>NW_017537168.1:1601662-1631298 GCF_001853355.1 Bactrocera latifrons
TAAGTAAATTAAGATTTTTTTTGTAATTTTTTTTACGTTTCTCTGATCTTTGAACTTTTGATAAATTATTACTCTTCGACAAACCGGCAAACTTAAATACATATTTACATACATACAATGAACATACAAAATTAATTAAATACGTACATACATATATTATACAAACAATTATTTAGGGAATTAAAGAAAATGCGTTAAGTATACATAAGAAAATTGAAAGAAAAACAAAAAAAGGAAAAGAAAAACTAAGAAAATAATGAAAAATACAATTAAAATTAATATAAAATTTAAGTACATAAGTAATTGAATTAAAAATTCGTTGTTGCTATTTGTGTGTTAATGTAGTAAATAATGCAAATAATATTATACATACCTACTATAAAAAATATAAATATACTCCATTATTCACTGCTCTTTTAATGCATACGCACTTAATATGTGAACTACAAACAGATTTATGAAGAAAAAAGTTGAAATTTAAATGTTGTAAAAAATGCAACTTTGCGTATGCAAATTAAGTTGTTTTTGTAACAACTCCATAACGGTTTAGTATTTAGTTACCAATTTATTGCTATTTCTCAAAGTATTTAAAAGCAGTTTCTGCTGCATTGCTTTTGATTGGTGATAATTATTGCATATTTTAATTAAAAAAATACACAATAACAACAACAAGGCAAAAGCTTGTATTGTATGTATGAATACTTATAATAAAGTTAATTGAAACAGTATACATAAATATACATAAGTTTTTTTTTCATTGCGCTTGCGTGAACAAAGTGCGGTTAGGTTGTCGAAAAGGCGGAAGAAAAAATATTTAAATCTTTTTGTTTTTATTTGTGTGTTTTATCATTTAAAATTATTTGATTTGGAAAGTATATTTGAATGTATAGGTAATTTTTAGGTTATGTCAGTACACAATCTAGGAATAATGCCAACTTAGCAATTTTTCATTAAAATATTTTCACAGCATTTCTACACTCGTTTTTTACCGTCAACATAACTATTTTAACGACTTAGTTCTTTAATAGATTTAATTTTTTTAATACAAATTATTATTTTATAATTGTTTTTTATTTATTTAATTCCAGACTGTATTTCTTAATTTAATTATTTTTTTAAATTTATGTTTTGAACAAAATTGATGACAACCGTAAATTTTTTTTATATTAAATTTCCAAAAGAATTACCAAGTTTAGGATGATTTTTAATATATTGCCCTAAGTTTTTAAAGTTCTTGTTGAAATATAGATGTTAACGATGAAAAAAATATATTCTAGGCTATTTGAAGTTTTAGAAATGATAAGGCATACTTACATACAAACAGCGCATTAAAATTCATTCTTCTTGCAAAAAATAACAATTGAAACAAACATGCTTAACCTAACTAAAAAATAACTGTAAGATACAAAGTATATACAACGCAAATTAACTTGACTACTAGAATAAGAAGCAAAGTTTTAATGCAGTAAAAATATTATCCTGCAAGGAGAAAAATTTCAAAAAAATTTAAGAAATGTTAGAACACGAGAGATGACAAAAAAATATCGATTACTTTTATTTTCAAGTAAAGTTAAAAAATAGTTTTAAAAATGTTGTCGAACTATATACGCAGAAATAAAGCTATAGGAATAGAAAGTAGCAGATCCTTTTGAGACATGTGCATAATTTGCGGTTAGTTTAGAAAAATTAAAGTTTTACGAAATAAAATTGTAGACAGCAATACAAAAAAACTGATAAACTATTCGTGCGTTATCTATATATTATATATGCATTACAAATTTCTATATATCTTGTCATTTTCAAGTAATTACTGCTTTGCATATATCTAGTGTGTTATTTTTTTGAGTGTAGAAAAAATTTACTCTGATCTTTGATATTAAAAAGTAAAAATATGCAGCGCATTTATCATAAAAAAGTATAAAAATACTTACATCATATGTATAGTTAACTAAGTGCTCACCTCATATATCATACACATATTAAAACAAAATATGCCACATTACATTACATAAAAAATAACTTGCGGTGGGGGAGCATTAGTCGAACTGTGTTGGAAATTGTAGATGACATACTGTTTTTAAGGAAATGCCAATAATATGCCTTAGCTGTTTTTGGTGTTCTTACTTACAAGTGTACGGCGTATAATAGAGAACTTAATCGAAAGACGCACGAACGGGCAACAAATTCTGTGGAGACCGAAAATATTAAAATAATGTAAAATAAAACGTATATGTATAATAAAAAAATAAACGTATGAAGTGAATAAAACATAAAAATTAGCATTAAAATAAAAAACTTGCAAAATTGCTGCGTAAAAACATTTAAAAAACGTTTGCATAAAGAAATTTAGTAGTACTGTTAATAAAATGCAGAGAAAAGTGCAAAATAAATATACATACTACATACTATGCATCAATAATGTTGATGTAATGGAGTCAAGCACTTTTGAAAATTAAATTAACGCTGATCATGCATTAGTGCTGATAAATAAAATAATATACATTTTGAGCTGAAATTCCATTATAATAGTAAAAAGAAATAAGAATAAAAATATATGCAAGTAAACGCGGAAGTAGAAACAAAGCAACTTTTTTTTCTGTTTAAGAAGTCACAGAAAACAAAATTACCTGCTATTTGTACCGTTAGCAATGTTGACATATTTGAGACACGCCCGCATTAGTTGCCACCCTGCCAAAAAATTTCACACCATTTTTTAGTAAATTTTAATTTTTTTAATGCCAGTATTTTGACAATTTCAACGCATAAATTATATGTTTTCTATAAAAACAAATTGTTATTGTCGTTGAATGACAGCTAAAAGTAAATAAATTCTAACAAACATGATTTTTACTAATTCAAATATGGTAAGATTTTCTATTGGAATTTTACGCAATCAGTTGCAATATTTTGACATCTTTTGTGTAAAAGCCTTGCAAGGAAAAATCTTGCAAATTGTACAATATTATTTTCACGCTCTTAATATTTTTCTAAAAGTACTTTAACGTGAATGTGCATATAAGAAAATTAGTTATAGTATTATTCTTCGCTACCTTTACAGTCATAATTTCGCATGTTGCGTAGTAAACTGTAGTTCAAGCTTTGTTAATTTGACGTAAATAGCAATTACGTCATTATTTTGACACGTTTTGCTTTGCTCTAATGGATTATTTTCTTATTGCTACTTACGTTATTGGCTCGCCTTTTATCCATACACAAGTAGAAAACCTTATGACAACGCAACATCTATCAGTTGACGAATTGACGCCAAAAATCCATTACTCCTTTACAATTTCACTCAAACAATACATAATTCACAAGCATTTAAATATGTATTTGATATCTATGTATGTATAACTAAAGTAAATTTTTTTGAGTGTAAAAATGTTGGGCTTCACCTTAGTAGCCACCTAAAAAAAATAAATAAATATATAGTACACAAAACTTTCAATGCAAGAAAACACCTTATATGGTACTATAACGCATTATAAAAGAAACAGCAGTGAATTATGCAAGGAAATGTTATGAATAAAATATATATTATATTAAATATAAATTTTGTTAATTTTTTTTATGTAGTGTGGCTATAAATGCCATCATTCGAAAAGTGACAATATGATCAGCTGTTTGTTAAAAATAAGCGCCTTGTCTTAATTTTTTCCATTTAAAAAATATACTTACTTCGGAGTTCTAATAGGTTCTATACACGCAATCGTGGTGTAAGAATAGTAATATTTTCTATTTATATTAATTTACTCGTGGCGGTTAAGACCTTTCGCAGGTCATAAAGAATTCACAAATCATCACTGCATTCTAAATCATTCGTTGCGATGCCAAAACATATATTTTATTTAATTGAAATGAAATTTAAAAACGGCATTTGCCAATTTAGTGTGTAGAGAATCCACTTGTCTGCTTTTGGTGCTGGGCATTTTCTCTCTATTTACCTAATGTTTCACGCTTTCACTACAATCACTGTATATTCCGCATACGCCAAGGTGAGTGTAAAAATATATACAAAACTAATATTTGTGTTACGCAGCAATTCTATAACTAATATTTAACTGCACTCTATTTATAATTCACTCTTTATTATTCTACATAATTTTTGTAATTTTTTAATAAACATTTGATTTGATTTACTTTTCTAACTTTTCTGTGCCTTAAATTTTCTTCCCTACAGTCGTCCTGTGCCGAATGCACCACCCAAGTTGCCGGAACGACCTTCATATTATGGCAACACCACAAACGGGCGGCCATATTAAAGAGGCTGTGCAAATGGCGATTTACAGGTACTCGTTTTGCGAGTAGATTCCACCGCTTCTGTTGGTGTTCGTATGTAACAATACACAATAGACTTTAAATATTAACAAGAGGGTAGCGAAGACAAAATAACATTTAAATTGGTAAGATCAACAAACGCCTGATTGAGAGCAGTGTTTATCGAAAGTTTTAAAACGAAAAAAAAAAACGAAATTTGATAGTTGAAACAGCGCGTAATCGTAAATGTGTGCTCGCGTTAAATTTGTTATTTGTGACCGTAACTAAATTGTACATATGTGGTGTACGTAATTTTTCATTTTGTTGATATTAGCTGGTTCGCGAAGAAAATTAAATTTGCAGTCAGCAAAATGCATACAAATTCATTTGTAATATTGTTTCCAAGCTGTAAAATTAATTGTCTTACAAGGAGTGCTGAGTTAAATACATAGAGCAAATAAAAAATTAAACTAACATAAGGCCTAAGGACTATCAATCGCCTACCCGAAACCAAAACAACATAATTTACAGAAAAAATGCAACAAAACATGTAAATAATTCAAAACTTAGCAGAAAAAATTGTGTATGGCAGAATGACTAAACATGAGCTAAGCCACAGCTACCCACATTTTTGCAGCACACGCTTTCACAGCTAAATTTTCTAATAAAATTCATATTTTGTAAATAAAAACGAAAATACACAATTCATAGTTATATATAAATACAACTGCACAGCTACGTACAATTGTTAGCAAACAAATCGTGATGATAAGCTGATTTAAGTATTTTTTTAATTACAAATTAAAATTACTCCTCTATAATTTTAAAAATGCTACAATAGGTGTAGAAAATGAAAGTATAAAATTTTAGCGCATTAAGTATTGTAACCTTAATCGTAACAGTCAAGCTAAGTTCTGTATATTAAATAAACAAAAATATAAAATATTTAATTAAAAGAAATAAATAAATAAATCTATAAACCCGAATTTTATTCATTTTTTTATTGGCAAAATAAAGTTGGCGTAAGTACCACTGCATTTATCCATTTTTTACCACCCTTCCATTTTTTTTCGCCACCACTGTCATAGCACGCGCAAATTTTAATTTTCATATGTGGCGCCAGGATTTGCACCAGGCGAGCATAAGTGCACAGCAGGTGTCCACGGCAACCGATTTCATTTCATGTGGGTCACCCTGCACGCATTATATTTAGCCGGGACACAAACCTCATACATAAATTTTATTTAAGCTGAACCACCCTATACGCAAACGCCTGAAAGCATGCAGCAAAAAAGCGCCACTGCGTGCGACAAATCAAAATTTACATGACAGATCAACACACCCCATTTCACGCGTTCCCTTGCAGCTGCATGCATTCATGCATAACTCAGGCATTTCTTAACCGATTTTGACGATTGAGGTGTCAAATGAAAGCGTAGAGAAATGCGGTGCTGCTGAAATAGATTTTAAAATAAAATTTCGAATTGTTACATTTTTAAATGACTTACAAAGTATTTTTACGTTATTTATAAATAGAAAATGATTTTAAGAGCAAAATTGAAGATTTGCTTCACTAATTATGCAATAACAGTTTTTTAATGAATTGCAAATGATTTTTACTGTACTTTTCAATAAAAAATAATAATTTTAAAGTAAATTTTTTAAATTTTGATATTTTACAGATTAAAAAAATAGCTAGTTTTACGTAAAATTTTTAAATATCGATATTTTAAATGAGTTAAGCGTAATTTTTACGTTATTTTTAAGTAAAAAAATATTTGTAATCCTTGTTTTATAAAATAAAATTTACAATACAAAAAATTTAAATTTGCAAAAATTTTACATAAATAAAATTTTAATTTTTCTTAATTTTTTTTAATGTTTAATTGTTTGAACATTATTCGTACCACCAGAGTTGTGTTTTTAATGAAAACACAAATCTTGTCGTTTTTCTAGTGTTTTTTTTTATTGATCTGTAGCTACCATTCAAAGTAAGGATATTATTTCTTTAATAATTTGTTATCCGGGTTTACATTGAATCGCACAACAGTATTTACATGCATACATGGTTTTACACAATTTTTCGCCATTTTTCGGCCTATGCACATACTAGTTTGTCGCACTTATTTATTTACGTTTATAATTTTTCTTTTTCTTTTGAAGATTTTTTCATTTTTTGGACCAGAAATTTTTGAGTTAGACCAGTAATTGCTTACATAATAATAACATATATTTCATTATCTGCTTTTGCAGTTTTTTTCAAGTTTGTTCGTATAATATTGTACAATATATGTGGGTTTGTTAAATATTTGTTTATTAAATATGTTTTGAAAGTAATTGAATTCATGTCGCATAACAATTAGGAGCTTATTAGAGCATGCTTCATTCAGCAGAAGTAACTAGCGTGCTGTAAACTTAAATACAATAATAATTTATATTTAAGTATTGGAAATTTAGTAAATATTTTTAATCATATAATATATGTCCATATAGAGTGTGTCTAAATAGTTACTGTTTGTATTTTGTATTAGCAATCCATTCATAAACTTTCAATAACATATTTACGCATGTGTTTCATATAATTTATATTTTAAAAATTTCTTTGGAATATATAATTTTTGTGTTTGAGTATTGTTAGATGTATTTGTGTATGCATATTTCGTAAAACTTCTTTATAACATTTGTGTGTGTGTATTTAAATAATTCAAACAATACTAATGCTACTTCATCTAACCATTGTGTTTTATAACATTTTATATTTATTTAGTTAATGAATTTGTTCAATTAAATTCCATGACATACCGCAAAAACATTTATCATTAGAAGTAGCACTAGTTAATAGTTGACTGAGTTGAAATTTATATAAGTTAAATTAAATCGCATGTATCACTAATTTAACGGTAATTTTAAGTATATATGTTTTAAGTAATTATATTTATATTTATATGTTTGTATATATATTTTACTAATTTAAATACTTTATAACTTTTTTATAATTCTTATAACTTTTTTAAATACTTTTATATTATATAAATTGTAATAAATATATGTGTTTTAGTATATTTTGCACAAAATGTACAATATAAACAAGGTTATTTTTTTTTTATGAATTGTAGATTTTTTAAATAAGTTGTCGTTCTTTTAAATCAATTATCTTTTTTTTCAATAAATTGCAGAATTTTTAATTATTATTTTTAAATAAATTAAGTTTTTTGCAATAAATTGCAGATTTTTCTTAATAGATTGTAGTTTTTTTAAATAAGTTGTCGTTCTCTTTTAAGAAATTAAAGTTTTTTTCAATAAATTGCAGATTTTTTAATAAATAGTACTTTTTGCTCGTCAACTTTGTTACTGTTCCCAAATATTCCCACTTGAAAGATTTTTACTTGCTAGTTGTTATTTAAGAAATGCTTCATAAAGTGCTATACATATTTAGGCAAACATTTCAATTATATTTAAGAGTCATAACGTCTGACTTTCACGTGCCACAATTTTTCGTAAATATTAAGCATTACTGGTGTGGTTGCAAATGGTATTTTCTATTATATGTAAACAATTCTAGAGTTACCTTTCTTATATTATTTTTTAATATCTATCGATGAATTTGGAGTTCACATGCTCATGTTATTTTCTAATATCGATAAAATTAGCGTTGTCTTGCTCATTTCAATTTTCCATTATTATATGTATTTTTTAACCATTATACTTTTATTAATTATTATAAATTTTTTAATTATTTAATATTTTTCATTAATTTAAAAAAAATTTTAATATTATATTTTTTTTTAATAATTATTATAAATTTTCAAAATCTAATATTATGCTATAATGCATTTATCTTGTTGCACCTTTACGAACTTTGACTTCAATGAAATTTGCAAAATCTTGTTTACTTACAATTTTTCACGCGACATTTTACATATTCTGCTTACTTTTTATACATCTAACCGCATTTTAAGCGCACCTTTCTTCTCTTGTTAACCATTTTATGCAAAATTTACCTTTTTTCTGTCCAATTTTCAGCCGCTCACTACATTTTCGTATTTTGTTTAATTACAATTTCTTTTAAACATAATTTTATTATTTATTTTGTTTTCTATTTTAATTGCTATGCTGACTGCTTAAAACCCCACACGTGCGTTGGGCGTGCATACATAAATACATATATAAAATTTGCTTACGCTATAAAAATTGGCACACACTGTAAGCAGCGTTGCCGTAATAAGAAAAAAATTGACAGAATTATTTACGAGTTTGCTGAACGTTGTTTTTGTTGTTGTTACTGTTTGCTTTTATATATTGAAAATTGCATATCATTATGTTTTTCTAATATTATTGCTCGTTTGTTGAAATATGCATACATATGTATATACTCTTAGTATGGTATACATATACTCAAGGCGTTTTCCTCAATATTTAAGCGATTGTTTTGACTTTTGTTTGTTTTTGGTGTTACAATGATTACGAATTCGTTTGATATACGCGCACGCGCTGCAGCTTGTCCGTTTTATCAATCAAATTACCTGCAGCTGCAGTTTACCGTTATGCGCATTTCAATTGTTGCATCGGCTGCTCTCACATTTCCGTTAGCCGGCGCGTGCTGCCAGTTGTTCAGCGCTATTATTGCAAATTGTCATGCGTTCGTTATTAGCTATATTGTTTTTGTTGCAATTATTAGTTAAATGTACGTATGTGTTGTATAATTATTAATACGGTTTACATATGTTTGCTGTTAATAAATGTTTGCAATATTCATTTATATGTGTTGTTTTTGGTATTTAATGATGCCTGTGCTTACATACATCTATGCATATGTGTAAATGGATTTTTTCATTAATTGCTAATTTTTAATTATTAATTTTGACATATACCAATGTATATATGTACATATGTATATACGCCAGTATATGTATATGTATATTAAACTTATTTTTTAAAAATATAATTTAGTAATTTTATTTTCGTTATATAATTTTGTCATGTGAATTTCAATTTTTTGTTTTTTGTAATTGTAAATAGCCTAAATACATACTTGCATACATAATTCGACACCTTTCGTTAAGTTTTGATTTATAGTACACTTAATTGCGATAACTTATTTTGTCTTTATATATTTTCTTTATAACAAGCAATAAACAATTAATATTTTAAGTTTTTTCACTACTGAAATACATGAAATATGCGTGGCAAACACAGCTACACGCACGCTCGACACTCTTCGTCGCGCAAAACAACGGCAAAGCACCTGCGCACGCGCGCACATGTCACTGCAGGCTGTCAATATAGTTGCAGACGCTGCGATTTGTCCTGTGATCCTCAATTTATGCATTGCAATTGTTGTTGTTTTTGCCAATGCGACAAATTGCAGCATCATTTGCCGGTTGTTGTTGTTGGTTGGTCGCTTGAGTGGCCGCAAATACACCAATAGCCAGTTGCGCGCGTGGGTGCGTGCGCCTGCTATCAGCTGTTGTTGTTGCTTGGACCGGGTGTAGCGGGTGTTCGGTGTAGGTGTTTGCCACATTTTTGTTATTTATTTTTTATTATACTTTTTATATTTTATAATTTCCATACTTATTAGCTAAATTTATTGAATTTAACTATATTTATATGTATATGTATATGTATATAAGTATGTATATATAAAGAATTGAAATTGCTGCTCGTTATTTTATGCTGTACGCTCGTTATACACTAGCCCGTTACTTTATATTTATGTAAATTGTAAAATACTGTATTGCATTTCGAACATTCGCATGTATTTTTTTTTTGTTTTTTTTTTTGCTTTGCCAACTTTGTAAACGCATTCCTTTTAATTAATTTATTTTTTATTTTTAACTACCCCGCTTACACGCGCTGCTCATCTACTTTTATTACAAATTATTTAAAGTAAGTATGTAGAGGTGTACGAGTATGTTTACATTTTTGTTTTTGTTTTGTTTGGAAGTATCACACAGGTATATATGTGGTGCGATGAATAGTCATTAGAGTTTGTATGCTTGCCGCGCATATACGCGGTGTTTCATACATACATATATGCATAGATGCTATAGAGTTATATAACAAACTTAATAAGTGTATAATAAAATTTTAGGTTAGTTTTTGTGATTTTGTGTCATAGTTGGAAATAGCTGCTAAACGCCTGCCAGCAAAGCTGCATGTTTTTTTTTTTAATTAAAAAATTCATTAAAAAAAAATTAAAAATATATTTCAACATTTATAAATTTTATTGGAAAATTTTTAATTAAAAATGTAAAAATTTTAATTGAAAATGTAAAAATATAAGTGGAAACTTAATCTTAATTTCAAGCATTTTATTTGAAAATTTTATTGAGAATTTAAGAATTTTGAACATTTATAAATAGAAATTTAATCTAAATTGAATTTTAATCATTTTATTTGAAAATTTTACTTGAACTTAAAATGAAAATTTAAATTAGTTATTTTATTAATCTCAATTGAATTTCAAACGTTTTATAAGAAAATTTGAAAAATTATTTTTACTGAAACAAATAATCGCATTTCACTCAGCACAGTATCGGCGCTCAGTGAATTGAGAATAAAGCACATTGTAAACGTAAAAATTTACACTTTAAAACTCATGCAGTATTTCATTTGCACATAACCATGTTTTTTTGCACAAAACCTCACTTTTTTGTTTTTGTTTTGAACTTAAACCTATTTTGCCGCTTTGCTAACAAATGCCTAACGCTTTTAGCACTTTTTACATCAAAATAAGTGTAGTTTTTTAAATTTTCAACGCTTTCAAGTATTTAGCACTCGTAATTTTCCTTTTTTAACTGTTGAAAAATATTTGAAATATTATATATTTTTTGTTGCTGTAAAATTTGTTAATAATTGAAATTGTGTTTTAGTTAAATAGCATAAGTTTAACTGTAGTTGGTCTGCGCAAAACTTTTCACAGCGCGCATTTTGCAAATTTCATTGAAGCATCGTAAGCATAATAATTCCTACTGTTACTACTACGCATATAAATGGTTACGTTAACGACCACGTGTGGCCCGTTTAACATAGCATATACATTTTTGCTAATATTGTAGTTTAATAAATTTTATGCAAACGTTTTTGTGTATTTTTTCAAAATCGATTTTGTATTAATTTTTGCTCGTCGTCGTTCTGTCTTGCGTTTTATGGATAAGGTTGAAAACAAACCGTTTTTTAATACATTTATATAATTTAATATATAATATAATTATGTTAAATAAGTGTTTTTAAATGTTGTTTGTGACTGTTTGCTGCTACATCAAATGTTATATATACTAAATATGCATACAGTTACTTTGCAAGTGCATTAAATGTTAAGTTTCATATAAATATTAGACATTTTTTTGTTTATATAATTTCGTTTAACAGCACATTTTTGCCGACAACTTCTGCTCAAATGAACTGCATTGTGCGCATGCTATTATTTTTAACTTCATTTTTGTGTTTATTTCTTTATCATTAATTTCGAGTCTTTACTAAATTTTTTAATATTTCTCATTATTAATATAGATCTTGTTCTTAATTTTTTTCTAATACTTCATTTAATTCTTTCTTCTTTTTATTGTTATTTTATTACTAATTCAAATTTTAAATTAAAAATCGGTGCTTAGTTATTTTTTCGCAAATTTTTCTTTTGCATTTATTATGTATTAAAATTTTTTTGCTCTTGAATATAGTATATACTAAGAAAAGCGCATAATTGTTCAAAATATTGCAAGTAATAGTAGTTAATAAAGTATTATATAAATATATATAAGTTGAAGTGGAATTATAGTTGCATAAAATATTTATATTTTTCCATTTAAATATGCGACATAAATACAATGCAATAAACAACGTGAATACTTTGCAATTTATTGACATGCTTGCGCATATTGTTGTTTTTAGCACTTCATTATATATTTATATGATATATTATATATAATATAACACACACAAGTGTGTATAAGTGTGTGTCTAACTCTTTTTCTAACCACAAGTTGTAACGCGTAAACAACATGTAATGGTGTTTAAAAATTGTTACAGTGACATCAATACAGTTACTAAAATATTTGTAAACACTTTAGCGGACAATTAACCTAAAAACAAAACGAAATATTGCTAACAATTACACATTAGAAATACACTAAGTTGTAATAATAACATATTTTCAATAATATTGCATTTACCATTAAATAAATTTCTTTTACATTTCACAAAGCAAATACACAAAAATACCAACAACGCTTGTTAAATTTGTTAAACTAATAACTACAAACATAACCTTGTACATTGACGTACGCTTCCTTTCAATACCTGATTTCAATTATTAGTAGGATACATATTTAAACTACATAAATGTGTTAGTGGTTTTTGCTTTTAAATTAAGTTTTAAACTTTACCTTTAAATTAATAAATTTTAGTTAATTATATATCGAGCCTGTGCTGTAGCTGCTTAATCCTCTTTGGAGAGACTGCCCAAGTCGCTCAGGAAACCTTCGGGCGTTAGTATATGCGACGAACCGACAAGCACTTCCCAATTCTTAACGGCATTGGTGACTTCATAAGCGCAACGCATCTCGGACATACTAACGCCGCCCACAATGAATACAATGAGACGCGGTACATTCTTCACCTGCGTCTGTGCCTTGTCTTTATGCCAGTGGCCATAGCGTGCGCTGTGGTAGGGAGAAATAGTAAAAATAATAAATATATGCTCATTAGTAATTGTCGCGTGCATGAAAACTATTCGGTTTCTGACTTATATTGAGATCTGCTATTACTGCAATGTCGTTCATATGATAAAGAAGTATAATTATACCAAAACAAGGAAAAAAGTTAATTTCGGCTACACCGAAGTTATTATACTTTCACAGGTGCATTTCTTAAAGAATAAATATATTTTGGTTTTGATCTGTCAATTATTATGGTAGCTATAAGCTTTAGTGATCCGATCTGAAAGATTAGTTCGGAGCTTGTACCGTTATCTTGGAAAATTACTCTTGCAAATTTCGTAAAAATATCTCGTTAAATAAAAATGTTTTATACAAGGACTTGAGTGAGATCGGAAAAAACATGTACAAAATTTCAGATCGATATAGCAAAAATTGAGGGGCTAGTTCGCGTATATACAAAAATATTTTACTATGCGTAATGATGCTACAATAATCACAGTAACACTCATTTTACGTAATTCAGAAAATATCTATAACACAACAAGAGCGATATTATATATTTTTCAGATAAACCTTACCTAGTTGGCGCATGATAATTGGTATTCTGTGCACGTCCAGCCAGAAAAGCGAAATGACGCTGATCCAACTTATCCTCAATGCAATCCTCCATAATATCCTTCACGACTGGTGTCCAACGGGACATTTGATAAGTGTGTTCGGTGATACGCTCTTTGCGTGGCACGTTGTAGACTTTCTTGCGCGACTATGGTGGGAAGAAAAACAATAACAAAATTATTAAATTTTTTTTTGGTATATAAAAAAAAAAGTTAATTTTTTTCGACTTAAAAAAAAAAATAATAATTTAAAAAATTAAATTTTTCTTAAACAAAAATTTTTTTTAACTAAAAATATATTTTCCATAATTCAAATGCTTCACTTACATCGGCAATCACATTCACGCCCAAGAAGCTCAAATTACGCACCATATCTTGATCTTTCGGCGAGAGTGAGGCGTGCGTGAAGAGTTTGGTTAGATTTTCCTCAGATATGCCGTTCTTGATCATAACATAGAGCGCGATTATGCGTACTTTATCGAAGTTGGAGACATCCTACAAGAGAACAGTATTGATTTAGAAAATCTTCTTGAAAAAACATATAAAACAAAACAAATATGACATCTACATACCGCATTGAGAAGAATGGGCACAATGTTGCGCATATGATCCTTGATCTTTTCACCTTCGGCATCGGTGCCCATAGCCAGATCCTGTTCAACGCGACACAACTTATCGGCATAGCTCTAAAATTAGGTGATACGGGATATTTTTAGTAAGAATACATATATTAAATAATAATAAAATTATAACTAAATAATAATAAAAACATTTTTAATTAAAAAAAATATTATATATTATAAATATTAAAAAATGGGAATTTTTGTCAAATTTAATAAAAAAATTAAATACTTTGAAGAATAAAATCCATATTTACCTGATAAGTCTTCATGCAATCCTCAGCCAAGTGCAAATGTGTTGAATATTTTGACAGCTCCTTCTGATACTGAGGCATTTTCTTGATCATTTGTGACAAATCGCGCATGGAAGCTTTATCGGCTATAATATGAAAACGGAAGATAAATAAATCGATTATCAAATTTAAGAAAACTAAATAAATAAAATTGTATGACTCATTACTTACTCGATGTCATGCGCTTCGATTCGGTGAACTTCTTCAGGTTCTGTGTCACCTGCGTGGACACCACAGCGATATGCTCATGCCGCAATTCCACCCACAAGTCGTCGTTCTCATCGAGTAGCACCTCCTTTTCGGGTTGATTCGGGCCGGGTGTATAACGATAAACATCGTTGACGATTGGCAACAGATCGTAGGCCATCGCTTGCAGCGTTAATTCGTGCAACAATGGCGAGACGCAATCGAAACCACGATCCAATATTAGCAATTGCGAACGTGACTTCTCCGGACCCTCACCCATTGTGGGCTCATCCGCCTTATAGGCGTCCAACTTCTGCTGCACCGCAGCAGCCAAATCTATGTTGCGATCCCAGTCAGTGCGATATCGCACCATCGGATACTCGCCGAGTGTGGCACACAAAGTCGCGATTTGCTCGGCGATGCGATCGATGTGCTTGGCGCGTATCGAAGCAAACGCTGGCGAATACAGACACTGAAAGGTGTCTGGCGAATCGAGCGAGTAGACCTGAGGGAGCGATAGCCACGACAGACGATTGGAAGATAGAGTGGGCGAAAGCGATGGTGCGAAGCATTTGGTGTGAGGGAGAAGTGGTTCAGTCGAAGTTTAGGGTTTTTTTTTTTGTTTTATTTTTGTTTATGGATAAAGTAAAAATAATGGATAGTAATTAATATGTAGAAAATTTGCGGTTTTTAAAAGATATTTCAAATAAATTTACAAAATTTGTACAAAGCGGCAATGTTTTTATAGACTTTCCGGACAAAGCGTTAGTTACATTCTAGCAGTTAACATGTCACGGGAAATATAATAACAAGAACAAGCAAGCTTATTAAGCACAAAGAACATTTCACAAAACTACATAAATATTTTGTTTTTGTTTTTGCAAATGCATGAGTCTATATCAGGCATTGTATATGTACTAAAGATGAGAGATGAGCAAAAAATTTAATAAGCTATAATAATAGCGTTTGCAATAAAAAAAAAAATAAATTTTAATTAATGTTTACATCGGGTAATAAGTATTTTATAGAAGTATTATTCTCAATAATTGCTTTCCAGTAATGCTAATCGCAATTTCTTGTTGTAGAGACCTATCGAGACTCGCTATTAAAGGGTTTATGTATAAAACTTTATAGATTTTAATAATGGCCCTTAATTTTTTTTATTTTAGAAAAGAAATGCGTTCTTGCTCGACTGGCCCAAAAAAACTGAATTTTCTTCAAAAAAAAAGTACCGCAAACAGGTCTCTTTGGACTTGCTTGATCGTGCGAATTCCGATCTCACATTCCTGAAGAGCATTATAACTGCATGAGACATGAGTTTATGAGTTTGGCATGCAAACAAGTAACAAAATCGCTCAATAGATATTCGTGGTTTGATGCATCAAGAATTTGTTCTTATCGGACAGACGGTTGTATTTCGCCGCATCGAGGCGTTTGCGTGAGAACATCCATCGAAAACAGCCGGTATTGTGGAAGAACAATGCATGGACTTTACGCGATGATAACGCACATTCGCATCGAGCCACAATTGTGACCGAATTTAAAGCCAAAAAACGCAAGAAATACTATCGATCAACAACTGTATTCACCAGATTTGGCTTCGTGTGATTTTTTCTTCTTCCCCAAACTGAAATTACTTAAAACTAAATTCGCTAAAGGAGCTGAAGACCATCCCAAAAAATGCTTATGAAAAATGTTCCGAGGACTAGAAAAATCGTTGGCTTAAGTGTTTTACATCTGGTGGGGATTACTTTGAAGGCAACAAAATAGATATTGATAAATAAATAATTTTTTTTCGTTTTATTTAAAATTTCCGGGTCTCTTTTTGTCACAATTTATACTTTTGGACTTAACGAATTATTTAAATGTTTTTTACTGTTCTGAAAAGTATTTAAATTCATTATTTTTTACAAAAATTCTATGAAAAAAATTTGAAGTGGAAAATAAGATTAAAGAGTTATGGAATGCCAACTAAAAGTATTCAAAACCAAAAATAAAAAAGAAAATAATACAATTACGATTATAATAAAAAAATATTAATACAAATCAACAAATAATTATTATTATAAAAAAAATAGTATTATAAAAAATTATTATCTGATACATTTATCTATTTACATGCAAGAACATGTAAACTATTATGATTATGTGGTGTGTTTATGTGGAAAGCAAAATTATTAGGATGCTGAAATTACACCATACAACAAGTGCGTTGATCCATAGGGATGTGTGAAAGAGGCGAACAAAAAATTTATTTATTTTTTATAATTACGTGGAGACTGCTTAAAGTTCGCTTTATAGAAATTTCGTTAATAAAGGGAGCAGTTACACACACATGCAT
This sequence comes from Bactrocera latifrons, assembly GCF_001853355.1. Lineage (NCBI taxonomy): Eukaryota > Metazoa > Arthropoda > Insecta > Diptera > Tephritidae > Bactrocera > Bactrocera latifrons. The sequence continues at coordinate 1,618,631 of NW_017537168.1, forward strand.
TAAGACATGTATTTATGAGGTTCTGAAATATCCAAAAAACGGTGTTGAGTTCTTGGCTAAAGAAAATTTTATAAAAATAACCATTTGTTGAAAAATAATGTGTATTTTTTTTCAAAGAAGATTTTCCTCACGAATATTGCTAAAAAAATGCAAACCTAATAAACCAAGCATTTAGCAAGTTGAGTTTTAGGAATAATTTTCATCATATGATCCCTCTCTTATTCGATAGATTCAACTATGAAATATTTAGGATTGCACTCTAACACCTCCATAAGATATGTACATTATGTATGTATTATACATATACAAAACTTCTTGGTTTTCAAAGGACTTTAAGTCAAATAACAAATATCTTGGACTTATGGTTTTAATTTTTAATTTAGTTTTTCTGAAGTTGCATACTTCCAACAAATTAGCCTTTCATTAATTATAGTCAAAAGCGAGTTGCGAACTTTTCGCAGTCCCATCTCATTTATTATTTTTTTTTTTTTTGAGTTTTTCTAAAGCCCGAGAGTTACATGTCAAATTACAGCAAACAAAATTGCGAATAAATGCGAAATTGGCAAATTGCTTTGTAAATTTATATACGCTTGGGTTAGTAATAAAGACAACAGCAAATAAAACTAACTATATATAAAGTGCAGATAGTAAAAATACGATATTAGCACACAAAATGTACTAATAAAATATTTAAATATTGAATATTACAAAAATACGAATAATAAATACTAATAAAAAATAAAAATTTCTACAAAATACGAATAAACTAGTTTTGTAAATTTACACAATTTGCTCAACAATTTCGCATTTATCTGCTAACAAGCATTTTGTATGCAACATTATGCTTGTTCTTATTTTGTTGCCAACATTTTGCACTAGATTTGCTTTTTTGTGTTGCATGTGGCATGCGGCAAGTGCTGTGTGTTGGGCGTGTAATTTGGCATATAGTATTTATTGTTTTTTTTTTTTGGTTTGACATTCTTTCATTCCAAGTGTTTGGTTAGTAGAAAGAAATCAATAAAGTAAAAAAAACAACATAGACGTAGTTATAGACGTAAGCACCGACAATGGAGGCGCCGCTCGTAAACGATTTGCTTTTCTGTATACAATTTACATACATTAAATTGAACACTACAAAACAAGTTAAACAAAACTTAAGGAGATATTTCGTCGTTTCGTTTCTTTAATTAATTCCATTGCGCAAACAGCTAAAGTGGCAGGCAATCCTTGCTGACGGACACTTTAACTGTGGCAATTTCACTAGGTTGCATTCTCATTAAAAAAAAAAATCAATTTTTATTTTTGCGCCAGTGTAGTGCTTGCAATAGGCATCTCATTTTTAGTTACAATAAAAAAGTGGATAAGCGCAAAAAACGTAAGGTGGCAAGTTTTGAGGTTATATAACATATTTTTATTATATTTTTTACCACTTTACGTTTTTCAGCTTCAATTTTTGAATTCACCAAGTAATTTACTAATTTAAAATACACAACAATTTTTTTTACTTAGTTATTTACAACATTCAGAGATATAGTAAAACAGAGACAAAGAAAGGGAGAGTGTAGAAAGAGAGACAGAGAGAAAGGAAAGAGCGCGCGCAAACTGTGGCAAATAGTGAATGAAGTACAAGGACTGCATTTAAGGAGGAGGGGCACACGCAGCAATGCAGCGCTGCAGCAAAGGAAATAAATATAATCCTTTTAAATTAAAAAAAAATATACACTAGAAACTCATTATTTTTTAAAAGATTTCATTGCTGAGATGACAGTTTGACACTACTCAAAGAGAGTACTCGTCAAATCGGTTTATTTTGTAAACAATAAATTGACAAATAGCTCATTTTCATGAAAAAATTCTGTCATCGTTGAGGAATGTACACAGTTAGGACGTCGACAAAGCAGCTGATGTTTTCTAATTTATCGAGGACCGCTTAATGGTACAAAATAAGTCTGAATTCCGCTATTGGAATTGATTAAGGAGAAATTTGACAGTCTTAGAGCTTTTAAGAGAGTAGAAGGCTCTCCAAATGGGGTTAAATCTCCGAAATATGGCTCTAGTTATTACATGGTGAAATTTTTTTCGTTTTGAATTTAGTGCAACGTCTGCAGGGAGTAATTATGTAATTAGTTACACAATAAGAATCAAAATTGAACCATTTACTGAATACATTATTAGTTGTTACCGATTTGAAGTGTGATTATTTTATTTCTGGTGGTAATCTAACGAAATACACCACAGATAGTTCTAAAAATAAAAAAATTTAATTTCGTATCCTTCGAAATTAAATCTCCCTTACATGTGTATTTTTTATATCATAAAAGGGCTTAAGAAAATATTTATTCTGATTTTGATCGACCAGCTTATATGGCAACCAAAAATTCTTAGCAGATAAACGGACGGACTCGAGTACGATTTTGGTTTTGCGCTTTGTATAAAAAGCTACGAAAAATATATTGAAGCTGACCTTACCGGGAGTGCCGCCTCCTCGTTATGCCTGTCGACACATTTCTGTACATACATACAAACTTTTTCAAGGATTTAATAAGTACTATTTAGAGCGTGTGCGTGTGTTGAAAAAGTAAGAAGAGCGCGTTGAAGAGGCGTGTAAAATTCATTTGTTTGATAAAATACATATTTTTACTTTAGAAAAAAAAAAAAAAATACACAATTGCCGAATGCTTGCACACAATTTAATTATACTTTCGTAGTATTTATATACATAATATTTTTGAGTTTCGAAAATTTCGTTTTTTTCGCACCTGGCATTCGTATGGTAGAAATGCAATATTTATCTCCTTTAGAGTTTTGATCTTTCTTGCAGCGCACGATTTACACAAATCGTTAAATAATTCCTCCGGGCAAACTATAAATATATAAATGTAATCATACAAAGAAATGATAAACGATAAAACAAATGATAATGATTACATACATATACAAATATACAAAAGACGTATTTGTATACGTATGCAGTTTAAGTGGGATGTATTGATGTGAATATGTACGTTGGGTGAGCATGTAATTAATAGTACGCAAATGACGCTTAACATATTCATCTATGCATACATATGTCTGTTGGTCTACGAAATTTTTTTTTTCTAACTTAAATCATTATTTTTCTCTTTTTTATGCAGATACATACATTCTGCCATACATACATTTAAATAATAATACAATTTAGAGGGTTTTGTAACTGGGTTTTAAGCAGAGTAAGCAGCAGCATGCCGCCAGCCAGTGGGGGTTTGACACACTTGATCTCCGCTATTAGTTTAATTAGCTTAAATTAATACATACTAATTTAAATGAGAAAAAATCGTATGTACATATGTACGTACAAAAAAATATATATTTTTTCAATGTTTTATAGATAAAATTTGTATATTTAGGATTAAAAAAATAATAAATTATCTAATAATGGCAAACATTTAAATAAAAATAATTAAATAAAATATGCGTCACTTCTTTCATAATTAATGTATACTAATTAATATTTATTCGTGAATGAAAATTTTTTACTATATTTCAATAAAAAAAATGGTAAATGGGAAAATCCATAAAATATGCCTATATATGTATTTATAAGATTTTAATATTAAAATGATTCCTTTGTAGTTTTAGAAGTTTCAGCTGTTGATCAACAAAGTCAATTTAAAAAAATATATTTATCTTGAAAATACATTTTTTTAAACTATTGATAAACAAAAAAAAAAAAAAAAAAAAATAAGAAAATACTTCTGCCGTAATTTATATAAACCATTTATTATTGATTGTTTAAGGAAAGATTTGTACCACATTTTATTTAAAAAATATTCTAAAGCATATTATGAATAAAATTTGTATAAATATGAATGTTTANAATTTATATACATACATGCTATATATGTATATATGCATGTATTGTGTATATGTATGCAATTTTTATATTAAAATCAAAATACATATTAATAACTTTCAATTATAACATACTCTTTTCCGTTATTTTTTTTTAAATTTTCTTAACCAACAGCTGAGGTTTCATATTTACGAACGTAAAACAGTACTTATATAATATTTTTATGAAAAATGTAATGAACGAAAAATCTAGCGTCACTCGCTTACCCAGTTTTGCTGCAAAAATGCACTTAATATATGTATGTAATAATATGTAAAATAGTTGTAATTATAGAGCAATACACTTGAAGACAGTAGATATTTATGTACGTATGCACAATTTAGATAGAATTAGATTATTGATTATTTAAAGAGGATTTCAGACATTCAGTTAGTAGGTTCAAATGAATTGCATTTAATTTAGAGTTCGCAATATATGGCCGAAACCGTATGAAATATTGAAATGTCAGACAAATTGAAAATATTTACAGGACATAAGAACTCTGGTCGCACCACAAATCGTTGCAAAGGTAATATTATTTTTCACAAAGTGGTGTTGTGTGATTTAACAAAGGACTATATAGTATTAGGGAAACGCTGCTAAATTGCAGCTTGTTATGACATGCCATGTCCCCAAAAGCAGCATTAGATTAGTGTTAATTAGTAGGCAGTTTAATAAATAATTTCGAAATTGCCTTTTGTACACATATACATTTTTGTTTAAATTATTGCTCTACCTTGTCTTCATAGGCTAAAAATGCAATATTTATTTCTTTGCATGTGCGTATATATTTTCGCGTAATGTCGCTGCGTATTTGCAACATATGGAATATGTCTTCAGGTATTGCTGCAAGATATTTAGTTTTTTTTTTAAAGGGAAGTTAACATAAAATAAATTATCAAATTGAAATATGAAATAAAATAATTATCTTTAAACACTACATACCCTCAGTGAAGAAGACGTGCGCATAACGATACATTGGTCTAGCCGGATTCTCGAAATCGCGTATTAATGCCCGCACCGACTCATCCGACGGCGTAATCAAGTAGATGGCATCCATGGTTGGAAGCGGTTCACGCTTTTTGTTGATATCCTCCACCACTGTGAATAAAATAAGGAATAATAAAATATAAGTATAACAATGTAGTATCAATTATGGTATATTTTACTTACAGGTGATACCCTCGGCGCTTATTTCATGCATTTTGGTGCATGCAGACACCATACGCATACCCAACTTATCGACAACCAACACACGCCATTCCATGCCACCTGGGGCTTTTGCAGCAGCTACAGCTCCAGCCTTCTTTGGTGGTGGAGGCTTATACTTCACCACCTCATTCATAATCTCTGTTTTAATCGGCAGAAAAATATATTAGTACATACAAACTTACCGCTATGTTAGTTTGTTGGCAATTATTATTGAAAATCAATAACACTTTACACCTTATTTATGTAATACACATAAAATGTAAGCTATCTAGATATTAATCATACAAATATACATCTTTTACACATACATATTATCGAATGCAGTAAAGAGCCGTCATTTATTTATGTACATATAAAGCGTGATTCACGACTAAACAGGTTTTTGGAGTGACTATAATTTTGAATAAATTGCCAATCATATTCGGAAAAGCTTTAATGTTTGAATTTATTTATGTGCAAACCGCTAAAGTTCTTATTTCACATGATTAAAAATAGAATTGCAAGTCAATAGTCTCACATTTTTCCAGCAACTGGAAAGATTTTCTTTTTTTATTGCATGGTTGAACGAAGGGTATGGAAAGACTGACGTTTTAAGTACTATATAATTGACTCGATGTGCGTTTTCTTGGCCATGATCCAGACATTGATTTTTCATTATAAGGCATGTCTTACAAACTTTTGATCTATTACCAGCATTGATTGTATGGGAAAACATGCATCACTATAGTTGGGGTTCATAATGTATTTGGTGTTTTATTACATGATTACTCACGAATTTCGTGATTAAATTAAAATAAAATACATATGATTGTATGCTTGGTGTGCCGGCAGCATTTTGAATGTAGTTATTATATCTGGATTAATGATACCATAATGAATTGAAATGGTATAAAACAATATTTGGTAAATATACACAATTATATTCATATATAGCATCAGCAGGTACATATGCCAACAAATAATGAGTCATTTTGCAACCTGTGGTTAATGAAAACAAACATACAGTAAAAACAATAACATAACGACTGAAAACAATTAGCGCTAAATAACATAAGCGAAAGTTATGTATGTGTATAAAATTAAAGAAATAAACCTTTTCGCTGTAAGCTCCTATGTATTTGTGTATGCATAAGCACCCAATTCGAAAATACTATATAATGTAATTGAATTCGGCCAATGACGTCACAATGTACAAAACAAATATAATTATACATTTCTTTAATTGACATTTCCTTGCATACATTTGAAAGATTTACGCGTACGCTAATGGAAAATCCTACATTTTTCGCAGCATTATGAATGCGGCATTGCTGATAAGTGGGCGTTGCACTGGGTCTTTGGATAAATGCTGATAAGACCAACAACAAACGACCTACATTATACACAGTATGCAACGTTTGCAACAAAAACACAGCCTTCATATTGTTGGCGATAGAAAACTACACAATAAAATTACATAGGTATGTACGGACATGCAATTCCAGCTGAGCGCAACCAAGAGGAGCTGCGCAAGAAAAAGGGCGCACCGGGGGCATACTAAACGGGGGAAAATCGATAATTGCTTAACGAGTATGCAGTATTCTTTTGCAAAGATCATAATTTTCAGTACAAATATGTGGAATAAATAAAATTTATAAGATAATTGAATGAATTTATATGAATTCCAGTACATAATCTTATCGTTATTCGGTCACTACAAAACCCTTTGAAGATATATTCACATAACTGTATGTATGAAGGTTAATTTTCACTAAACAGTTAATTATTTTTGCATTTCACTTACTTTGCCCAACCAACACTTTCAACGCCATTTTTTACGATGCTTTTTCCTTATCCGCGTTATGGTTCCGTCTTGCACCTACACACAAATTACTGAATAAATTTTACACTTTTTCTTTCGATGATAATAATTTTCCAATTCACTACAACTCACAGCAGACGTTCACTAAATTTTGCTGCAATGTATGCGTAGCGATGAGTAATGAAGTCGATACAAATAATCGGTTGAAGCTGGCACTTCTTTTCGCCTTGTATCTGACAACAGGGCAACGTAGTGCCACAATATTTGAAAACAGGGTGATGGTTGTCGAAATCTTATATTGTTAAGGTTGTTTAAATACTTTCGAAACATCAGTTTATAAATATCGTAATATGAACAAAATATGGAATAAGATATTGCTCGCTAAAGTTATTGTTATTTCTTTTTGTTACAGGTTACAGAACTTTATAGAATATCATCTTACACAATTACAAAAAACCCAAAATACATATTTCATTCAAGTACTTATTTTAAGAATGAATACCCCTTATGAATTCATCTTGAAATTCTACGGCTCCATTGTTTTCAAAATACTTCGCTAAATCTTCCCTTTGTTTAAAAGCAGTGGGACTTGATTTTTGAATTAAACATTTCGAATGACTTATTGCCGGATTTCTATCTTCAATGTCCTTTCTCCAATCCCCCTTTTTAATTATATGATTTTCATCCTCCCAATCTGCATACTTTTCTGGACAATATATGTGATCAGTATCATTTGACATAATAAAATTGTGTAGAGCGCAAACTGCCAATACGAACTTTTTACATTCAGTTGATTTCGCTGTTATTGGTTTTTTAAATATATGCCAACGCGCTGCAATAATACCCAAAGTATTCTCAATAACTTGGTGACCACGAGATAAACGATAGTTGAAAATTTGTCGTCGCTTACTTAGCTCCATGCCAGGAAAAGGACGCATAAGATTATTGAGTAAAGGAAAAGAATAATCGCCCGCAAAATAATGTGGAAATGACGGATTGACTTCAGTGCGCTGACCCGTACCGGGCAACGGTAAGATATTTTCTAACAGAGCGTGACCGTAAGACGATGAAGAAAATTGTCCTGAACGAGAAACATATACTCATAACGGAAGCGTTAAAAAATATCAAAACTCACCATTATTACCAATACTAACTGATGTAAGTTTATAGTTCGTATCACAGGTGGCCATTAGTATAATATGATTATATTCTGTTTTTCTAATGGAATGAGCGAGTATAATTTCTTCGTTTGTGACTGCCCCAACACAGTAAGGTAAGTGCCACTTTTCCAAAAAACCTTTTGCCAATTCACTGTACTTTGCCTCAGTTGGCTTAGCAAAATAAAGTGGTTGTAGTACCTTCCATAAAGCTTCAGAAGTCTCTAATAGAATTGTTCGTACCAGTTCTACCCAGTCTAGTTTATGGACACGAACTATATAACTATAAGAAAGTCCTTTTGCTAAAAAACTGCGCTAAATATTAATTATATGATTATCATTTAAAGAATATATGTTTACTTACGTTAGTGTCATAGCAAGTCGTTCTTCAACAGTGATTTCTTTCGGTACGTTGGACCGCACCAATTCTACTTTTATCATAAAAACAAGTGAATCAAACATGGCAGCATTCATGCACGTATTTTTGAAAAACTCTAAACTATCTTGTTCTTTCATTGGTAGAAACAACGACTCAAAAATTCCAGGACGTTTCTTAAACTTACTATAAGTCTCAAAATTTATTGTAGGCTCAATGCTTTTTTCCTCATCAGAATGAGGTTGTTGAATCTCTACCGACTCAAAATATCCAGGACGTTTCTTAAACTTACTATAAGTATCAAAATTTGTTGCATGCTGAATGTTTTCTTCCTCATCTGAATGAGGACGCTGATGTAGTTGTTGAATTTCTGCCTCTTTTAACTCTTCCGGCTGATCACGTTTCAAACGTCTATACAAAGCGCAAATGTACATAAATAACAAGCTGCCTACAGCATGATGTTCCTCTAACATTTCCCTTAATTTATTGTACAAAATAATTAACCACTGACCGGTTTTAAGAAATCTTTTATTTATTTACATGTGCCAGTTAACAGATGACTGCGTGTTTAACGTAACTTAAGAACAGAGTTGCCATAAAGCAAGTGCTGCTAGTATTTTAGGAAAATTTTATTTTTCGCGGACACAAATACATTATTTTCTTCAAGAAAGAAGAAATCTTCGAGAAGAAAGAAATCTATACAAAAAAAACTTCAGCATGAGCTCTCAGACGTGAAGCTACAACAACGACCGAAGTAATTTTCATAATTTCTTTCGGATACACTTTTCTTACAAATTAGCATCTTTATCTAATCCCGAATAAAGCATTTCTAGTTTCTTTATATTATTATCTTAAATTCATCAAAATCACGTTCACATTCATTAATTAATCCTTCACTAAGATCCCATAAACTTCAGTGTTGCTCGTAATCACCAAAAGCGCGCACATGCTCTCGAATGCGCACCGAGTTGATAGCAATGAAACCGCTCGCATCATTTGCCACATATCCTCCATGTACATCCATGGAGACCAGCTTCTCATTGTACAAACCACCCGACGCTTTGGCCGATTTACGAGCAATAGCACGCGCATAACCTGGGGCCAATTCAATAATAACTTCACCGCTTACATGCTCCTGTGATATTTCGATGCAACGACGTGCATATTGCGCCTCCGGACTGAACCAGAAACCATTGTATACATAATCGGCCATGCGATTGCGCAAAACTTGCTTCGTGCGCAACACCTCACGATCTAAGCAGAACACTTCCAAATCCTGATGGGCAGTGAAAAGTATATTGCCGCCGGGTGTCTCGTAGACACCGCGCGATTTAAGTCCCACAAAACGATTCTCAACAATATCGATGCGACCAATACCATAAGCGCCTCCTACTTCATTCAAGAATTGCAATATTTCAAAAGGCTTTGTGTACTGCTTGCCCGTGGATTGGTCGACCACGGTAGTGGGTAAGCCGTTTGCGAAATGTACGGAAACACGTTTGGGTGTCTGGGGTGCCTTCCTTATGGGATCAACAGTCATTTCATACAAAGATTCGGGTGCGACGTGGAAGGGATCTTCCAAAACGCCCGACTCATAGCTTATGTGCAGGATGTTGGCGTCTGTGCTCCATGGAGCAGCCGGTTTGGCGCTAACTGGTATGTCGTGTTTTTTCGCATATTCGATAAGATCCAAGCGTCCTTGGAAGCGATTGCAGAATTCCTCATCACGCCATGGCGCGATAATCTGTAAGAAATTATTTAATGTTGATATAAAAAAAAATCTACGAAGAAATGGGTATCACATAAGCCGATAAGTCATTATCGCATATTTTAAATGCATTAACCGAATGCTGACAAATTATCGGATCCGCACACATTTCAAAACAATTTAATGCGCGTTTGACCTGAGTGTATGCGTATATGCCTGCGGCCGTGATAACCTTGCATGGACTAATCAAAGAAAGTGAATATTAGATTACTGCTTGGCAATGACCAAGAAGTTTACTCGCAGATAAGTACCGCTTTAGACGCCGATAACGAAGGCGAACGGCTAAGAACTAACTAACGTTTTACGTTGATCAAACGAAGAGGAGTTCCGACGCTTTTGCTTTCATAATTCTTATACATATAATAAGTTAGATCTATTAAGTACGAACTGGAAGCTTCAGAGCTAACGTGTTTTGAAGCTTTCTGCCTGAAGTGATACAGTTTGCACAGTCAGCTGACAGGTTTGGACGCTACTTGTTTTTAATGATGTAACATTTGACCGCGAGACGTATGAGTTCGATTGGTATTATTGCGGTTACTTTGACGTGAGGAGTAAAAACTTGGAGATCACTACAAATCCAAACAAGTATCGTTCGATTTCGAGGACAAAAGTATTACATTGACGGACACGACTATGATTTTGGATTGTACGGGTTTTTTTTTTTTGAAAATTGGCACAATCTCTGAATATCTCACCTTAATATGTGGTAGCAACGCGTACGCGTTCAATTCGAAACGCACTTGATCGTTTCCTTTGCCGGTGGCGCCGTGCGCTAAGTATTTGGCACCATACTTTCTGGCCGCCTCTACAAGCGCAACAGAGATGCAAGGGCGCGCCAAAGAAGTACCCAAAAGATAGCGTTCCTCGTAGATCAAACCCATTTGTATGGCTGGCCAAATGTAGTGTTCCACGAATTTTTCCTTCACATCGGTGACGATCACCTCGGTGGCACCGATGTTTAGCGCCTTCTGACGTGCCGCCGCAAAGTCCTCCTTCTGGCCGACATCGGCCATCAAGCAGATCACCTCATAACCTTTGTCCAAAAGCCATTTCAGGATACAGCTGGTGTCCAGACCGCCGGAATAAGCCAAAATTACTTTCTCAACCATTGCGCTCAAATGATGGAATGAAACTAACTTTTCGACGCCTGTAATACGTATATATTTGAACCGATTCGATGCTCGAGGGAAGCTGTTTTCTTATTATAAGTGCTATTAAACGCTATCTCGATAAGCTCGTGTGCTTTCTGCTGATAAGCAGAATAAAAATTGATGTACTCGAGTGGTTGTAATCAAAAAGCTTTTCAAGATACTCGTACATTATGCAGCCGAAAGCTGTTAAATCTGGGACCGATAAGACAAATTCAGTTTGTTTAAACTTATAAAAAACCAAATAGATGTATAATTTACTTTCGGTTACAATCGTGCTTCGGTTCATGTTGTTATTACCAGAGACCCGTGTGCCCCACTAGACAGCGATACGCTCTGGCTTATCGCCAATCTGTAGTATTTATAACATAAATATGTACAGTTCCAGCCCCCAGAAGTGCTAATAAATAAGGAATATTATATCTGGTATGTAGCTAAGTTTTTCGAACTTCTTGCGAGAATGCGTCAAAAGTAAATAGAAAACAGCAGAAGTGTGCTTGAACGGTTGTTTTTAAGAATTAAGCTTGACCACTTAGAACTGATAATTTAAATATACATATGTGCTCCCAAATTAAATGTGTGTAGATCAAATGTAAACACTGATCGTACACAATACTACTATTTCGTAGATAAACTAATATACGGTTGAAGTAATGAAGTAATAATAAGTTACTTCCGAAGCATTTCTTTTATATTTTCGACAGATCAATAGTGTGATCTAGATTTAAATTCACATAAAAGAGTAGAAGGATATATTAAAGGATATATCCACAAAGCTTCATTAATCAAATTCTAGTCAGTTGACCAGGATTTTATTGTAGATCCGCGGATGTCCATTAGGATTTCTGCAGGTTTGTGTGAGTTTCACGGCACTGCACTATGATATTAAGTGTACGAATATTAATGAAATCAGCTTTTAGCCACTTTCTTGTGCATTTTCCATAATTTTTTATTTAAGCATTTTTATATATTTGTATATAGAGAATTGCATTACATTTATTATAATAATAATTTTACGCGCTTATTATGGTCAATTTTTGTTAATGTATTATTATTATATTAAATGTTGTTTTTTTGTAAACATTTTCGCTTTTTCTACGAAATAATGTAAGCTTGTTGCTTGATAACTTCAGTATTTGATAGTTGTCTGCATTTATTAATATTTTTTTGCTTGCAATATTGTTATAAATATTTAATTTCTTTTATTACAGCTAATAAACATGGACATTCTTGAAATTTACTTGCTTGATAAGCAATAACTTCGTCAAATACAGTTATCGCCATTTTCATTCATAATTTTTTTGGTACATTAAATTGTTTTTATAAATTTTATTT
>NW_017537168.1:1631567-1633283 GCF_001853355.1 Bactrocera latifrons
CTAATTATATTTTTTTATTTTAATAATTATTTTTGGACTTACATATCAAAAACCGTATATAAAAGGGACTAAATATAAAAAAAAAACGTTTTATTTGAAAACGCTTAATTTTTTATCTTAAAATTTGTTTTATATTTATTAAAATCTGTAGATAATGAAAAGCAAAAAAACGTTCAGTAAAAAAGCTTCTTTTTATCAAATAGAAAAATAATTTCTTAAAAAGTGTCAAATAAATTAACATGGAAAAAAATATTTTCATTAAAAAATGATGTTTTCTGAACTTATTTTTATTGAAAATGTAGTAAAGGGTAGTTAAAAAAATATGTGGAAAATAATTTGTTTAATTTAATTATACTTTTTTTCGGAAAAAAATATTTTTACTGTACTTTTAACCATTTTTAGTAAAGGTAGTTAAAAAAACAAGTATACAATAATTTTTGAAACGTAATTATAATTTTTTTTTAATTTGAAATAAATAAAAAAATATTTAAAAAATCGATCATAATATTTTACTGAAGCTAGAGATTTCAATAGGTTTGCATTATATATTTGCATGTAAATAGAATTTTTTAAGGTACCTAGGGTGCTTGTTTGTGTTGTAATTTCATTTTTAATTCTTTTTTGTTTCGTTTAATATGACAATGAACTACATAATTCCAACTGCTGGGGTTAATTTTTTTTTGGTTTGTTTATTAATTGCGTATGGATGTTTTAATTATTTCTTATATGAAGCTGTACTATTTTTAGCTAACGTCTTAGCGACTATTTATGTATTTATGTATGTTTGTGGTTTAATTGGAAATATTTTTCTAAAAGCTGTGTGTGTTAAAGCTGAATGGAAATTGTTCAGGATGATTAACATGCATGGATGCTTTCGACTCGACTTCTATATGATTGAGTTTTTATTTAGCTATTTTTCGTTAGTTCTAAACAAATACTTTCGGTTGTTAGTGGAGAAAGTAGACCTTGAACGGTGATTAGGTGGATTCCGAGTTAATATATTATTTGCATAAGCAGTTATTATTGTTTTCTTAAAAAGTGTTAGCTGAAATTTGAGGTTAGTTTACAACGAGTTGAAGCATTATTTTAATTCACCCCATAACGCGCTTGAGTATAGAATCGAAGAAAATAATGAGGAAATTACAAACATTTATAAATACTAATCATATGATTATTCGTATGACTGGTCGGTCAGTGGACCATCACATAATACGTGATTAGATGACGTCTTGTCAAAACAAATAGGCAACAACAATTGGTATTGTGTTTACAGTAACCCTTAAAAATATTGTATGTATTTAGAAATCTTCAACTTTTGGATGACAGGTATAATATTAAACTATAAAAGGGGTGTTACAACATTCAGAGACTTCAAACAAATTTTAAATCAGTTCAGAAGAAAGAGAAAAGCAAAGTTACAGGTTAGAAATCATGCTGAGTAGCTCAAATTTAATATCGTACTAGAAAATAAAGATCTGTATTACTATCATGGTGAGTATAGACAATGGTGATAGAGATAGCTAGAGTGGGAGTTTCAATTTATGAGTTTAGAGAAAATAACTGCCCAACAAATGACTAAAAAGCACAATAGTGATAAAAAAAATGAGTAAAATAGATATATAAAACAAAAACTTGTACGTATACGCACCAACTGATCAAATTTGATACGAATCAAAAAAATTACAAATTTCTATTTTAATAGACTTTTTTTTTATT
>NW_017537168.1:1633348-1655864 GCF_001853355.1 Bactrocera latifrons
TACAATGAGAAATATTAGGCTTCATTACAATTATACATATTTTACAATTTAAAAATATTTTTTTAATTGTAAAAATTAAAATCTCATCTTTTAAAATATACAATTGTTATTCTAAAAAACAATACAAAATATTGCTGCAGTTTTCAACAAAACGTTATAAGAATAATAACAATAGTTATAATTACTAAAATAAAAATAACACAGTGCGTAGGAAGAATTAGTTTTCTTTTTACAATTTTAATACAAAATAAGAGTATGTCGTTAAAAGCTTTTGAGTTGAAGAGTTGGTGAATTGCGAATTCGTAAAAAATATTAACGGATTAAAATAAAAATTTTTAATAGCCGAGTATGCAATAACTTAGTGAAAAAATCACTAGCAAATATTTAAATCCGATTAACCGATTTTCATAGTGAACAGTGAGTGCACGAATTTAGTAAATAAATGCGTAAAAATATATGTACGTATGTGCAAAATTGTCCTTAAATTAAAAATTTAAATATGTATATCATTTTCATAAAATTAAAATTTATAACAAAAATTGTATGTTGTATGCATATTTTTAAAACTTTAAGCGAACATTGTTTTTGTATGAATTTATTTAAATTTTTGTATTTTAGGCAAAAAATATTTTTATAAAGATTTTGTTATACTATTTGCATTATTTTTTTACAATATTCAAAGCATTAATATGGCCACTGTAAATTAATTAATAACTACTTTTTATTTCGCTTATTTCACTTAAGTTATTATGATTATTATGATAATTTTAAACAACTAATAAATTAATTTTAAAATTGCTTCAATATACATAAAATATATAAACAAATTTATACACAAAAATGGAGTTTTTGACTTTTAACAGATAAAAAAGTGCTAAAAAATTTCTAATTTAAAGAATTATACAAACTTTCAAGTTCTAACAAATATTTCTGAAAAAAATAGTATGTAAAATATTTCAAGCAAACATTTTTACAATTAAAATATGAAAAAATAAGTGTTGAATCAATCGCTCAAAAATATGAAATAGCAATACCCAATTATTTGCATAAATATTAAACGCAATGAATTTTTTTAAAAACCGTTAATTGGAAATATTTCTCAAAGCAATGTATGTATGTGGTAACAACTTAGAAGGAAAAAAATTGCAAATGCTTTCAAAGTTACACATTTTCCTTTCAAGGCAGTATGAGTACACAAGGAATAAATTCGGCTAATAAACGCTTTTAATATTAAAGAAAAGTGTGCAAAAAATGCAAGTTTTGTATTTTGTCTTCGTTTTTTTGCGCAAATGCATACTATACACACTGTATAAGCATACGTGTATTCATATATCTAAGTGGGTTTATAATAATGCATTTTTCGTATAACTGTTATTTTAATATATTTTGACTTACACGCAAAGCAACACAGCTAATTGGTGTTATAAAATAATAAATTACAATTAATTACATTAAGCTTTACAAAATTATATATGTAAGTTGTTTTTACAAATCATTTTTGCGGCATTAATATGTACATGCATACCTTATATGCGTCCTTTACGCAAAATATTTTTTGCGTGCGATATATGTATGCATACTTACATATGTGAGCAAATAATACTGAAGCTGTATTTTTATTTTGGTGTTCATTGCAAAAGAGTTTCAATGTTTTTGTTATTAAGATTTTTTAGTATTTTACTTTAACACTTTGTTGTATTTACGAATATTTTGAGGCAATTTAAGAGTATTGTGGACTAAAATGAACAGCCAAACATTGTGCAAGTTTAATATTTCTAAAAAAAAGTATCGTATATGGTTTTAATATTAATATCTCACACAAAAAATTATTTAATATGGCTTAATATCTTTTTTCGGACACAAATTAACTTTTACGCTCCAACAATTATTATTTCTACCAAGAGACCTAAATAAATTATTATTTATTTTAGGCAGTTTAGGAGAAATGAAATTCACTAGCTCTTCAGCGCGCAGCATTTGCGCATATAATTTGCATAGCAGTTATCTTAATTTAAAAAATTTTTCGAAATTGTACATTTTTTAATTGATTTCACGCCTAGCCATCGACTTATCTTCGTCGAAATTCATGCGTTATCCTTTGCAGTGTACAAACATTTTTTTTGCACATTGAAAACTCTCGCTTTCCAAGAGCACTAAATAACCCGCACACTTCGATATTGTCAGCGCTCGTTAATGCCAGCAAAAATACACGGTCTATAAACTATACACTCATACATATATATGGTACTCGTTACGTTTTTAATTAAAATCTTCTATGTTTATGCATTATTATTACTCGCTTGTTTTACTTTTTGCTTTTAATTAGTAACTAAAAATAGAAAAACATTAATTAGAAATATACTTTTATATAACTTAGAATTGTTCATTTAAATTAGCTTCTCTTCTTTACTCAATGTATATGAGTTTTCTATATATATATATTTTTTTTTTGTTGTATTTTGTATTCTTTTTTGTTCTAAATGTATCGACAGCAATTACGTACTAAAACACCTAACAACTCAGCTGACTGCTCACACGCAGTGCATATTTATGTGGGGCAGAGTACTTTCAGTATGTAGTCCGTTAGCAGCGCGGGTACGGTTGGACTGTCCTCATTGATTGCTTTTAGTACTGTAAATTGCAAAGCAGCACAGAAAAATGTAATTAAATTGAATCTTTGTGTAGATAATTTGTTGGTACTCACTTTTGATTAGCACTTGCAAGGACTGGTTGTTTGGTGTGCCATTTTCCATGTGGTAAGGTATGACAGTGGTCAGATACTTTGGCTCCGGTCCTGGTAATTACAATTGAAAATAATAATAATCGCCCGCTTTGAGGTTTGAGTGCTTTGTTTAGCTTAAAACTATTACCGATCACCAAAAATATTGTTTAACAACGGTAAGCTTGGGTAGTTCAAAACCAATTTCCAAATTTCTTGCACGAAAAAACTTAAAAAACGTATATCTACTAAAAAAAAGTTTGTAGGCAAGCAAATCATCCTCTATGTTCGAAATCCTTTCCACCTGACACTTAGCTACGATTCAAAGCTATAATAATTTCTTATAAAATGGAATACAAAATAATAGTAGATGAAGCACATTTTAAAGAAAAATGTGTACGGTCGAAAACCTTTCTATCTTAGCTCCGATATATACCAAATTTCTAATAAAACCGCATCTCAAATAGACATGTCTGCGTGTTTAGCAATAAGTTCGAAAAAATTCTTTGTTATGCTTTTTTATAGGATTTTCAAATTTTTACCCATAGGAAATATATTTTTATGAGCAGATTCCGGTCTTCTTATACGTATTATACCATCATCTTACTTTTAAAACGGGTTTTAAATTTTGTAAAGAATTTCAGAAAGTTCGAATTAATTTTAGGTTATGCGTGTTTGAATAATTTGTGTAACTGCCGTTAGTTTTAGAAACGCTCTTAGACGGTTTACACAAAAAAAAATAACAAAAAAAAAAAATAATAATAATAATAATGACAAAAAAAAAAAAATTACAAAAAAAATGTTTTCAAGCAGTTTATATAAACAAATACTTTAAAAAACATTTAGGATAGGTTTGTTTATATAATTTTGAAAATTTCCAAACTGATGTTAAAGTTTTAAAAACGCTTTTAAAGTTGTATATAATATATAAAAAAGGTAAAAAAGAATTCATAATTTTCAAATTCAATTAAAATTTTAGTGCGAGTTTCAGGCACTTTCAAGCTAATAATGTAATCCAAAGGTTAGTTTTCCATAGTTCAACAATTCCATAAAATCGGTTTTGTTTGGCTCGCCTTTAACCTAACTACTTCAATCTACAGCGCATTTAAATAGCTACTGACTTACCTTGCAATTTTCCACGCTTCTTCTCCACATGATACTGTCGACGTTTATTCTGTACCGCCAGCAACAATGAAATGAACGAATTCTTCAGCTCTTTCTCATATTCGAGCTCGTCGCGCAACGCCAATTCATTTATTAGTGTCTCGCTGAGTTCCTGTATGAGCATTTCCATTTCCATGTAGAGCTCATTCAATTGTGATATCGATAAATATTGTAATTCTATAAGAAAACAATTGTTTAGTGAAAAGCAATATTAAAGAATGAACTGTGTACTTACTCTCCGCATACAATGGCGCACCCAAAACCTCTCTAGCTTTCTCTATCACCTCCGATTCACATGTCTCTGCTTCATCCAATGGACTTTCAGCCTCGTCCATAATATCATCAATCTCTTTGATTACCTCCTCAACCGTTTTAATGGGTTCCTCATGCTCCGAATTCAGCCCGTTCAATATCAACGCATGCATATCGAGATCATTGGCTACAGCCTCATCCTCGCTGGTTAATTCATCACCCGGTGTGGTGGCATCAAGCGAATTGCCAGCACCGCCATTACCGGCACCAAGCTGATTTTGGCCTAAATTCAATGTGGGCATGTGCATTTGGCGTGTGAATGATTTCGACCAATCGATAGGCAGTATGTTGCCAAAGTTTCCAGTGATGGTCCACCACATTCTGTAAAGGATGAAAAATGTGATTACATTATGAATATATCAAAAAAATGTATGTAAATACATATATTTAAACTTATTACATGAAAAGTGCAATGCCTGAATTAAATATATTTTCAGTGTTGCTATCAGTGCTTCACGACACTTTAATAGCATATATTTTAATGAGCAAGTTTGTGCCAGCAGCACCCATTATATTTAACAAATCGAAACAAATGTGCATGCAATTCTAAAACATCTCAATGGCGTTTTTAGCGCACATTTTCTAAGAGCACTTCAACTGCCACTAACAGTCATGTTAAACAAAACTTGTAGCAACTCATTTGCGGCTTGCCAACTTACAAACTATAAATTGCAAAAAAAAAACAAAAAATAAATCCCAAGCAATAATGAACAAAAGTGGTTTTGACAAAAACAAACAAAAACGAACAAAAAATGTTTTCAAGACAGTTAAGTATCCAGCAAAAGCACATAAAATGTAGGTTACAAAAGCTCAGACAAACGCCATACATTCACGCTGTTCCACATATAGAATTTACTATATAAATTTAGCAAGCCATATATGCTTTGCTACATGCCTACAAATCATATACGATGTATGTATATATATTAAAACTAACGCACATAACGTGCAATTTGTCTTTTTGTTTGCTCTTAAGGCTTGTCAAGATTTGGGCTAAGGCAATAAAAAAGTGTAAGTAACTTGTCAAGTGCAGTAACATAAACCTGCAGCATTGTGTAGATGACTATACCAAAAAGTATGCTATGAATTTAGAGCATTAAAATTTAACGTTATACAAGCAGAATTTGAAATATACTATATGTTTTTTTTCGGAATGCTGAGATTCAAAAGCATATTTATTTCTGGCACTGAATATCAAACAACTGAAGGATAATGGATTGTAATCGATTAGTCGATTGGTTATACAAGTTATTGCCAGTGACATTGATGGTGGTTATTTGCCAAAAGAGATTATGTGTAACTTAATGGGTAAAAATTCGAAGAAATCAATAAATAAATAAAAAAAAATTATAATGTAAAAAATATAACAAATATTGATTAAAAAAACTTAAATTCAAAAAATAATAATAATAGTAAATGAAATAAATAAATAATATAAAAATAAATAAATTAAAATAATTAATTTACCGTGTAATCAATTTCTTTTGCTTTTTAAAGTTTGATATGGTTATGCATAGAATCGGAGAATTATATTTGAGACTACCATTCATTGGATAATTAGGGTAACACATATTCGGATTTCACTTAGAAACTATAACATATATGTGTAATAGTTCATTACTATATTTACTATTTACATTCTCATCTAGTAATAGCTGACATAATTTTTAATTTACTCCCATTTCTTTTCATAGTGTATGAACAAAAATGATTAAAATTCTAGCAAGGCAACACAGATAGCGGCATAGCAGTAATGGCTATACAAAATTAAAACAAAACGGAAAAAAATAGTATGCACTTGTTTTTAAATGTGGGTCACAAATGGGCGCAAGAGCGCCTTACGGTACTTACACACATACCTAGATTGGAATTGTGGCGTGTATGGTGGGTGGGTTTTTGCTCACAGGGTGTGGGGTGTGTAATTAAAAAGTGTTAAAGAGGATATGTATGTAAGCATTTAGTCAAGTTAGACTTTTTATTGCTCAACTGGAATTGATTAAATGAAAACGAGGTTGCCGTAGGTTAATTGGATTAATGATTTCGTTTTCATTTTCATTTTTGTAAAATGTTGAGTACATGAAGAAAAAATATTAAACATAAAAAACTTTCTTAATTCGTGCGTTGAACATTAAGTACACTACATTACATTGCATTTTCTTTCGGTAGCACACAGTAAAATGCAAATTTGTGTTAAAAAATAATGTATATAATTATTATGGCCATTTGGTTAGAAAATTATGTCAGAAATAAGCATGTGAAATGGAATTTAACTGTGCGAACAGTTAAAAAGTAATGAATGCAATAAAAGTTATTACAATTAGTGCCCAAACTGCACACTCTCACACTTAAATTCATTGCACATTGCAATGAGCATGACTTTTCGTTGCCTCTTCCATACATATGTATGTACGTACATATTTTTCGCTGACTTGCACAAAACATGATAGAAATTAGTTAAACTTTATGCAAATATACATAAAATGTCATTTCGAAAAAAAAAACCACTAACAATCATAAATAAAATGATGCGAAACTTTTTGGAGAGAGCGCTACCATAATGCATTTTTTTACAGCATTTAATCAAAAAATAACTTTTTGGAATTATTTAAATTTTTATTTTTTGAAATTTATTTTACCGAAATTAAACAGTGCAGTTCTGTTGAGTTAATTGGATTATAAGAAGTCTTTTTAAAATCAACATTAGATTTGACTCCTCTCGATAACAGCAGCTGAACCGCAGTCATCAATGATTCTCAGTGAAATCAATGTCATTTAGCGATGTCAACCTCGTTGACGATCATTGTCCTAGCTAAATGTAAACAAAGGGGTCATTCACTACGCAAGGGTTATGTATTCATTACACATAATCAAGGGGATTATTGATTTCATCTCAGGAATGGTTGTTGACCGCGCTCTAAATTAAAAGACAAGGTATATTGGCCTCAGGGAAGGGCTTAACAACCCTCGCTCTCGCTAAAGGTAAGTAAAAAGGTCAGAACCTAAAAGGATTGTTAACCCTTCATACAAACATAGCAAAAACGTGTACCAATTTTAATGTCGTCCTGTCCGGGTCAAATTTGATCTCGAATGTTTATTGGAAAAAAAATCATTAAATAAAACTTCAATATACTTAAATATTAAAATACAAAACTTTTTTTGTGATTTGCAAGCAACGGAATGACAAAAAAAATATTTGAAAAAAAATTATAAAAAATCAAACACGCCAACACGAACAGGTATTGGTATAAATTGCCAAATTAAAATTCCGTTGCGCCAATCAGTTGCATTCATTACGCCTGGAAAATAGTTATTTAGTCATTACGAGTGTGGCGAATCGACTTGAAATCTAATAGTGAAATAGTTAACAAGCAGGCAGCGAAAAAAACGTGGGCGCTTGCAAAACAATGCAATTTGAAAACCATTTGACAGTATGAAGCGACGATATAAAAAGACACTTGGCGCTAATAAAGCATTGAAAGAAGAAACGTTAACAAAACAATGCAATGCAATGTGAAATAGACATTGGTGAAAACAATGCGCTCAACCACAAAGTCAACACGCACGAAGATCGCACAAAAAATATTAGAAAGTATGTGGAAAGCACATAGTTATGGATAGCGTTGTTAACCTTATCGCTGAGTGGCTTCAAATAAAAAATATTTAAAAAAAATAAATAAATAAATTGACGTGAACCGCCAAGACAAACAAGCCGTGGCGCGCTTTCATTGCAAGCAATTTAGCTACGCATGCGCAAAACTATAAAGGTAATTACTCCCAGACGGAATGGAATTTGCATATTTTATTGTTTAGCGCTCGATTGAGTGGAATCTCAAAATAAATTAAATAAATAGTTAACAAAATATACTAAAATGTTTAAATATAAAAATACATAATTAAAAAATTTTAAAATCAATCTTCCAAAATATATGTTTGTTCATAAAAATTAAATTGAAGAATATTTTAATTATCTTTGTCTCCATTACATTTTAATTTTTCAACCCAACAACAAATTGATTTTTATTGACCTTGTACACACCAGTTTATCATTTCAGTAAATACAGCAACAACTACATTTTTGATTACTTTGTAGTTATACACATCTGTAGAACATATATACATATTTCGAAATCTATGAAATAATCGATTTTTTTTATTTCATTTCCATTTACACGCATCAACACCTCGCGTAATTATCGGAATGTGCGCAGATTGAACTCAATTTCCAGACATTTTTTTTTGTTTCCCATGCGTTTAACTGAAATATAGAAATATTGAAGACAACGTACATATGTGAGGGGCACTGATGCGGCACGCAATTATGCATTTTGGCTGGTATTTTTATTTATCACGCCCTTTTCGCCACTTTTAAATATTTTAATTGCTTTTCTTTTGCTCTTAAGCAACACACAAACATATGTAAGTATAGTATATATATATATGTACATAAATATGTAGATATGTACATAAGTATATACACACACATTAATTATTAGTTGAAGACCTGAGCATGTGGAACTGCTAAAAGCTATCGACGCAGTTGTGTGCGTTGGCTGTGCAACCTTGCCGCGAACCTACAGATGGTGTTGAGTAGATTGTTTCGCTAGCTGTTTGAATTGCTGAATGAATTGAGTTTTGTTGGGCTTGTTGTTGGCGAACATTGTTTGGGGCGATTTTTTTTTATTGTTTCAGCACTTCGCCCTCGTTGTATGCGGCTTACAACAATGCCATATTATTCTGATGAGTAAGCATTTGTGGAGATGTGCGTACATCTGATACCGTTAGTTCACAATGCAGTTATGCATGCACTTATGCAAAAAGCACTTCATATCGTCTCATAAACGAACCCACGCATCCGTTGCACATAAAAATTTTGTGGTATCTATTCAATGCACATGCGTTTTCTACTTAGTCCAACGTCGGCATATAGTTACTATCTAACTAAAAATGTTGTTGTGCGAGTGTGTGTGTGGAGGCGAACGGAAGTGAGTGCCTTGTCTGCAGATAGCAGTGAAAATGATGTGGTTTCAAGCCTCTTCAGCATTCATAAAAGTTGCGTTAAACTTCTTTTAATTGTGCGAATTGCTGGCAGCGCTTCATTCTAACCTCAATATTAAATAATGACCATGACCGAATTGGCGCACGAATGAAGTCAGCGGGCTACTATTCCACATTTGTGGAATAAATAAATAAATTTGTGCATAGTTTTGATACTTAAATATGGATCTGTCTGCTGCTTTATAGGCGGTGCGTGGCAGCCGGTAAGGCACCGCATGGAGAGATTCTATACAAATTCATTTCAGAGTTGTTGCACACATCCATAATGGGCTTAGTCCCAGCAAGAGAATTTTGAACAAGTTCTTGCTCTAGATTGTCATTATTCCTAATTTAATCGAGGCGGAAAAAGTATCAATTTCGTAGTCACATTAAAAAATAGCTAGAACGAGGCGTAATTATCATTTTATGCATAATTTTTATTTTTTCGAGAAAATCTTATTGACATTTAAGTACATTAACATCATGTACACACTTTTTAAAATTTTTATACATCTTAAACTTAGCCCATCCTTTGATTTTTCAATCGTACAAAATTGTAAGTTTTTAGACATGTCTGTCTGTCCCTCAGTTGATGATCATATCGATCTAAAATTTTGCACACATTCTTTTATCGCTAAAAAGCTACCGGAATCACCGATATCGGACCATTACAGCATACAGCTGCCATACAAGCTGACTGTTGCATATCAAATTCTTGTATAAAAAACTTTTTGGCATAGATTATTGCCGAATATAGTGCTATAATCTCCGAGAAAATTATTCAGATTTTCTACTATAGCTTATAGCTGTCATACAAACTAACCGAACAAAATAATTAATTTTATATTTTTTATATTTGCACTAAGAAATGCAGCTGTGTAGGATATAATAGCTTCGGTGCAACTTTGTTAACGTTTTTTCTTGTTTTTAAATCATTTCAGATGACAAAAACAAGGAAAACAAAACAATTAGTGGCACAAGTGAGCCAACGAGTTTGCGCTGTTGCATGGATCAATTTTTATGCCACTTTTACTACGTTGTATGTGTTTTTTTTTATTGTTTTTGTTGCATGTTCAAATTTCTTTCACTCAATACTGCATGCATTCATCAAACATTGCGTCAACACATTTCAATTTGATTGAGCAATTGCCGCGCTTAATTTGTAGTGCAAAGAAATGTGTGTATTTCGTGTGCGCGTGTGTGATTAGAAAAAAAGTAAATGAATGCTGCAAGTGATTAAGCAGTTCATAGAAAATAAATGTAAACTCATTGCATAGTGGTAACGTTGATGAAAAAGTTTCTTATATTTACGAATGTGGCGTGAGTTGGAATTATTGTGGTGCCGACAGCACAAGACAGCTTCATCATAGTAATGCTGCCACTGATTGATTACGAAAAACACCTTTAGTGTTGTTAGAAATGTTATACAACTCATATTACAAATCAAGCAACATAATGCGATTCGTATAATTTGATTGAATAGCACTTAATTTATATTCTTTTTTTTTGCATTTTGTTATTTTTATTTAATATTGCTTTAAAAATAAAAACCTTATGCTTTTCCTTTGTAAAAATCAACATTAGTTGTATGTTTTCTCTTTCGAAATTTATCGATAGATTTCATGCACACTCATCAACTTAAGCAATATTCAAATGTCATAACCAAATAATCATGCATTTTTCAACGAAAAATAATATTTGCAAGCATTGTATAACGGTATATTCGAATGAATCGGCTGTTGAGTCAACTTTTTTTGTATTTCAATGCACTATTTGATGCAAACAAGTCATAAGCATAATCTGCCGCTGACGAAAGATAAATAAATATACATACATATGTATGTATGCATGTATGCAAGTATATTTGCAGTTCTATCAGGGTTTTTACTTTCAATAAAATGAAAGTTCGGTTAGTGCAGCAACAACAAAAACAAGTTCAAGTGAAGAGAACCAACTTTCAGTCATTCAAATTCGTTCACTTTTTTCCACAAACAAAAGAACACATCTAAGAAAACACTCATAATTATGTAAATATACATATGTACATACATACATATAAATTAATTTTTCGCGCTACACTTGATATTCGATTACAATTCATTATCATTGCCATCAACGCAAAACAACAAACAACTCAAGCAATTTCATACATAGTTAAATTCTATAATTGTTGCTAATGACGGCCGCCGACCATCATTAAATAACAACAAAACTACAGAAAAAAAAAACAACAGCAGCAGACGATACTAGAGATAGACCGCAGCAAATGTACTGCAAAAACAACAATAATTAGATATGCACACATTTACATATGTACTTGTTGCTGTACGCAAATTTCAGTCTGCGGCATTCCAGCAAACAGATGTGGCCGAAGTGCATGCACAAGTGTTATTTTCTAGCAATTTTTTATCCCCCTATTTGTTGTACATGTCATTTCTAGAGCTTTTGCCATGCAAAGTACGCTAAAACAACAAACAAATATGGACAGGCAAAATCTACAAACATTTCGCTGTGATCCCACGCGTCGTATGAGTAATCCCCTTCGGCAGAGCAGAGCAAAGTGTTGTTGTGCGGTCACATTAATTAATGAAATCATCGACTTCCTCTATGAGACGATGTGTGTATATTATTTTAAAACAAATTAGCATTTAGATACCGAAAATAAAAAATAGTAAGATACAATAAAAGGACAAATTTCCTGAATTTCATCGAAAAAGCGATAATAGACCATGGAAAAATCTACAAATACAAAAAATACGAAAAGATAACAAATATCGACGAATTAAATAAAAATATAACATTTCACGAATTTATGATCTGCTAGTAAATAAATATCGAAAATTGCATGAATAAATATACAAAAAATTCATAAAAGCACAAAAATATAAGCGATTTATATACAAAGATTGGAGAAAAGTTGATAATTACAAAATTTATTGGATAAAATATCGATAAAAACAAAAATATCGATAAAATAAATAAATATATTTTTAAATTGATAAATTTGCATAAAATCGCTTAGTGCGGAAAAAGCAATAGACACGACATTAAAGATTAATGTGCTAACGAATGGAGCCACAAAGGTATAAACACTAAATAAGAAAATATGATCAAATTTATGGAAAGTTTAGTAGTTCATAAAGTAAAATTTTTTATAAAATTTAAAAAAATTAATTTTTTATAAAATTTATAATTTAAAAAATTTAATTTTTTATAAATTTTAAAAAATTTAGAAACTTATAGAAAATTTAAATTTTTAATAGAAAACTCAAAAATCGATTAATTACGAAAATCGATTAAATAGAAACCCGATAAATTAAAAAATCGATAAATCGTTCGAAAATCGAAAAAATATAGAAATGTAAACAATTAAAAAATTCAAATTTGCGGTCGGATGAATATACTAAGTTTATAATACCGATTAAATAGATTTTTAGATCATGGTACAAATGAAATGAATGAAGACTTTCATCACAAATTTGGTAATTAATCTTTAATCATCATATGGATGCTGTTGTAATGCTTTAATTAAATACTTTGTTGAATTTAGCTCTGCCTACATTTGCATTAATCGTTTCCAGCAAATACCCGATGCCGTTAAATTGTTTGTGCGTCACTTTGACGTACTTTGTTTTGTTTGTGCAAATAAATTGGTGGAGAAGAAACACAAAAGCTGTGGAAATAATTCCAATTAAATGCATTGTAGCGAATTCCACGCAAAATTTCATTTTTTTACATTTTGCATGAATATTTTAACATTTACTTTCCATTTTTATGCGATTTTTGCTGCGCAAACAGCGCGTGGGTTTCTGTTCGCGCGCACATGCACTTGACATATACAATCTGGGAGGTCAATTTTTTCGATAAAGTTTGGATTTTCTTCTTTTTAAAATTTTTATAGTAAAAATGATCTACACATATTTGTTGTTGTATGAAAAATAAATGTGTACATGGCTTTTAATGATGACTTACAGCCGCGTAAATTTTATGAAGTTTATAGAGCAGCATTCGCCATGGATTTGCAAATATATAATAAATATTCTTGCATCTAGATTATTTATATGCAAACATAAATATGTACATTTGTAGATGACGCGCCTGCCGTGTGGGTTGGCGTGAATTTTTTTATGACACAATGCAATGGTTGAAAAATATTTCCGAGAATTTCTGGGAATTTCAGAAATGTCTTTGGCATGAAGCCAGCCAACCGGCAGTCTTCAGCAATTTGCTTGGCTTAGCTCACTCATCAAGCAGGCGAACAAGCAGCCGGCATCTCCACATTTATTCATTACATTTATTACTCGTTTTGTTTTTCTTTACTTGCTTTCGTACTTTCTTTAATGCATGTGCTTTTGATACAGTAAAATTGTGTGATTTATGACGTCGCGTCGTGCTTTTGGTGTGGTCGCCGCCTTCTGCGGCAGTCAAAGTTAAGTGAGCATAATATTATGTGACATATTTTCATTATGTATACCACATACAGACATACACTCATTTGTTTTTCAATTTTTTATTGTGCTTTAAAAACGCACAATACGCGGTTGACGAGAAATCAATTATTTTCATAATTTGGTCATGGAAAGCGCCCACACGCTTAATGGGCTACTGTGGTGCGCTAACAATGCACGCACACTCACACATGTGCGTATGC
The DNA here is from genome assembly GCF_001853355.1 of Bactrocera latifrons. Classification (NCBI taxonomy): domain Eukaryota; kingdom Metazoa; phylum Arthropoda; class Insecta; order Diptera; family Tephritidae; genus Bactrocera; species Bactrocera latifrons. Next base: position 1,647,229 of record NW_017537168.1, read on the forward strand.
AAGTAAAATGAGGTGGCATGAAAAGCAATCGAAAATATTTTTTAGGTAAAAGTAGCACAATGACCGTTTAATTTACATTCAATTTACAATTTAGAATTCTCAGGTCGTTGTACAGTGCCTAAATGCTTATAAATACATAAAACATCGACAAAAGTATTGAACTTATTAAAATACCAAACATTCTTCGGTTTTCGGTGGAAAAGCTTCTTTCAAAAAGATAAAGGGTGTATCATTAAGTGTAGTCAGATTTTTTACCTTCTAAGTATTACATAGTTGCTTAGAAATTAAATTGCCCTAGGGTGATTTGTATATAACCCAAGATTAACATAACCTCAAAGGTAGAAAGACAACATAGAAATATTTTCAATATAATATAACAAGAAAAAAGTTCCATTCGGCTGCACCTAGGACATAATACCTTTAACATGCCCCGGACGGAATGTTTTGTTCCTTCGAATCGAAAAACGAATAAGCAAGATGAGCAGCAGGAGTGGAGGATGCGGCATAAAAGCTAAAGCTCGGAGCATCGGACCCATAATGGGCGGCTTCCTGTTCAGCGTCCCTTGCGCAGAAATCATAGTTTGTAAATACAACCATTTTCGATGGACTTGTTACATATTTTGCGATTAGGCAATATTTGACAAATTCTTGACTACAAATAACGGCATGCCATTTTTTTAGTGCGTCATCCAACAAAAATCCGGTGGTTTAAAAAAAATATATATAAACGTACTATATTCACGGAAATTCAAAAACAACCACTTTATCCGCCAAATAAGAATTTTCTTCACAATTTCTTCTACTTCCCTTCACATACTTATATACATAGTTTATATTTAGTCCCCCCACAAAATTATTCATTCACATCTTTACTTTTGATAGCTTGATTGAAATTGCTTGTGCTTGTGTGTGGATGCTGTGTTGATGACGTTGCTGGCATTGGCATACACTTATGTATGTATGTAGTTTTAGCGCAACACATATGAGACCCCCCAAATTTACTGCATTCAGAAATAGAGGGTTAGCAATAAAGAAGAATGGCGCTGGTTGACAATATTGGATAATATCATGAGTACATATGTATAGAATACCTGTCTCTTATACACATCTAGATGTGTATAAGAGACAGCATATGAGACCCCCCAAATTTACTGCATTCAGAAATAGAGGGTTAGCAATAAAGAAGAATGGCGCTGGTTGACAATATTGGATAATATCATGAGTACATATGTATAGAATACTGTGTGTGTCTGTATAAATTTTTTTTTTGGAAGTATACTACAGTATTTACTAACGCCCACGTTGACATGTTTAGTGTATTTAAGCATAAATTTTGGCATTTTGGGGATGGAATAATTAATGCAACGGTTTAATTGAAAGACTTTAATAAAAACATAATAAATTTCAAAGATTAAAAACTTAAACATATACTTATTGCTGTGTAAAATAGATAGATTTAAAAAATTTAGACTTTCCCAAAAAAAAATTATTTTGTTATCGATATCTAACACATTAAATTAATTTTATTATTGGAAAATTATTGGCATTTAAAAACTTATAGTTTGTATATGGAAATTTACAGAATTTTCTATTTGTGTTACCGATAAATTATCGATTATTTTTGTAGATAAATTATCGATATAAATTTTTTGGTAACCGATAAATTATCAAAAATTAAAGTCTAGATTTCTTATCGAAAAATTATCGATATTTTAAAATTAATTTTTGTTATCGATATTTACAGAAAATTTTAATTTTGTTATCATTATATTTTTTTTTTATTTTTTTTGTTATCCATAAACTATAGATAATAAGAAATTATATTTTATTGATAAATTGTTTTACACCGGCACCGTTCCCACGACTGCGGGGCTACGTAACCCTAACGGACCCGGACTGTCACCTCGGCAGAATTCTGCCGCTACAACAACATCAATATGGACACCGGCAAAAAAAATACACGTTATTTCAAAAATTGTCGAAAATATCTTTAAAATAATGGGTGTTCCGAACCACTTTTCGGTGCCCAGCAATTAGAAGATCTCAAAAACTGTTTGGAACCTTCTAAATAACGCTGGGAGTGGTTACTAGTGATGAAAAGTGAGCCAATTACAACAACGTCAACTAAAAACAGTCGTAATCGAATTGCGGTAAACGGTAGCGGAGCCAGGAATGAGGGTCCGGAAATAATTGCTGTGTGTTTGGTGGGATTGACTAGGAATCATCTATTACGAGCTACTTCTTTACGGCTAAATGCATTATTAAAACCTGTACTGTCGACAACTAGACCACTCCCACGCCCTTTCTTTGGTTTCTTTGGACAATAGGAGATAAGTTGTGCTAAATTCGGGCAACACCAGACCTCTATAATGACGCGCCAGAAACTCTGGGAGTTAAGTAGGAAAGTTTTTGACCATCCAACTTATGGTTGGGAGCAGGTACCAAGTGATTACTATCTGTTGCAGTCTATGGTGTATGATTTTGCTATTGAAAAACTCGTCCCAAGAGAAGAGAAGGGTGAGAATTGGCTGTCACAGTTTTCGGCCAATGGTTAAGAGGGCTTCTATGATAGTTAAAATATGAAATTACTCTCAAAATGTCAACAAGTTATTGCACAAAATTGTACGTATTTAATCTAAATCGAATCATTCTAACTGTACTCAATGTAAGGTAAAAATATCGACTACAACCGCATAAGCAGTTTCTACGCCAGTGAAAATTCTTCTTAGGATTCGGATTTACTAGACATTGAAGCTATTTAAATTTTATATTTTGCAACTTCAAAGGAGAATTTTAAATTCTTGACACATTCTAACAATACTCCACTAAAAACAAACTTCAAATTTTAGTGCGATAAAAGCAAGCGATTATTCAATACCCAAACAAATTATAATAATAACGCGTCCCAACTGCCAAACCAGCACCGTGCATCCACATAAATTGTTTTGGGTCACACGAGCGACACGCTGGAGACGATTTTCTTGTTACCAACATGCATTTACGCTCAATGTGTTATTATTTTTATTTTTATTTGTGTGGAGGCAGCAACATTTAATAAGGTTTCCTGTGTTTTTGTGTTTTGTGCACCAAATGTCTGTATGACTTCGCTGCGATATAGTATTTGTAGTGGCAGAAAGGCCAAACAAGGACAATGCGCAGAAGGCAAATAAGAAGTAGCATGAGATGTTATGGAGGGAAAAGTTGCGCGCTAACAGTGAGTCATACCAATAGCCACACTTAGCTCATGTGTACAGTTGGAGAGTACAAGTATATGACAGTAGACAGCCCGAATATCAGTCAGTCTGTTATGCAGTCAGTGTCCGGAAGCAGCGCAACGTAATAGTTATGGCTGGCAAATTTCATATCCTTCAATCGCACTGCTAACTTTTTTATTTGTTTTTCGTTTTTTCTTTATTCTCAACGCTTTGACTTTATGAGTCTGCGCTAAATAATTTATTAGGCGCTTATCTTATATGTGTAGTAGATTGTTTGCTCTAAAAGTTTGTTTTATTTATGGCCTCACACTTGTTTAGTAGGTTGTTGGAACTCGACACTTTTATTTTTAGGATGACCGAAATTTCTGGCTGCAAATTGCTGATGACCCATGCGTGTAATAAACATTGATTAAATTTCTACGCTTACATGATTGGAATGACTAACCAATACAGAAACCCTTAAAAATGGTAAAAAGTGACAAGTGATTGTGAAACCCATTGCATGAGCAAGACAAAATTACAGAAATTATGGAAAAAAGGGCGTGGTTGAATTTTCGAGCGTAAAAATCGGTTTATCTCGATTTTAGACAAAACTAAAGTTTTATAGAATATTATATGGCAAAGTATTAGGTAATGAAGATCTTCAGCAACTTTTGTCTTGACAACTTTTCACGTTACCTCAAAATTTATTTAACCTAACTTAATAATTTCATATTTTTGACAGAAAAAATTATTTTGCAAATATAGTTTTAGAAAAGCAAGCACCTTACAGTAAGCTTTGACATTTCTCAGTTTGTTTATAAGCCACACATATGTATCGTATATCCTCTTTGGCTCGCAAGGATATATGTACATACATCTGAATAATATCCATGACAAAATGATTAAACCGCAACGACTTTTAAACTAAACCTGGTTATTAACACACACATTTGAAGAAATTTTAGCACGCAATAACAAGTCCTTGCGTTATATTTCGACGACACATGCGCAGTACAAACAGCATAAAAAAAAAGGAAAACAAAGAAGAAAAAAAACAAAGAACATCGCAGAAATGTTAATGTAATTCGAAATATCTTATTGTACTTTTATACTTCAGTCTATAAGTTATGCCATCCCACACACCCCACGCACACAATATGCATTTATTAGACGCAGGGTTGAGTTTGAGATGACATAATAAGTACTGTCAGTGCACAATGGTTAAGAAGCAGCATGTGTACGTATGTATGTGTATGTATTTATATTTAACCGCTTTGTTAGCATTGTAAACGTAGTACATAATTTTGTTGTCATGCGGGTACAACGCAAACAGGAAGAGGACATTAACCTTCGCAATGATAGCATGCAAGCTCATACCACGTCCTCAAAGCAGTATTGCTTACAAAGTATATGTTAGTAAAACTAACTATTTATTCTAAATGCTGCATAATATAGTTCCATGGTACGCATATCCTTGGAGACAGTACAAAAAATAATAATTCTAGTAATAAAAAATGGCGCTTTCATATAGATATTTCACGATTTGTACTAATAATAATAATTTTTCCACACTTCGATAGGTTTTATCTTTTATATCTTTAATCTCTATCACATATTAAAATTTTATACAATAGTAAATTGAAATCTCAAATAGTTGTTTAAAAAATTGCGTAGTACAAACTCTTGGTAAACATTCAATATAACGTATACGCAGTGTAAGCGCTATGATAGTGTATATCGAATTTCGATAGATTCTACTATTCAATCAAAATAAAATGAGAAAATAATTACAAAATTTTACTTCATTAGCGCATGGACATAGTCAAATGCTAATATTTCTATATATATACATACATATATACTAGTAGCATACCAAGCTACATATACAAGTATGTAAGTTAACCACTCACAATTTAAAATGTTTGCGTCAAGCAAGGGTAGCATTTTTTCCAACATTAAATTGTCATTCATTATACAGAATAGCAAATTAGCCCAAGGGACAATGACTGAAACAAAAAACGAGTAAATGCGGCTTTATTTAAGCGCTAAAATATACATGCACGGTTATAACAGTAAAAAAAAAGTCGCTAATATGACGCCAGGTATGATTATTACTAATATAAGAAAACGTAAAATATCATCAAAAAAAAAATTACAAAACCTGTACTGAGAATTAAATTGCATATTTACATAACCTGCTAATTATATGGTGTTTATTTTGGGTATATACATACAGATATACTATACATACATACATCGGTATGTAAATAAAGGTGTGTGTTTGAGCACAAAGAATTAAAAATGAAAGAAAGACAAACATTGTTCTTGTTATGCAGTTAACAAAAAGATAGTAGCAGGGTTTGTTTCGTAACTTCGAGTGTGGCAATTAGCTGCTTCACCTATATATCAAATGAGCTAAGCTTGAAGCTACACTAAAATGTTTTTTAATGAAAGTGAGCTCGCAAAAGTTTATGGTCTTTTCGAAACATAAAATTTTCAGTCCTTCGAGAAATTCGAGTTGTCATTGCAGCTAGGTGTCTTGGCTAAAATACGCCCGAATGCAGGCAACGTTTTATTTATGACATGTTTTATTGTGATATTAACCGTTATATAAATTTACAATATTTTCAATGAAATTGGAATAAAAAAAACATAGGAAATTTAGTTGTATAATCGTCAAAAAATTCGAGTTTTCTTTCCAAGTATGTGTCTCGGCTAAAGTTTGCCTAAATGTAGGCAACGTTTTAGTTTTTGGACGTTCTTTATGCAATTAATAATTTTGAACGTTTTCAAATGGAAATGACACAAAGGACGGAAATACAGTGATTTAAACGCCTAGCAATATATTTTAAAAGAGTGTTGCAAGTAATAATACTCTTTTTATTACCGATTTTTAGGGCAATTTTAAAAGCCAAGGGAAAAAAATGCCGTATTTCAATGCTTCTGAAAAGCGCACAGCGAACTTTCAACACAATAGAATTTTTTTGGTCAAGTGAAACTTATTGCTAATGGGCCTGTCAACAATTTCCAAGTTCAAAAAATAAAATAAAATGCTCATGTAATGCTGTACTTTATATACAGTTAAATGTACTTGACTCTTCGAAAATTACATGACCACCAACACATTGCCAATAACTGTCAGACTTTATTACTGATAAATTGTTACGAATGAGTCCGTGTAAGTAAAGTTTAAATGAATTTGGAGGCAATTTATTTGAAGCACTATCTAAATTGAATGCGAGCCAATTCATAAGCTAAACTTTGACTTGCCTCAACTGGCGGCGGCGGCGGAAAACTTAGAGAGATAAGTAAGATAAAAAGTTGGTGTATGAGTCAAAATATATATGTAGCTTTTATAATTATGTATGAAAAAAATTGTCTATTAAGTGAGCAGCAAATTGAATTGAACGCTCTCGAGTGTATTTAAAGCGCAGGCCAAGCAACAAATAATTAAGTGGTGACCGAAAACCCGCTGAATCGAAATGATGAATCAAAAGAAATTACATCATCATAGCGCGATAAACGACAGAGAGTGCGAAGAAATTTTTATACAGCAATAAATATTTGAAACGAAACGGTCAAGGACAGTTTTGGCTTAGACAAAATTGACAGCGCGCAAAGTACAATAAAAGCTGAAGAAAAATAGGAATACTTTGTAGGAAGGAAAATAGTTTTTGCGCAACTAAAGTAGATTTAATTTTAACTTAAAAGGAAATGGTTTGCCACGTTGCATGCCACAACTTCAAAGACAACGGGGAGCGCTGTCACTTTGAATAGCATTCAAAATGAGCGGAAGCATTCTCAAAAGCAATCACGGAAAATGCGCTTCCTTTTTACGCATTATTTTTTTTACTTCTTTTTCTAAGACAAGAGTGGCAAGTAAAGTATGCTGCTATAAAAAGCAGGAAGTCTAATGTCAGCTTTGACAAATATTTGCACAGCATATCCAGACATTCATTGACTGTGGAAGAAGTCGAAGGTGAAAAGCGTTGCTAAGGAATACCAAGAGGAGCGTCAACAACAAGTGAGTGGGCTTCACAGGAGAGCAATGAAAAAATATAGATATAAATAAAAATCTACGCTTGCTGTCTAAGTGTCATGAGCAGCGTTCTATTCATGCCGCCCAAGTATAGAAGGAAACCGAAAGGCAGCAAATGTGAAGGACAATGAACCAAGGAAGTGAAATTTAGGTTACAGCCTGCCTTTGGGTGTTATATATATTTTTTTCCCAAAGTGCTTAGATGGCACATGGAACCCTACTGAAATTTTTTTTTCCACATCATTTGGTAACACGCCCGTATCTGTCATTGTAAGTAAGTGTGAATAGGCTATAATGGATTTGTGTGCATAGACTATAATTTACAGTATAATGAGCGGCGATATTAAAGGTGTAAAGCCGGAAACTACGTGGCAACTATGATGTCATTAAACTTACCACCAAAGTGTGCAATTCAACTTTTAATTGTCTAATAATAAAGCACTTACCTGAAAGCAAAGAGAGAAAGTGAAAGATTAGAAAAAAAGTAACAAAGTTCAATAACAATATAATAGACAGTGGTGAATAAAATTTATATGAAAAATATTGTTTGATGTTCAAAAACAGCAAACAGTTGAGTGAATTGAACTTTAAAGCGGTATTCTAGTCTAGAATTAAAAAAAAAAAGTTTTTTTGTTGGAAATATTTTTTTTGGAATTATTCCAGTCTAGAAATTTGATTTTTTTTTTGTATGAAATATTTATAAATTTTTCAATCGATTTTTTTGTATTTCGATAATTGATTTCTAAATATTTCCCTAAAAGTGTTTATGTTGGATTAAAGTTAATTTTAATTATAGTCGTTTTTCGCTTGAAAATCTTGCCTTTTAGTTATCGATAAACGACACTCAATAAACTTGACAATATCAGCTGTTCAAATGCCATAGTAATAAATGATAAATTATTAATTTTTGGACCTCTAGAGACATAACTCTGCTTCTGCAAAACAATTATATTCTTTTGGGTTAGATTTTTCAAAATAAGTAATGAAAGCTGCGTCTAAGGATTTTTGAAGCAAATGGGAACGCGAAAGAATGTTAAACGTATAAATTACCAAAATAAACAAAGAAACTTTGCAAAAATTTTATGATTTATATATTTTTGCACCGAAATGCCAACACATCAATTGTCGGAGATCTATACGCTCCATTCACGTTTTTATTACACAATATGCCAATATAATATCTAGACAAATACATTTTTAAACACATATTACAAATTTTCTTGCGAAAGGAGGCAAGTAGCGCACTAGTTTAGTGAGAGCAAAAACAAGAAAATACGTTAACTTCGGCTGCGCCGCAGCTACAATACCCTTCACGGATACATTCTTTTTGGATACAAGTTCATACAAAATTTTTATATTGATTTTGAACGGTCTGCTTGTATGACAGCTATAAGCTATAG
>NW_017537169.1:0-1112 GCF_001853355.1 Bactrocera latifrons
GGCTTTTGGGGATAATATATGTGTGAGTGTATGTGCCTGAATTTGCGTGTGCCTGTGCTTGTGCCTGTTGTTCCTCTCCCCAGTCCTTTTGGTGTTGGCGTAGTTGTTGTGTCTCCTTGTTCCTCTTTTGTCTCGTTTTGGGTTTCATTCTAATGGCAATGTGAAATTTATTTCTTGATTCCACTTTTTCAGTCTGCGCACCACACTTTTGCACTTCACTTTTTCCCTTTGGTTTTCTTTTTTTTTTTTTTGGTTTACTATACGTACATGTCAGTATGTATGTATTAAATCTGTACTTTTTTTTCCAATATGTTGCCACCAACGGGTCTTATTTAAACGTATGTCACCGCCGTTATTTGCACCCAATACATGTATATGTATATATGTATATATATATATTTTTTGTTAACTGTGTTGCAACACAACACCGTTGTCTTTCCACAATTTTTAACACTTTTTTTTCTTTTTGTCACCTCACCACCGTTGTCGTTGGCACATTTCACTTTTCACTTCTTTTTTTTTTTTTTTTGGTTTTTATAATTTGGATTTTTATAATTTGGTTATTTAAAATTTGTTTTTTTTTTTTTCATTTGGTTATGTATAATTTGTTTATCGCGTTACCGTCACCGAATGTTTGCGTTTTTATCACATAGTGCCGTCCGGTACGGCTCGAAGGACCATAGAAAATATTGTTACAAACGAAAACTCGCGGCAACTCACCTTGGCTTGTCGAATGAAGAAAGGACGTATCGTATAAAAGACTGGCGAAACGTATATGCGCACGGATCGTATGAAAAAGAGGCTTGGGCGCCGTCCGCCAGTCCCGTTTGTTGATTGTGTTTGGTGCCTCGTGTGTGGTGTGAAAGGTGTGGTGTAGATGATGATGCGTTGAGTTGTTGTGTGTACTGTGAAAAGATGRTGTGTTGAGTGTGGTAGGTGTAGTGTGGGATGAAAGGATGATGTGTAGAGGTTGGTGTGTATGTGTGGGGTGTAGGAATTTATATTACGAGGGGGGCCAGGTGCTCATGTAGCCAATTTTGACTATTACAAAGTGAAGTTGTTCAAAACGAACATCATTTCTTCAAAGAAAATTGATGACCTTCACGAAATAT
>NW_017537169.1:2497-4038 GCF_001853355.1 Bactrocera latifrons
CATATTCTCTGTTTGAGTATGTGGAGAACTGTTAAAAATGTTAACATTTCACATCGTGAATTCTATGGTTGTGAGGTGAATTCCCTATCACAATCTTATAAAWTGTKCGACATCGAACCTGCACCTTCTCTATGTTTTAAGTTCTCTGTATGTACAGTCAAATGTGCCAAAGAAATAACATATGTATGAATATGCTATAGAAATTCTATTGCTACAAATTTGGGAATGATAACGAAAGAATGCGAATATGCATATTTCATGAAGGTCATCAATTTTGTCTGATGAAATGAAGTTCTTTTGGCACACCTTCACTTTGTAATAGTGGAAATAAATATAATTTGTTTCAAATATTAATTTATTTAAAAATTTAAAAAATTAAATTAAAATAATTTTTACCTAATTTTTCCCGATTTTGTAAAAACAATTAAAATTTTTATATTTTTTCGCATGTGTGACAATGGTTCATATAATACAATATAAGCATGTATATGTGACTCAAAGAATGCTTTTTTTGCAATCTCTGTGTGACTTTGTATATTTTTCTACAAAGCATTTCTCTTTATTCTTGCATGAATTCTGTCGTTTTACATATATTTCTGCCTCAAGTGCTTAAGTCTGCTAAATAGCAGCGAGAAAGGTGAATTCCTTACAACAATTCTATCAGCTCTGTTAGCCGTCAAATCGAACATCATACAGAATTCAATTTGCATCTTCTTTATGCTTTAAGTTCTGTGCCTGTACACCAACACACTCAACAAAAATGATGGACTTATAATTTAAAACAAACATCAATTATAAGCGTATACAACCAAACTCATGGTCGATTTCTCATAATTTCAACATACTTAGTATACAAATTGTTTAAATTTAGTGTACAAATTGCTTTAACCCTTTACCTGGCCATGTGACAGAAATGTTACAAACCGTATTTTTGACTGAAATTTTACCATTCTTATTTAATATAGTCATATTTGTTTTTGTAACACAACTGGTACAAACTGTTAATAGTATAAAAGTAATAAGATAGAGCGAAACATCCCTATTGTAACGTATTTGTGTGCCAAAAGTGTAGTGCATTAAGTTTGGTGATTTCACAACAAGTGCTGAAATTGGTGACGAAAAGCGGTTTTTGTGAATGTGAAAAACGTGTTTGTTTGGTTAAATACATTGGGTGAGCATTTAATTTAGTGATTTTACTAAGTGCAATCGAAAAAACATTTCATTCGTCTTTTCTATATTGTATTTATTGTTTGTTACATATACATATGTCACATTGCCTTACAGCGCGAATATATTTATAGCACAATGTCTAAAACTTTGAGCAAGGGTGAAATTCGAGAAATTCTTGACGAGAGTGAAGATGGACTCTATTTTGATGATGATGATGATGTGGATGATCGTAATTATAATGAAGAGTTGGTCCATGCTGATTTTGATGAAGTGGTTGAGAATATATTAGAAGATATTGAAAATGAAAATATGCAATTGTGTGCAGATCGGTCGAACGATGTTCCGCCCATTTTGGCAGAGAGAGCACAAAA
>NW_017537169.1:5638-9492 GCF_001853355.1 Bactrocera latifrons
CATTTGACATAAATTTAATTTTCCCTTGCCAGGCAATGTAACATATCTGTCACAAAAGATATTTTCTTAAATAAATAGTAAAAAAAAATTAAAAAATAAAATCTAAGAAAGTTGTATTTTTATTTTGACTGACGCTACCGAAAAACAAAAATATTCAAAATTTGTGGCCTTGCCCGATTAAGGGTTAATTAATTTCACTATAAATGTTAATCACTGAATCAACACTTCCAACTTCTAATTTAAATATACATATGTGTGTACTTGTATACAAAAATATTCTTTTATTAATTTAAATTGTGTGTGAATAAATACAGTAAACTGTACGTCTTACAACTTAATTAWATGGAATTAATTTACTCGTCTAGAATTTTTTTAATTTTTAGTTGTTCCTTTATCCGTTATGCTGGTGCCGTACTTTGATGACAGATTACCGCCATATCTACAGTATGCCTCAGTTGGCGTGCACATTGCCAAAGAAATTCTACGATCTATTACGAAAAGCTTCGAGGATAAAGCAATTCGTTGTGTACCCGAATCAGTCAAGGTTTTCTCAAATCACAGTCAAGTGGAGATACTAATACACTCAGGAGGAATGCAAATATCATATCATTCAATGTTATCTATAACCGGGCCGCTGAAAGGAATGGCTCGTTTACCATCTTTGAATTTGACTCCTACTCAAATTTTTTTTTTGGTAACATCACAAGAGCTGTGTGAGGAGTCTAACTACATTGGCATAGATACAGAAACCGCGGATTTCGAACACATGTAAGTACTAATGATGTAATGTTTAAATATCATAATGCATAAATTTTTATTTCAAACTACACATACATAATAATGAAGCATCGAATATTTTTAAATATATAAAGAAATTACAGAATTTATTTAGTTTAGGCTATGATTAGTTGTATAAGATCTCTAAGTGAATAAAATTGTTGTTCCTTGATTCCCTCTCCAGGCCAGTAAAAACTTTGATCTAAACTCTATTTTTTATTAATTTCTGTATTTAAGGACAACTAAATTCCAATTTTCAACTCTCCCATACCAAGCTTCGGAACTTTTCGACAATTGTATTCAAAATAATATCCTTTCACTTCCAATGGCTTGACACAATGCTTTATCCAGACTTTATTACATATTGAACCACTGAGTTAATTTTAGGAAAATAACTCTGGTGTAGATGTTGCACTCTTCACTCCACTTTCACGGTTAGAATGCACATATTTATGGGGATTTGCCAACATCATTGTTTCTTAGAGCAAACAAATTTCTTCTGAAACAAAAGCAAGATTTTTGTTGAGTAGAACAGAACATTTTCGAGACTGAAAGTTTATATTTGTATTTCCAACTGAGTTTTGTTAAAACTTTCTGCATAAGTTTTCGTATATTTTTGGCAAGGAGTATGATATTGGGGAGCATATTCAAAACTTTCATTAATATATTCGTAATATGGATATCAAAATTTACTAATACATGCATGCGGCGCACCGAATGCTTCAAAACTTCAAGGTAGAATACTGCATTAACGTTTTAGCCGAGTGGAACAAATTCTTTGTGGACAATACCCTTGGAATCATAAAAACAAATCAGCATTGTCTTCACTTTAGACTTCTTCATGCGCGATTTCTTGGGTTTCGACTCGTCCGGTGCCTTTCATTCAGCACTCTGGCGTTTCGTCTCTAGATCATATGAAAGGCACTACATTTCGCCGCTAGTCAAAATATTGTAAAGGAAGTTTTTGTCCTTTTACACATTTTTAATGATGTCCTTCGAATGTTGGATTCTGAGCAATTTTTGGTCGTCGGTCAATTTGTGCAGAACAAGCGGCACACGCACCTTTTGTAAGCCAAAATATTCGGTCGAAATGCGATAAATCGATATTTTGGAGATATCTAATTCCATTTCCATGAATTTCAATGATGACTTCGGCTGATTTTTGATAAATTCAGGCACAGTTTCGATCGGTGATCACCTATTTTGATTGGCCCATTTATGTCCTCACGAAAACTTTAACAACGTTGAAACCACTCGTGTACTCTGCTACGGGATAGGCAATCATTGCCATAGTTTCATCAATTTTGATAAAAGTTTTACAAATTTTAAAACAAAGTTTAATGTTGGCATATCGTGCGAAGCTCATTTTCGCACCGATAAAACAAACTGACACTTAAAGCGTTATAACTTAACTTCCAATCGATGGACAATCGATAAAGATAGCAGATTCTAACGCAACTATATATACAACGACATATAGATGGTGCCACCAGGGGGCGCTAGATTCAAAAAGTCCTGTTTACTTTGCAAAGCTCCTTGTACTTACAGTGGGACGAATGTGAAAAAAAAAATAAATATATATTAATTATTTGGCTTTGTTTATTATTTATTCGTTTGCTTTTTGTCCGATTATTTTATATATGATTAGATAAAATTATACCAAGTATACTTTGCATTTTCTGTACACTCGACATCAGTTTTTTTTATAAATAACTTGTATGTATTTTATGTATACCCCACCAAATCTTCTAAACCATCTACCGTGTAGCCACTGTCTTTTAATTCGCTGAACTATGGCAATGTCGTCGTATATCTTGTGCTGTTCATCGTTCCACCGAGTGTAATCGCCGTTGCCAATGCACAAAGAACCATAAATTTTCCGCAGAACGTTTATCTCGAAACTTGTAWTGCCGACTCATCAGATTTTGTCATCGTTCATGCCTCTGCACCATATAGCAAGACGGTGATGATGAGTGACTTGCAGAGTCGAAAGAAGACTTTACTTCTCAATTGCCTTCACAGTCTGAGGTAGCACCCCTTTGGCGAGAGTTATTCTGCRTTGGCTGACGTTATTGTTGGGGTTAATTCGAACTTCTTCATAGTCGGGTAACGGAATGCCCTCTCCCCCGTCATCGACTTTGGAATTGGGCTCATTATCTCCTGTTGTTATGCTTTCACTGCCATTCGGCAGGTTGGAGACGTGTTCCCTCAATAATTTCAGTATGCTCTGGGCATCAGTTGCTGTGTCACCTATGGAAGTTATACTAGAGTATACTCCGGTCTTTAAACCTTCTGTTAGTCGCTGCATCTTTGCGTAGAATTTTCGAGCATTATCCCTCGGTCAGCTGGTCAAGTTTTAAAATTTCCTTTGTACCGAGTTCTCTCAGAAAGTGTGAGTGCAAGTGGAGTAGAAAATTGGTCAGCTGTCTGCTGTAAGTGCAGCTTCTCGACTTCGAATATTCCTTGTGTTTGTTGACATCCGTGTTTTTGCTGCACAGAGGCGGGTGCGTATATTGGCTGCAACAAGACAGTGTTATGAGTCGATGTAAAATGAAAGACGTGTCTTATGTCTATCACAACATGATTGATGTGGTTAAAACCGTTTTGAACCGAAGACAGCTAGATAATTTGATGAATTTTCCTCTGATAGAAASTAGTACTAGAGATAACCATTTTTCTGCGAATTAGGTCACCTTCAACCTACAGTGGYAAAATAATAGCAAACGATATCCGAGGTTGTTCAAGTTGGCACTTAAAGTTCTTTCCATTCCTGTTAACAGTGCATTTTCTTTTATGTATATGGGGAATGTTGGGCCACGTTTTGAATTCGGTTAAAAAGTCATACAAAATTAATTTATTTAAAATTCCAAAGCATGGATTTGTAGTGCTAGTCCTAACCTTCCTTTTGATAACATTCGTTTGATAAAATTCTACAAAAATTTAAAAGTTATAGCCATTGGCGCAAAAAACCTGTTTTTGCGATTTTGAAAAAAGGTGGGAATTGTCGGTTATGTAAATCGATTAAAACATGATTGTTACCGATGAAAAACGTTTATTTATCAATGGAAATGAAAGAG
>NW_017537169.1:11597-16821 GCF_001853355.1 Bactrocera latifrons
ATTCCCCGTAATAAGTGCCCCGAGATTCCCCAAACGCTCATATTTGTAAAATGGCGGTGGATAATGAACACAATGTAAATTCGTGCAAAATTTCTTTTGTGTGTCGAAGGCTAAAGTCTCAACTAATATTATAAACATATTTACCTGGATGAATTTATTGGAAAATGTGAAAAAAATCAACTGTACAYAGAGTTGAAAAAAAAATCTTAGTGTCGAATTTCTTTTTGTTGTCGCARAGAGGTTATAACACGTGTTCACAGCTCGAGTGCTATATAGAAACTGAGCTTAGTATGAGAGGGAAAAAAACATCGCGCTGGCCCGGGATTCCCGATGTACCCAACATTTCCCACCTTCCCCTACCTTTATTTCATCCTTTTTTCAAGTGCATTAATTTTAATATAATGATATATGACTTTTGTTAACTTTGTTTAGTTTTAAAACAAAGATAATCTCATTTTCTTATTTTCAAATGGTTGCTGCTGGTTTCTCAGTCATTCGAAAAACCTTCATTGTTGCGTATAAATCGGTATGAAAACATTATAAATAAGCAGTGAAATAAATTATCAACATAGAAATAAAAAAAATATAAAAAAAACAACAAACACAATATATGTAGCTAAACTGAAAATACTCAAGTCATTGAAGTCATTCAAAAATAATGTATAGGTGCTTCTTGGTGCTTTGAATCATTTCGCTTTGACGTGATTAAATTATTTACTCATTATTCATGTGTGCTTGGCGTAAATGTGTTTTTGTGAATATTTATTTATGCTGAATGTTAATTTATATTCACAAAGACTCTTTTTTGTGTTACTCCTCCAATAACTTAAAAAATGGAATAGTTGCAGATCTCTGATTCGAATCATAACAATTGTTGCACAATGCTTTAACATTATTATAATAATTATTTGATAATGAAACATAAAATAATTGAAAATTTAAATACAGCTTAAGTAATTTTTGTGCTGTTTTTTAATTTTCTAATGTATTTTTCCAATTTTAATCCCAAATAATATTTTCGACACTTGATTCATAACTTGGAAAAGTTTTACGTGGAATCCACATGTCGATCATTATTCAGAAAATTTATTTTGCATTTATTTGTTAAATTCTGATATATTATATTATATTTTTCAAACGTATGCATTGTATGCACTATTTTTGTACGCTGAAATAAATTACGGTGGTCTAGGATCTTGGAATTTCTTTTAGACAATATATGCCTCACTATATTCTACTTGAACATTTTCGGGTTAATCTTATACATTTTAGAGATACAGTATTTTTGAGCCTTAATCTCTTACAATTGTGTTTATTCATTGATTTTTAAGTGTACTAAATAACATAATGTAACACTGTTTTTGAAACAGTGTAAGTATATACATACAAAAAATTGCATTGAAAACATTTGTTTTTAAACATAAAAATAGAGAACGTGCTATATGTCATAGAAAAGGTTCACGATTGCCAATTTTTCAATATTTAATCTTTCGAAGGTTTTTGTTTTTTTGCATGTTTCACAAAAAAAAAAAAATTATTAGCGTGTTTTACCAAAGTTTACATCAGTGGACCGAAAATAGCAGAATTCAGAATTTTCAGTGTTAAATTGCAAAAATTATGCTAGTTTCAATGTTGAGAAATGTATTTTTACAGATTCGTATAGTTGCAATTGCAAACGACTCTGCATATAATTTATAAATATTTTTTTTATATTTTGTATCAAGCGAGACGGAAAAAATAATTTAGAATTGTAAAATATTTTAAATCAACAAGAGCTATGTTGCCAGTTTTTTCTGTGCTTTGCGGGTTGGCGATGATGACACTCTTTCCTTTCTTTAATTTTGGAAGAAACATCAGCAGCAACAACAACAACGCTTGTTGGCAAAGGCATGTTCTAGGAGATGTSATGGTGTTTCCTTTTATGAATGAATCGTCTTTGTTTGTTCAAATAGCTTTTGAGTTCCTGAAAGAAAATATTGTTGTTTTGTGTTTTTCTACAAATTTAAAGAAGATTTTTAAGAAATATTTAAAAAATAACTCTTATTCGCACATTAACCACAAATATAGTTTTGAAAATAGCTTAAATTAATTAAAATGTTATCAGTTTTGCATGTATTCATAAAAGCAAGCAAATCATCTCAATTAATATGATTGCATGTAAACGTATAAAACTATAAGCAAAAAGCGAACATACGTCTATAATAACAATGTATATTTCTGAGCACAATTTTCATTAAATGCTCAGCCAGAGAACATGGAGAAAGTGGAACTTCGATTTCGAACATTTGTAAAACTTGAACCAGAGACTATAAAGATTTTTTAGAAATAACATCTTTGAGCATGTCCATTTTCTTATTTGTCCATCCCTGTGCGATCAACGCGAGTCTTTTATCAAGTGAAAAATCTTTCATTCTAATTTTTGTTTGATATATTCATTGAGAGTTAAGCTACAGCGCCTGGCTTGAGGGAGGATTTTTGTCTATCAATCACTAACATTTGAGGGGGTAAGAGTTGGAAAAAAATTTAAAAAAAATTTTTTTGAGGCTCGCTACTTATCTTCTTCTGGACCTGGACCTTCTCCACCTTTTCCTTCCAACGAAGTGGAGGTCTTCCTCTTCCTCTGCTTCCCCCSGCGGATAGAGCGTCGAATACTTGCAGAGCTGGAGTGTTGTCATCCATTCGGACAACATGACCTAGCCAGCGTAGCGGCATAGCCGACATTCGCTGTGGCCAACGCGCAAAGGACCATAAATCTTTCGCAGAACTTTTCTCTCGAAAACTCGCAACGTCGACCCATCAGTTGTTGTCATCGTCTAATAATCTGCACCATATAGCAGGACGGGAATTATGAGAGACTTATAGAGTTTGGTTTTTGTTCGTCGAGAGAGGATTTTGCTTCTCAATTGCCTACTCAGTCCGAAGTAGGACCTGTTGGCAAGAGTTGTCCTACGTTAGATTTCCAGGCTGACACTGTTGGTGGTGCTTACGCTGGTTCCAAGATTGTTTGTTTGATGACAGGTGATATTTCGTCTCGCCCTCGTTTACTGCCAGACCCATTTGTTTTGCTTCCTTGTCCAGTCTGGAGAAAGCAGAACTAACGGCGCGGGTGTTGAGGCCGATGATATCAATATCATCATTCTCCTTTCACGGGTCTTTTCCAAGATTTGGCGCATGGTGAATATCTGGTCGGTTGTGGATTTTCCAGGTCTGCAGCCACACTGATAAGGTCCAATCAGTTTGTTTACGGTGGGATTTAATCTTTCACACAATACGCTGGATAGAACCTTATATGCAATGTTGAGGAGGCTTATCCCACGGTAGTTGGCGCATATCGTGGAGATTCCTTTTTTGTGGATTGGGCAGAGCACTCTTAAATTCCAATCGTTGGGCATGTTTTCATCTGACCATATTTTGCAAAAAAGCTGATGCATTTTTCTTATCAGCTCTTCGGCACCGTGTCTTTTGGATAGCTCAGCCGGCACTCCATCGGTCCCGCCGCTTTGTTCTTCAGGCGGGTAATTGCTATTCGAACTTCTTCCTGGTCGGGCAATGGAACGTCTGCTCCATTGTCATCGATTGGGGAATCGGGTTCGCCTTCTCCTGGCGTTGTGCGTTCACTGCCGTTCAGCAGGCTGGAGAAGTGTTTCCTCCATAATTTAAGTATGCTCTGGGCATCGGTGGCTAGACCCCCTTTGGGGGTTCTACAAGAGTATGCTCCGGTCTTGAAACCTTCTGTAAGCCGCCGCATTTTTTCGTAGAACTTTCGAGCATTATCCCTGTCGGCCAGCTTATCAAGCTCTTCGTACCCATGCATTTCGGCCTCTTTCTTTTTCTCTCTGCAAATGCGTCTCGCTTACCTTTTCAACTCTAGGTATCTATCCCATACCGCACGTGTTGTGGCCGATCGTAACGTTGCGAGGTACGCAGCTTGTTTTCTCTCCGCTGCGACACGGCACTCCTCGTCGTACCAGCTGTTCTTTTGCACTTTCCGAAAACCTATGGTATGGCTGTACGTAAGGAGTTTGAAATGCCGTCCCACAGTTCCCTTATACCGAGTTATTGACGAGTGCTCTCAGAAAGCAGGAGTGCAACCCGAGTAGGATATCGTTCGGCTGTCTCTTGTGATTGCAGCTTCTCGACGTCGAACCTTCCTTGTGTTTGATGGCGATTTTTTTTTGCTGCACAGAGACGCGTGCGAATCTTGACTGCAACAATATAGGGGTCCGAGTCGATGTTAGGACCTCGGAGCGCACGCACTGGAGACGTGTCTTCCGTCTCTCACRACATGATCGATTTGGTTGATGGTTTTTCGATCCGGAGACAGCCAGGTAGCTTGACGAATCTTCTTATGCTGGAATCTAGTACTACAGATTACCATATTTCGGGCCCCGCCGAAGTCGATCAGCCTCAACTCATTTGGGGATATTTCGTCGTGGAGGCTGATTTTACCGATCGTAGTGCCAAAGATACCTTCTTTGGCCACCCTAGCGTTAAAGTCGCCAAGCACGATTTTGACATCGTAGCGGGGGCAGCTCTCATAAGTGCTTTCCAAGCATTCATAAAGGGCATCTTTCCTCACATCGTCCTTATCTTCCGACGGGGCGCGGGCGCAAGTCAACGATATGTTGAAGAAGTTTCCTTTCATTGGGTGCAGGTCCCATCCGCAGCGCACAACCCTATCTAGGGGATATTTCGCTTTTTCACTTTAGMTCGCTTTCAAACGGATGTTCTTAGGCTAACCAGAGGATACTTGGTCAAAGACCAGAAGTCGTGAACTGCTTGAGTCATAGGTAATAGAATCGTTTCTGGCCACTCCCAAGTGTGTGATAGTTGCACGTAACGATTTCTTCAAATTCGTGTCCTGTCGGCTTTTCTATTTGATTTTACCTTTTTTTTTGTATCTTTGTGTACTCTGCTGTACTGAATCGTCTTTCGGTTGTAGTTGGTTTTTCGGCAGACATCCCATCCAATTTTCTTGATCTTGGCTTTTGGGTTCACTTTTGCATTTTCTGCTTACCAATTTGTATATGGATAACCATGCTTGCTTGTATAGTCGCCATATTGTTTTTCTTTAATTTGATTCTGCATTTTAGCAGCTGCGCTAGCTATACTTTTTGGCTCCTTTTCATAGTTTGTAAAATTTTCTTCTTTTGCTATGTTTGATGTTTGAACTAAAGCCCGGGTCCCACTATCGGCGCAAGTATCACAATTTGTACCGATTTTT
>NW_017537169.1:19231-36886 GCF_001853355.1 Bactrocera latifrons
CGAGAATCAATTCAAAAATCATGACGATTAATGTGGATTTTTTTCAACTTTAAAATTTAAAAATTATTGATAAAGATTTTTCAAATTAATACTTAAAAATTTGYTRAAAAAGAGAGATATTGGTGGTGATTGGCGTATTCGATCGGTGCTCAAGTGCCCGATAAAAATCTGCGCACTTTTTAATTTTTATTGCAACTGGGTCGATTTTGGATGTGCATTGTAGGCCCAATATCGGCCATGATTGTCGCATTTCATAATATTTAATGCGGTCACATTATCGGTACATGAAATACGCCGAAAATTGGTACCTTGCGCCGATAGTGGGACCCGGGCTTAACTGAATCGGTTTTTTTATATTTGCAGAAGATAGGGGGAGTCATCGAACGGTTATTAGTTTTTCTTTTTCTATCTTTTGTACTGCATTAATAATGTGTGGAATACAATGCTCGCGACAGACTACAAACGACATCTGTCAAATATTAAAATACACACGTTCTTATGGGCGGACCTAGTTTGACAGMTGCACGACTACACGACGGCAGGCCGACAGTTGTCGTTCTCGCTAACTTCAATTTTATCCTATATTTGCCAACGAAAGTAGGACGACAGTAGAATGGAAGATAGAGAGATGAGGTAGAGTGGTGATGCCACTTATATGTAAAATGTAGAATTACTCAAAGCTCTAACAAACCGGACGTTATTTTACAAACAAAGTTGTAGTAGGATTCACAACGCCGTTTTGAGTTCACTGTGGTGCTGCTACGGCCTGTCGCGAGCATTGTGTTAGGCGCATAAGTTTTGGTTTCGCCGAAGTTGTAAACAATTGGGGTATCCCGCTGCGTTTTAAACATAACTTGCTGATTATCATATTTTTCCTTAAGTAGACTTCATGCAGCTCCATAAGTTTTCGGCAAAATTTGTGGGTGCTATATAGCTCGTGCAGCTTTGCCTTTTAAGCGTTGACGAAGACGCAGCATTTTTTCTGTATTCGGCATCTGGTCGTTGTCATGTACCATTACTTGGAACTTGTTGTAAAAATTGGCCCATTCCTTTTAATTTATTACTTTTTCTTAATTCAACGTTATGGCGATAAGAAATTTTAGGCTCTTCTTTTTGTAACCTTTTTTTAAATTTTGAAGCTCTTCGTAGTATTCATCATTAATTTCTTCATTGAAATCTAATTTGCCACTTTTAAATGATCGTTGTTGATCATTAATTTCATAATTAGATCATCCATTTTTCTTCTGACTTTTTCAATTTTCCTCATGAATATGAAAGTTTTTCGATCAAAATTTTTGGTGTTTAGCTTCAATTTCTTCAATTTTTGTTTTACTTGATGGCTTTGTTGGAAAAGTGTTGGACGTGTACAAACCATTTCGGACAAATCTGCATGGGCATTTGTTCCCGTTTATGCCCATGATTTTTTCCGCAACACTTTTCGTATTTTTGTAACTGCTGGTATTCTCCAAAGAAATCGCTGAAGGTGTACTGATTTGATCGCCTAGCTGACCTTACTGTGCCTCGACTCACAGCCGGTGAATATTTCTTGGATAGCAGTTAGATCACTGCGTTTAGTCTCTGCTAAAACCCGTCTTACAATTATTTTTTTAATGTTGTCAACATGAGGGAATATACACACGTCTTATAATTATTATTTTAATTCTATTAATATGAGGGAATATACACCCATCTTACAATTATTATTTTTTTAATTTGACTGTTTTGTATATACAGGACTTTTTAATTTGGCCGAGCTCTTTATCCGGCTTGAAGGACCAAAAATGTTTTATTTGTATGTATCATCAAACATTGGCCTCAAAAAGAATTTGTCATTCCTTACCACTGGTGGGGGGAATGAAAAGTCTTATATCGAGGGAGAATTTATTCATTCTAATTTTTATTTTATATTTTCATTRCTTATATACAAATTTTAAAACTATCTTAAATAACTAAATATATGTGTATGTGTATATATTTGTCTCGTATGTATGGCAGCATATTGTTTATGCTGCTTGTTATGGGGTTAATTTTAAGTGAACAATTTACTACATGGGTGTGTATGTTTAATGTTATTTCTTCTGTAAATTTATGACTTGTGTCTCTATTCATTTTTAATATGCTTTTATTAGCCTCACTTGTATGTTTGTAACGTTTTTAAGTGGTACTGAAACCTATAATATTTGAACGACACTGTAGGAAGCCGATAGTAGTGTAAGCAGCTCACCAAAAAGATGCGCTTAAAAGTATGCAACAGCTATATTAAACTAAGTTTGGTAACATTTAAATAGCATACTGAGTCGGGCGTCGACCGTTCATAAGATGCAAGGTTGTACAGTAGAACATGTAGTAATTTATTTGGGTTCTCGACGGTTAGCTGGTGGACAAGCTTATGTAGCACTTAGTTGTTGTAGATCTTTGGACGGTATTCGAATTGAAGAACTAGACTGTTCAAAGTTTACAGGTAAAACCCCATGTAACAGTGAAGCTTTAGAAGAAAAGAYTCAATTAAGAAGTAATAATTCTTAAAGTCGTCAATAGAACTTGGTCGTAAATAATATAACAATTAGTCAATGAAAGGTTACGAGTAGATTAGTTTGGGGTTTCTCACATCAAACTAAAAATTAAAAATAAATATAGTTTAAAAAAAACTAACAAAAAACATGATTTTAAAGCATATCAAACTAAAAAGTGAAAAATAATTATTTGTATAAACTAACAATAATAATGAAGGAAAATTTTTTGCATTATTGTGAGAAAAGCGTGATGTGCTTTGTGACATATTTTTCATATATCGAGCATTCCACGCTATTTTCACTGTAATGTAGGATTTTTTCCTTCATTATTATTGACAGTTTATACAAATATGTAATTATTTTTCACTTTTAAGTTTGATATACTCTAAAAGCGTGTTTTTTAGTTTTTTGAACTTCTTTTATCATTTTTATTGGATGCACATTGCATATAAATTCATATGTCAGTCCAAGTATATGAGTTAAGTTGTGCTTTATTGAGTTAGGGGTTACATGGGTTTCACAGTTTCAAAAAAATTTACAATTTTGTCTTAATAAATTCCATAACGTATCTAGAATATTTTCCTAAATTTTCAAGTTATCCGACTAATAGTTTCGGAGATACAACCTTGAAAAGGTGGACGCTCGAGGTCAGGTAAACAGGGTGCCTGATGAATTTTGCTACATTAAAAAACTCAAATTTTTTTTTTTTCAGAGTATGGAATTAGTTTTTCYYTTATTCATGTTAAAGCTCATTCAATTTTATTAAATATAGCTTAGTTTTAGTTTTAAAAATAATGGAATTTAAATGTCCCCGCCTGCTCGTTGATGCATGTGCGGCATCTTACCAAAAACTTGTTCATTACTGCTTGGAGAGTTGAGACAGGAATAGCCGCAATTGTTTCTCGAATCTATTGCCTTAGTTCATTCAATTTGTTGGTTTTGCTTTGTAGACTTCCTATTTGCAATAATCCCACAAGAAAAAGTCAGGTGCAGTAAGGTCAGGCGACCTGGGTGGCCAACGGAATGTGGAGTTTCTGGATATCAGCTTATTGGGAAATTTTCGTCGCAATTCTGTCATAACAGGTTGGGCTATGTGAGGAGCTGCACTATCTTGCTGAAACCACACAGAGTTGAAAGAAATTCTCAATCGGCGTAATTCTGGATATAAAAACTCTCGCAACATGCTCAAGTAACGGTCTCCAGTAACCGTAACGGTGTGACCGTTTTCTTCGAAGAAGTAGGGCAAGTCTGCAGCATTCAGTTTGTTGGCCATTTGAATTTTATATGGGAATAAGTCCAAATCTTTGTGCATAAATGACTGTAATGACTGTCTGCTTACACCCATTTGAGCAGATAAGCTTCTTTTCGAAACACGTGGAGTGTTTTGTATGGCAGCAGCTACAGCAGCGATTGTTTCCTCCGTTCGAACTGAAGGGTTTCGATGGTAAGGTCTTCTGTTGACTGTCGCTCGGCAAAATTGTTTACAAGTATCATTATGCTCCATCTGCTCGGAGAATTGCCGCCAAACGTGCGCCTATACTCTCTTTGAACCGAAACTACGGACTCCAGTACGTGAGTGCGGACAATCCAAATTCTTGTTTCAGTGTTCCAGTTATCCATTTTTGTTAAATGTAAAAGTCAATCTGCAAAATAAAAAATAAATTAACCAGAATCATTAAATAGAAAAAAAGTGATTTAATTTTTTTCGCGCGTTTTTCTCAAATCTATGTTTTCAAAGTCGGTTGTCAAGATTGTCGATTGTAAAGATTTCTTGCGAACTACTTAACCGATCTTGATGAAATTTTACACAGGTCTTCGAGATATCATTTACAAAGTCTTGAACGAAGAATTTTTTTTAATTACAACTATTTAAAAMAGAATCCCGAGACATTTTTTCATCGATATGTGCATTTTTTTATAAAAACGTCTGCCAAAAATCCAATTTTCATGTTTTTTTTTTTGTTTTCCTTCGTCCAATACCTAGTTTATTGCCTTGACTAAAACACGTATTTTTTATATTTAATAGAGATGATCCTGAAAGAAGTTCTGCTGACAACGCGGATGCACCTTTCTTCCGAGGGACTGCCGGAAATGGCGTCGTAGTGATTGCAATTTTGATATTTTTTTTCTTTGAAAATGCTACAAAATTTTATTAAATATGAGTCTTTTAAACATAAAAAAAATTCATTAAAATATTCAATYATCTATATGTAAAAAAAATTATTGAAAAAGGCCGTTTTTTGCCCAAGGAAACCCATGTAACCCCTTAAGATGTGTAACTGAACATCTTCTTCTTCTTGATTGACGTAGTCACCGCTCACGCGATTATACAGGAGTTAACAACAGCGCGCCAGTCGTTTCCTCTTTCGCTACGTGGCGCCAATTAAATATTCCAAGTGAAGCCAGATCCTTCTCCACTTGGCCCTTCCAACGGAGTGGAATTTTCCTCTTCCTCTGCTTCCCCCGGCGGGTACTGCGTCGAATACTTCCAGAGCTGGACTGTTTTCGTCCATCCGGACAACATGACCTAGCCAGCGTATCCGCTGTCTTTTATCGCTGAACTATGTCAATGTTATCGTATATCTCGTACAGCTCATCGTTCCATTGAATGCGATATTCGTCATGGCCAACGCGCAAAGGACCATAATTCTTTCGCAGAACTTTTCTCTCGAAAACTCGCAACGTCGACTCCTCCGTTGTTGACATCGTCCAAGCCTCTGCACCATATAGCAGGACGGGAATTGTGAGTGATCTATAGAGTTTCATTTTGTTCTGTTGGCAGGAGTTATCCTGCGTTGAATTTCCAGGCTGACATTGTTGATGGTGTTTACGCTTTTTCCGAGATAGACGAAATTATCTACGACTTCAAAGTTATGACTGTCAACGGTGACGTGAGAGTCTAGTCGCGAGTGCGAMGAATGTTTGTTTAATGACAGGAGATATTTCGTCTTGCCCTCGTTTACTGCCAGACCCATTTGTTTTGCTTCCTTGTCCAGTGTGGAGAAAGCAGAACTAACGGCATGGGTGTTGAGGCCGATGATATCAATATCCTCGGCATACGCCAGCAGCTGTACACTCTTATAGAAGATGGTACCTTCTCTATTTAGTTCTGCAACTCGAATTATTTTCTCCAGAAGCAGGTTGAAAAAGTCGAACGATAAGGAATCGCCTTGTCTGAAACCTCGTTCGATATCGAACGGCTCGGAGAGGTCCTTCCCGATTCTGACGGAGCTTTCGGTGCTGGTCAACGTCAGCTTACACAGCCGTATAAGTTTTGTAGTGATACCAAATTCAGATATCGCGGCATAAAAGCAGCTCATTTTCGTGCTGTCAAAAGCAGCTTTGAAATCGACGAAGAGGTGGAGAGTGTCGATTCTCCTTTCCAAGATTTAGCGCATGGTGAATATCTGGTCGGTTGTTGATTTTCCAGGTCTGCAGCCATTCTGATAAGGTCCAATCAGTTTGTTGACGGTAGGTTGAGGAAGCTAATCCCACGGTGCTTGGCGCAGATTGTAGGGTATCCTTTTTTTGAGAATTGGGAATAGAACACTCAAACTTCAATCGTTGGGCAAGCTTTCGTCCGACCATATTTTACAAAGAAGCTGATGCATTTTTCTTATCAGCTCTTCGCCACCGCGTTTGAATAGCTCAGCCGTCAATACATCGGCCCCGCGGCTTTGTTCTTCCGACGGGTGAGTGCTATTCGAACTTCTTCCYGGTCGGGCAATGGAACATCTGCTCCATCGTCATCGATTGGGGAATCGGGTTCGCCTTCTCCTGGCGTTGTGCGTTCACTGCCATTCAGTCGGCTGGAGAAGTGTTCCCTCCATAATTTAAGTATGCTCTGGGCATCGGTGGCTAGAACACCTTTGGGGGTTCTACAAGAATATGCTCCGGTMTTGAAACCTTTATTATTATCACTGTCGGCCAGCTTATCAAGCTCTTCGTACTGACGCATTTCGGCCTCTTTCTTTTTCTGTCTGCAAATACGTCTCGCCTCCCTTTTCAACTCTAGGTATCTATCCCATCCCGCACGTGTTGTGGTCGATCGTAACGTTGCGAGGTAGGCAGCTTGTTTCTCTCCGCTGCGACAAGGCACTCCTCGTCATAGCAGCTGTTGTTTTGCACTTTCCGAAAACCTATGGTTTCGGTTGCAGCTGCACGTAAGGAGTTTGAAATGCCGTCCCACAGTTTCCTTATACCGAGTTATTGACGAGTGCTCTCAGAAAGCAGGAGTGCAAGCTGAGTAGGATATCGTTCGGCTGTCTCTTGTGATTGCAGCTTCTCGACGTCGAACCTTCCTTGTGTTTGATGGCGTGCATTTTTGCTGCACAGAGGCGCGTGCGAATCTTGGCTGCAACAAGATAGTGGTCCGAGTCGATGTTAGGACCTCGGCGCACACGCACATCTATAACACTGAAGACGTGTCTTCCGTCTATCACAACATGGTCTATCTGGTTGGCGGGTTTTCGATCCGGAGACAGCCAGGTCGCTTGATGGATCTTCTTAGGCTGGAATCTAGTGCTATAAATAACCATATTTCGGGCCCCGAAGAAGTCGATCAGCCTCAACCCATTTGGGGATGTTTCCTCGTGGAGGCTGAATTTACCGACCGTCTGTATGTTGTTCAACAATGTTGCAATTAATTTTGTGAAGCTGTAGTTTTATTGGGGTCATTTGGATGAGTGGTGCTTCGGGTTTCAATATACATAGYTTTCCCCTTGTTACTGACTTCTTTATTATTTATGGTTATGTTTTCATTCCAATAGCGTACGATATATGTTCCTTCCAGATGACGGGTTATATTATTTTGTATCAGACTGCCGTTAAAGTTGTTAAGTAGGATTAAGCTGTTGTCAATCTCTTCGATTTCTGGAATATGGTCTGCATAACTGAAGTCACACAGCGATTGTTTGCCCTCAACTTATTTAGAAATACATTTTGATTATCTTAGTTAATGGCTGTATCTTTTTTACAAATTTTTATATTTTTGGATATTTTATAGTTTTGTTACTTTTAACATGGAATTGTCGGACAAATTCATCTGTTTCTAAGTTGACTATTAGTTTATTTTTTAGAACTGGGTTTATTAGTAAATTTTGATTTCAAGTTGGTTGCTGCTAATTATAGAATTTTTACCAGGAATAAAGGATCTCCAACTGATTCTAGTGTGAGAGAGTCTCAAAATGAGCGATTTTTATGATATTTTTCATTGTAGTTTTAAATAATACACCCAATTCGCATTTTCCACACTACCTATGTGGTATGCAAAAGGGCGCATTACCGAAGGTATTTTTAGGTACTCGATTCCCCAGTAGGCCTATATCAGCCATTAAATTTTTTTATACATAAAAAAATTAAAAACCAAACGATAACAATTCACTCCATACCACAGAATATTAATAAATTCTTGTATAATACTTAAAACTATAAAAATAAGCGTATATACAAATGATAATATTTATTAAAAAAATTTTGATTTGTAATTAAAAACATTCTAATCTTTATCGTTCTAACTTTAGAGCCTCTTAATGCAAATCTGTTTAAAAAACCTTATTTTAGTATTAAATATTGAGTTCGTTGCAACCTTAATTTTATTATTGAACTACAAATGTGAAACACACAAAATTTCATTTTTAAAATTTATTAGAGATAAATCTTTATTTCAATATTTGGTCGCAAAATAAATTCTAATTCTAATAAATAGAGCAATAACTACCTGTGTGTCACAGTCTTCACAACAACCGAATATCTTTTGATTTAGTAAAAAGAATTTCTCCTACACCTAATTTATAACAATTTCTGTCAAATTCCTCAACAAAATTAAACAAGGTAATGGCATTATGCATGAGTGCGTTTTAAAAATTTTCAAATAAAGTTAGCCGCAAAAATAATTAAAATTTGCACCATTATGGTCATTTCAGTTCTGGCTATTATAGATGAGCGATTTTCATCGCCAAAATCTTCAAGACCTATCACCCTATTAAATTTTCTATCATACTCCAAATGACATTTCATCACAAGAAGCTGATATGAACTTTTGATCGAAAGAAAATCTCTTACACCTAATTTATAAGGACTTTATGCTGCTTTGGATGCAACCTGGGAAACGAGGCCAATCTGCGATAAAATTATGTAACGTATTTTCCGAGGGAAAATTAAGTTGGTGCTGTAGGTAGCGGTAAGCGCTTAGGGAAAAAAAATATACCCAAAGCTAACGTTTTCAAAAAGATTATAATATCGCCGACCGTGATTTTGCGACTACAATTTAAAAAACTACTCCTAATACAAACACCTAATTGAGGAGGAACTTTGTTGCAAACTATCTCAAGAGGATCTGACTAAATTAACTATTTTTTAACATTTCCCTACATTATTCTAATTCAGTTGCCATTTGAACCAACTGATCTTTTAAACTCCTATTCTCCAATACTTTTTCATCTGCTATTTCTAATCTTTTATTTCTAAAATCCTATTATTTTCGCTCAATTTTTTATTCTATCTGTCCCTGCTGTCAGACCCCTATCTGTTTGTGCGGCTTTTTCACTACTCTTTAGTAGTTCCTCCTCAAGAAGTGGCAGAGACTATTATCGTGGTGTTCCCTTTCTAAAAGCGGACGCAGTTGCCTCGATGCACCGTTTGCAGTTTGAGACAGATCCTTCCATTTGAGGCATAAACATCTTCAACGCCCATTTCAATTGTATTTTCAAATATAATATTTCAATAATTCAATTGATGTCCCGAACGGCTCTCGGGGCTCATTCAGATCTTCAAAAACACTTAAACGTTTGAGCCAACATTTACGCCTATTAAATGGGAAAAAAGAAAATACAAAATGTTATATATAATCATAAAATATGTATGATAATAATAATAATAGTGCAAAAAGTGCATATTTAATGAATATTTAAAAATTTACTTTAAAATAATTTATTTAATTAATTAACGACAATGGCAGTAAATTGACAGTTACGCTCTGAACACGTAGTGCGCGACAGACTGCAAGCGACATTTGTCAAATATTAAAATACACACGTTCTTAAGGACACAGTTATTGAGGCAATTGCACCACTACATTACTGTGTCCATAAGAACGTGTGTATTTTAATATTTGACAGATGTCGCTTTCAGTCTGTCGCGATCTACTTGTTCAGCACATCACACTTAAAAATACCCGGAATTTCAATTTCATTATCCAAAATTACTATTTCAATTGAACAATCGAAACACTTATTTCATCGAAATTTTTCACAATGTCACAAACACTATTTAACGATTTTTACTTACCGTTCGAGAGCCGTTCCACTGTTTGGAAAAGTGAATATTCTGCCTCCCTCGCTGCAGCCAGCAATACATTTGTTCCAACTGCTGGTTGCTTTAGGTATTTTCTCTGTAAAATAAAATATAAAAAAAATATTAAATAAATGCGCATTTATTTAATAAAAGTTAAAATATACTCACATCTTTCAACCTGCATGCTGTTTCGCATTCGCTATTCTTCGAACTAATGGCCGTTACAAAGAAGACAAAAAAATGAAAAATGTCTCTATTCTAATAATAATTTGGCGGGATTTTAATCTGGTCGCTCCTCTTTTCCAATTGCCAAACGTCAAAACCTACTGAACTCGATAAGCTGTCAAAGCTCAGTAGGTTTTGACGTTTAGCATTTGCTCTCTCACTGGAAGGAGTTGGACATCTATTTCTATCTGATTTTTACAATGTAAACTATAGCGGCTTTATTATGTAAGTATGTAAAATGTACTTCAGCGATTATTTTTTTGAAATATTTTATGGACTTCTTGTAATTCTATTTCGTTTAAAAGTATAGTCTTTATTATATTTTGTTTTGCCCATTGAGTTGCATATTTGACATTTATTATTTCTTCTTTTATTAGTCTTACTTGATTTTGAAACTTGTTGCTATTTCATTAATAAACACATTGTGTTTATTTATTATATTTTTTTATCATATTTGAAATTGTAGTTAAATCGTTAATTATACTCTGTAGTTCTTAATTTATAAAGACCTGATTGTTATTGTTTGTATTAAGGCTAATGAGATTGTTTTATATCATTAAAAGATTATCATGATCTAGATTTCCTGCAACATATTTCCACATTGATCCAATCCAATTTATTGATCTAGTTCGGCGGTTCTGAAAAGTAAATGTATTTAATGCAGTGAGTATTGTTCCATTTTATGAGTTAGAGTATCAAAGATATAACTTGTTTTAAGATATTTAAAGGTATGTTTACGGATTTTTAGAAGTTCGATTTCTATTTGCTAAAGATGATGGATGGGCCATGTCTAGAAGTTCACGAAAGTGAGGAAAGTTCTCTGATCGCTATTCACTTGGGAGTGGCCAGAAACGATTCTTCTACATATTACCCAAGCAGCTCACGACTCCGGCCTTTGACCAAGTATCCTCTGGGTAGCCTAGAACATCTGTTAGAAGGGGAGCTAACGTGAGAAGACGAAACATCTCCTTCGGTTGTGCGCTGGGTTTGGGACCCGCCAGATAAAAAAAAAAAATCCCCAATCAAAAACTTGCAACAGCCACGGATTACAGACCCCCCTTTTGATAACGACCATGGAAAACGAAATAAGGACTACGAATTGAGGGCATGCACCTGGAATGTCTGATTCCTTAATTGGGAAGGTGCCGCTGCCCAGCTGGTTGATGTTCCCGCGAAAATAAAGGCTGACATCACCGCCGTCCAAGAAATGCGATGGACGGGACAAGGACAGAGATGGGTAGGTCCTGATGGCATTTACTACAGTGGCCATATAAAGGAGCACAAGTTTGGTGTGGGATTCGTGGTGGGAGAGAAACTCCGTCGCTGAGTACTAACATTCACTCCGGTGAATGAACGTCTAGCCACAATCCGCATCAAAGCGAGGTTCTTCAACATATCGCTGATTTGCGCCGACTCGCCGACGGAAGAGAAGGGCGATTGGAGCGCACTTATGAGAGCTGCCCCCGCCACGATGTCAAACTCGTGCTTGGCGACTTTAACGCCAGGGTGGGCAAAGAAGGTATCTTTGGCACTACGGTCGGTAAGTTCAGCCTCCACGAGGAAACATCGCCAAATGGGTTGAGGCTGATCGACTTCGCCGGGGCCCGAAATATGGTTATCTCTAGTACTAAATTACATCATATGAAGATACATCAAGCTACCTGGATGTCTCCGGATCGAAAAACCACCAACCAGATCGATCATGTTGTGATAGACGGAAGACACGTCTCCAGTGTTTTCGGACCTCTATCTTGTTGTAGCCAAAATTCGCACCCGCCTCTGTGCAGCAAAAATCGCACGCCATCAAACACAAAGAAGAAGCTGAACGATTTTCTACTCGGCTTGCACTCCTGCTCTCTGAGAGCACTCGTCAATAACTCGGTATAAGGGAACTGTGGGACGGCATTKCAAACTCTTTACGTAGAGCTGCAACCGAAACAATTGGTTTTCGGAAAGTGCAAAAGAACAGCTAGGACGACGAGGAGTGCCGTGTCGCAGCATAGGGAAAATAGGCTGCCTACCTCGCAACGTTACGATCGACCACAGCACGAGCGTTGAAGAGGGAAGAGAGACGCATTTGCAGTCAGAAAAACAAAGAGGCAAAAATGCGTGAGTACGAAGAGCTTGATAAGCTGGCGGCTTAAAGAAGGTTCAAAACCGGAGCATACTCCTGTAGAACCCCCARAGGTGATCTAGTCACCGATGCGTAGAGCAGACTTAAATTATGGAGGGAACACTTCTCCAGCCTGCTGAATGGCAATGAACATACAACGCAGGGAGAAGGCGAACCCGATACCCCAATCGATGAYGATGTCCCGACCATGAAGGAGTTCGAGTAGCAATTACCCGCCTGAAGAACAACAAAGCGGCAGGGACCGATGGATTACCGGCAGAGCTATTCAAACACGGCGGCGAAGAACTGATAAGGAGCATGTATCAGCTTCTTTGTAAAATATGGTCGGACGAAGCATGCACACAAAGCAAACACACCACCTCTTCGTCGATTTCAAAGCTGCTTTTGACAGCACGAAAAGGAGCTGCCTTTATGGCGCGATGTCTGAATTTGGTATCCCCGCAAAACTAATACGGCTGTRTAAACTGACGTTGAGCAGCACCAAAAGCTCCGTCAGGATCGGGAAGGACCTCTCCGAGCCGTTCGATACCAAACGAGGTTTCAGACAAGGCGACTCCCTATTGTGCGACTTCTTCAACCTGCTACTGGAGAAAATAATTCGAGCTGCAGAACTAAATAGAGAAGGCGTTGTTGTTAACTCGGCTATAATCGCGTAAGCGGTGTCCACGCCAATTAAGAGAAGAAAGATCTTTTAAGTGGGTTAATTTTATGGATGACGTTTGTAACTTTCCTATTCCTTTATAGATTGTAATGGTATGTGCGTCCATATAGATCGTAATGTCGAGATTTGCCTTTGCAATTGGCAACTACAGTAGTAAGATCATCCTGGAACAGTGAATTATAAAAACTTAGATATTTATTTATTTTTTTTTTTTATTTATTCATATGTATGTATATATTTTTCTTAGTTATCACACTTTTCAGCTCTATTCACCTTCAGCTTACCAACTAAACATTTTTGATTTTACTTTTGTGAACAACTCTCTCATTTTCTGTAATAATTGTTGTGTGTTTGTTTTCTTGTAAAATTTCCTTTTTATATCGTGGTAAAAATGTAGATCCTAATCTGCTATTTTGCTTAGCGAATATTGTTTGCCGTGGTGTGTAAGTTTTAGTTTCTTGCGGTCCTTGTTTGATGATTTTCTAGGTCAGTTGCCTGTTTTTGTTTTTACTTTTCTGTTATTTTGTCTGCTTCCATTGTATTTCTCAAGGTCTGTGGTAACGTTTCTGCCGAAAAATATTTCTAGGGGGCGTTTTTTGTTACGGAATTTATTGAGTAATTATACTTATAGACTACTCTGTCCAATAACTCGTGAGATGTCCGATGTACGTATTTTGTTTTTAAGCATCTCATAATTTCTGAAAGAGTGAAATGGAATCTTTCAAGATGTCTGTTTACAGAACTCTGGTAAGGCGGAGCCTTAAAAGCATTTATGCCAGTGGTCGGCATGATA
This sequence comes from Bactrocera latifrons, assembly GCF_001853355.1. Classification (NCBI taxonomy): domain Eukaryota; kingdom Metazoa; phylum Arthropoda; class Insecta; order Diptera; family Tephritidae; genus Bactrocera; species Bactrocera latifrons. Next base: position 32,851 of record NW_017537169.1, read on the forward strand.
GGATCTGTTACTGTGTTGGTGAGCACGAAAAAAAAGTAGCCCAGTGAGAAATTGGAATTAAAATTAATCAAATTTTACAAGCAAAATTATAAAATAAATTATTATTCAATAAAATTTTAAAATTAAATATGTTTTAACTACGGTGGAGCAAAAATATATGAAAATATTCAATAAAACTAAAAGCTATATATAAATAAACGATTATTCAAATTTCAGAGCAATAATAAACAATAAATAAGAAGTTCTGCAGTTTCTCGAAATAAAAGAAATAATTTATATATACTCGTATAATATAAATATAGCTTAAACTAATTGTTTAATGTTATATCTTTAATACATTTATCTATATCAATCTTTTTATGATAATTTCTTATTCAAATAATATTTACTAAATGGGTTGAAGAAATTTTATTACGTTGTTTGGAACAAATAAATTTTAAATCTGAAAAAAAATTTCACATATAAATAAATAAATAAACATATAAGTAGAGGGAAAAAATGATAAACATTTAAATGATTTTTTTTTTCAATTCAAAAGCATTTCGAATCATACAATATTTCTCGCAGGGCATATTTGGTTTTGCGCTATAGTCTTAATCTTGACGTGATGTTAATTCGTTGCTTGCTCGACAACGACTGAACGATGGAGCGTACGTGTGAAGTTAGTTTACACAATTGTGCTAAGAAATGCCGACCACTAATTTATACCTAGATGATCATTCATCATGATAGTAATAATTGCAGAGTTAAAAGACTTCGTTATCTACTATATCGCACTTGGGTACTCTATAATAAAATAAAATGTAATGCAAAAGTTTTTTTCTATTGATTTTGACTGTGCAAGTTTTATTTTGGCTTGTGCAAGTTTTGAAAATTTATCAATTATTGTTAAGAGTATTTTTTTTTTTTTTTTGCAGTTGAGAATAATTGCTGGATTTGGAGGATGCCTATCACATTTTTCTTCCTTGAATACCTGGCATTTTCTTACCAGTGTAGCATATTCTTTGTCTCATTTTCTTAAAATAATATTTCGCTGATAGTTGCAGTTTATTTTCCTGAACGTTCCTATGAGCCCTGTTGTGAATCTGTAAAATTATCTGATCCTGATCTGTTTCATTTGTTATGTCTTCTACCTTCATTTAAGTAAATCTGATTTTAAAGGACCTGAAATGTTCAGGACACAGTTTTTGAATCTGTCCCATTGTGTCTTCTGTCGTATAAATTCCATTTATTACTGAAGGGTTTAAGCACTTTCTCAATATTTTCTTTAATCATCATCAGAATATGTTGGTTGAAAAACAGTATGTCTATGGAATGGTAAACTTGTTGTCAAGAGGATGTTCCTTGTAAATAAAAATTTGGTTTTTAAAAGCGTTTATCGGTACCTCAATGCTGGGAATAAGATTATGAGAAGAACTTTGAGCACTGTGTTGGGTTTCTGTTATTGAATTAATTTCATATTGTTTTGGTACTGGAGATAATGCATCGGCTACAATATTTTCTTTTCCTGGTTTATAGAGTAATTCCTTATTGTACTCATCCAGGTAAGACTTCCATCTTTTAATGGCTATTGTACCTTTCCATTTACAATCATGGGTAAGTGGTTCGTGATCTGTATAAATTTTGACTTTTAACCTTTAAAAGTCTTTACTGCTCAAAATATGGCTGTTTCATGACTTTCTTTAGTTTTTGATAGAGTTCTCGATATCACCGCAATTGGTCTACCAAATTGAGAGAGTACTGCTCCTATTGCATGCTCAGAGGAATCTGTGGTTAATGTAAATTCTTTATTGAAATCAGGGTATTGTAGTATTAGAATATCAGATATTAACGCATTTTTTAGCTGCTCAAATGCTTTCTTGGCCTAGATGTATTATTTTTCCAGATGAAGATAAGGTCATGATTTTTGTAATTGAGTTTCTTCATCTTTGCTAAAGACAATAATATCGTCAATGTAAATATAACAAATATTACCTATGTGATCCCTTAGTATGTCGTCAAGGGCGCGTCGGATTATTGAGGGGGCATTTTACAACCCAATAGGCTCCCAGGCTTAGGCTTTTTTTTCTGTCACTATCCTTCATGAGGATCTGATGGAACCCACTTTTGAGGTCTAACACAGATAATATTTTATTGTTGCCTAACTGTGCAAGTACTCCGTTAATGTCTGGTATAGAGTATCTGTCCGCTATTGTAACACTGTTTAGTCAATGGCCATTCTGTATTCTTTTGTATTTGATGCATCTAATTTTTCGGGGACAATCCACACCGGTGAATTGTAGGGTGATCGGGAAGGTCATATTATATTGTTATCTAAAGATTCTTTAATTTGCTTGTTGACTTCGTCTTTCAAAGCCATGGGGTACTGATAGAATTTTGAGTATACCGACGTGTCTGTACTTGTGCGTACCTAGTGGTATAGGTCAGTTTGTCATCGGGTTTTGGTATTTTTTTAGTTAACGGTTTAATTCTTTTCGTTGACAATCTGTGAGATGATCTAAATTTTGTATAATTGCATTTACTGATTCAAATTTATTCACTTTTATGAAAATATTCATTCCGTTACTAAGAAACAATTTACCTCTTTCGATTGCACCTAGTTCCATCAACCTGTCATTTCTTAATATTCCGTCAAATGTTCTGATTGTGGGTAATAAAAAGAGTTTAACTATTGATTTTGGATCATTAAATAAATTAGCCAATTCTACAGGTTTCATTCTGTAGTGGATTCTGGCTGAATATAATTTCTATTGAATCTGGTGTCAATCAGTATTTAAGCATTTGTCCGCTCCTCACTTTACATTCGAAGTATGGACGTGAGGGGTCAGTTATTCTAAAAAATTAAGATAAATAGAATGGGATTGTTGTTCTTGGTCACTATTTTCAATAACTTCGCAATAGTGGCTAAGAGTTTCATCGTAATCTGTCTGTTCTTCTTGTTCTGAGATAGCTTGCTGATAATCAGCCATAGTTGAYACTGGTTTTTCTGTACCTGCCTGTTGGTTAGTATCTGTCTGAATACTAAAATTCCTTTTTCGTTGGGCTATCTCGGCAGTGGGCATGAGTGATATTTTACCTAAATCAACCTTACCATTACCTAGCTAATCAGCTTAGTTTGGATACTTCTGTCAATGTCCATCGGTTCTGGTTTGGCAACCATAGGACGAGATGGTTGGTATATTAGTCGTTGTACGCTATGGTTCTGTTAAAAATGGCTACTTACATTAGTAAAATATGGCCTTTGTTATGGTTGTTCAAAAAAATTATTTGATTGTCTAAACTTCATAGCTGGGGTTTTCAGTGTGCTAATTCTAGGGGGAAGAAGTGGTCTAGCTTAAAAATATGAAAGGTGAGGAGTCGGAACTTGGCGTTATAGCAGATATGGCAGATACTAACATTAGTCTATTATGTTTATTCCTAAATATGTTCTGTTGTCCTCCTTTTGTCTGCATAGTGTAGCGTAAAGCATTTGGAGATGGGAATCCAATTTAAAGAATGTTGAATGATTCTAACGCAGTGTCTGCGTTACCAGTTATTTTATTGCTTATAGTATGCAAAATACCAATATTTTTCTATTAAAGCATTTCAAATTTACTTAAATTGTGTGTTGATAATTTTAATCTATTCCGCCGAGTCACTTTCAATTTGTTTTTGTTGCTATATTCCAAAATAGTGCAATTGTTGGTGTTAACTTATATTGCTTATCTAAATTTATTTCTTGTTTTTACTCGTTTTCCATCTTGGTTCACAGCTGTTTGCGAGTTTCTTACTTTTCGGGTATCACAGTGCATCTCAAACTGATCGTTACATTGATTGTTGCCTTTGATAACTTATATTGCATTTATTTTGTTATAAATATTTTTGTCATTTCTCTTTCTACTTTTATTACTCAATTTTTTTATTTTTATTTAAATTTCTAATCGCTGCTTATTATCATTATGACTTGTAATTTCCCGAATTGCTCTGTTAAAGGCGAGTCGGAACGCTTTGTTTCTTGCTGGCTGTGTGACGGGTTTGCCCATCTGAAATGTGCTGG
>NW_017537169.1:39926-61178 GCF_001853355.1 Bactrocera latifrons
AATTTCGAGTTAAACGAACCATTCCGCCGTATATGTCACGATTTCAATTCTCATTCCAGCACATTTGATCTAACAGATTCTCTCTTTACCATTAAAAAAAATATTTTATCTACTCTTAACAAGTAACGTTTAAAAATTATAAACTTTAATCTAATTCTTAATATTGGCTGTTAAAATTTTTGATTCTGTAGCTGAGCAGCTTAAGATCGAAACGCTTAAAACTCTCTTGCCTTTTATGACTCGGCTAATTCCGYTCGTTCGCGAATTGCACCCCGCGCGTCGTTTGGGCGGGAGGAGGGTAATCGTTGGGTATTATATATTATATATAAACTCGGCTGGGTCACCGGAAAATTCTCTTAGACTTTTTACTACATTTTGGTGAATTCCTTGACACTCTACATTAGTAAAATCAAATGTTTTAGTTTGAACCTGTTGCAACAAAATTGTTAATTGTTCGAATGGCATTTGTTAAATAGCCAGGTTGAGTCATATTTCTATTATTTTGATATTTCACTTGTCTCTGTATCTGTCTTTTTCRTTGATGGGGATTTTCTTCAAGATTCGTTTCAAAATTTTATTTTATATTGTTAACTTAATTGAAGTATTCGAACTTCCTCAAGTTTATTACTGATTCACCTTAATCAATCAATCCATCGTTTCGATCATTCCTTTTACTTATTATTATTATTGTTTACCAGTAGCTGGTTTTACACTTTTATCCTGGAGGGTCTTTGGGTAGAAATATAAGATTTATGATTTTAATTGCTTCAAAATAAAATTCGATTTTTTTTTAATAGTTTCCACTTTACTTAATTATATAATTTATTTAAAAATTTCCAGATATTATTTAGTTAATAATTTTAATTTGTGATTTAATATAGTACCAAGATTTTATAAATTTTTAATTTTCATACTTAATTTTCACTTAAATCTAAATTACATTGCTATTTATTGGTGTGGCTGCCTTTCTTAGTAGTCCGGATCTCTCCCGTTTGGTTCGTCTTGTCCCACCTGCAACCTTACTATTTAGTAGAAGGTGACCTGCGGGCTTGCCTTACAGGACTTGCAATCCACTGATGTCCAACGAAGTTCAACTTTTAAATTATATATATCTAGCCTCGTTGGTCCCTGCTCGGGCACCTGTTAAGCTTTGCTCTATTGAGTTAAGAAATGTAACTGAACAAAGTATCTTAAAAATACCCTAAGCTAGCAGTGGTTCAACGGCAGCGGCGTCGGAATTCTTAACGGCAGAGTTTAGCGGATGTTGAATRGTCAGCAGAATTTACAATATATTGAAATGAATGATTGTTTATTTTTATTATTATATATTGATCAACAATAATGTCGATCGATTCTGGGAGTTGCAGCGGATGTTTATTTTAACAAATTTCTGTATGTTGTTGAACTTTAACAATGTTGCAATTAATTTTGTCACATTGCTGCAATGTATGTTGTTATGTTGATATCCATCCATGAATCCATAAATGAAAATCAGATTAACGATATGAGTATACATCCAATTACAAATTTGAACAAAATACATAAACATATGTATGTGTATTTAAAAATACACATTTTTAAAGTCCATATTGGCATCTATTTTACGATACCACTTGTTCTTTGACAAACAAAACCAAGCAGGATTGAAAAGAAAACATTACAGCATATCCTTTGCCCACATAAATTAGCACAAATAAATCGTGAATACATATGTACAAAGCATATTGATCACTTCAACGAGCTCTCAATTGCACAAAAACAAGTATGCACAAGTCAATTATTAGAGTGCCCCTATAAACAAACATAGGGACATAGAATATAATTAAAATGAATATTGCGGTTTAAAACCAAAACATATACATAAATAAATAATGAACTCTTTTTTTTTTTACAAAGATTTTAATATACAAAAGAACAATTACAGTTGATATCAGTCAAAATACTCCTGCAGGAGCTACACGCTCAAAACARGTTGCTAAATTCATTTTAGAAAGTGATAGTTTAACACGATACTGTACTAGATTTGCCGCTTCACCGATTCACGAAAGCTTGGAATCTTTATTAGAAATAAAAAGCCAAAATCTTAAAAATTTTGCACATGCCTCCAAGCGGCTTATGAGCCATACTAGAATCTGACTATTCAGATCTGCCACATTATTTTTAAATCATCGGCTTACGATATTTACGAAAACTGCTTAGACCAATATGAAGAAACAAAAGCTATGATCTCCAATCAACTAAAACTAATAAATGCAATTGCATCTACTCCACGTCTGAGAGTAGAGCTGCCACAAATGAAGCAAGGAGGGAAGTTGAGGTATCCACCTCGAGGTGCCCGCATGTGACACAGAAACATTTTATTAAGGTTATGAAGAATGGCCGTCATTCTGGGACATGTTTACAGCAACCATCCGCAATTATCAAAAGCACAAAAAGTTTATCACCTCAGATACAAAACCAAAGGTCAAGCAAGCATAATAGTAGAACAGTTCGCTCTTAATATTTTAATTTTTCTTGGGAAGCTCTAAAAACAAGATACGAAAACGAAAGAATACTGGACGATGAACAAGTTACGACGCTGATGAATTTGCCAAAAATTAAGAAAGAAACAAGTGTAGAATTCATCAAACTAGATTCTACTGTTTCAAATTGTTTGTCGGTTCTATCGACACTAAATATATCCGCCGCATTACCAGAAAAATTGTTACTTTTGTGGGAGCAATCGCTCTCATCACGAAAGAGGTGCCCAACGTGGCAACAAATGAATGATTTTCTGACTACCCTATATGAAATTGCGGTAAACGTAGAAGAAAAAATAGTCAGAAATGAGAACATTAAACACGACTTAAACATAAGCTTCAATAGGCTCCAAGTTAGTAACAAAAAAAAAAAAATCTAAACAAAAACTTTCACAAAACGCAATCATTCACATCCGTACAAAAAAAAACAACGTCTTGCAAACTATGCACAAGACGGCATGAGCTTAAATCTTGCGAGAAGTTTAAAAAATTAACCATTAACGAAACGAACCACTTTGTCAAGTTAAAAAGATTCTGTACAAACTTCTTGTCCCATTCACACAATCTTAAAACTTGCAAACGCAAACTTAATTGCTTATATTGCCACAAGTCAATGCTTTATTACAGCAGGTATCCACTTTCACTTTAAAGAAGCAAATCCTAAAAATTCAAATTCTAATAATTGCCAAAAGACACCAAGTTGCTCAAAGGCACAAAAAGTTCAAATGCTGCACATTGAAGCACAAAGTGGACCAGTTACAAAACTAGTTACCACCATACACACTCAAGTTGAGTATAATGCAAACAAATGCCTTAGTCCACAATTAAGGAAATTTCAAAAGTTAAAGAAATTTCCCATCATATCAAACAAAACTCTGGAAAATCAGTATTGTGAAGACTTCTCTAAAACCACAACTATTCAATCAAAAAATGGGCAGTACGTCGTGCGACTACCACTCAAGACAGCGTTTTCCAACACTACACGAATTGGCATAAAAAATAAAGTCAGAATGTCTCTCTGACAGATTCACATACTAACACAAAAAATACATCTTTCGACCCCGCAAGTCGATAAAATAAAAAATTGTAAATAACCGCTAATAAAATTAATAAAAACAAACAACTTGTAACCAATTAAAAAAGCCATAAATTCGGTTTGAAAAATTATTTTTATTTATTTTAAAGTGCAAGATGTGTGAAAATAATCATAAATTCAGGACCAATTCACTTTTGCTCGATATGACCACCTTTTGCCTTAACTATGGGATTGAGGCAGTCAAAAAACGAATCGCAAGCTGCCCGAATGTGACTTGCCGGTATTTTGGCCCACTCACGGACAATGGCTTTCTTCAGCATCTCGAGATTGGTGTATTTTTTACTTCGTACCTTGCTCTCTGAAACGGCTCAGAGAAAATAACCCATTGGGTTCGCATGTGGTGAATATGAGAGCCATTGTGTGGTCGTAATGAAGTTCAGAAGGTTTTTTTTTCTTCAGCCATTCTTGGTTGACTCGCGCTTTGTGAGACGGTGCTGAGTCTTGTTGAAACGTCCTTGGTTTGCGACCGAAATATTTGTTTATGCACGGCTTCAAAGCTGCATCTAGAACACTTTCCCGATAATATGTAGCATTTACTTTGACGCCAGGCTCGATGAAAACAATTGGAGAGCGCCCATCTGCGGTGACAACCATTATTTGTGGCGGGTTTTTCCTCCATGAGACGCATCCACTTCGTGTCACAGTGTGGTGTGCAGTTTCATCACGCTGCATTGTCGGGCCCTAATTCTTCGAAGAAAACGGTCACACCGTTACGGTTACTGGAGACYGTTACTTGGGCATGTTGAGAGAGTTTTTCTAACCAGAATTACGGCGAATGAGAATTTCTTTCAACTCTATGTGGTTTCAGTAAGATGGTGCAGCTTCTCACATAGCCCTACCTGTTATGACAGAATTGCGATGAAAATTTCCTAATAAGCTGATATCCAGAAACTCCACATTCCGTTGGCCACCCAGGTCGCCTAAACTTACTGCACCTGACTTTTTCTTGTGGGGTTATTGCAAACAGAAAGTCTACAAAGCAAAACCAACAAATTTGAATGAACTAAGGCAATCCATTGGAGAAACAATTGCGGCTATTCCTGTCTCTACTCTCCAAGCAGTAATGAACAACTTTTTGGTAAGATGCCGCACATGCATCAACTTTTCCATCCATTTTTAAAACTAATTACACTATATTTAATAAAATTGAATGAGCTTTAACATGAATAAAAGAAAAATGAATTCCATACACTGAAAAAAAATTATTTGAGTTTCTTAATGTAGCAAAATTCATCAGCCACCCTGTACTAACTCTCATAACACCAGACTAGCACTTGAACCTATGGAAATAGGCACCTTTCAAGAAAACCAAATTGAAACGGAAAACGAAATAAATTTTTTAATATTGCCTCACGAGCTACATTACACATATTAATTGGGAAACAAAAAATTAGATGCCTTATCGGTACAGGCTCTTATACTAGTGTAATAAAAATAGAGATTCTCGACAAACCATTACAACACTTAACGGCGTAAATGAAATTAATAACATTATTTCAACACCATTTCCAAAAGAATTCGGATGSCTTGGTACACTTCAATGGAAAGTTATTGACTTTCCAAACAAAAATGGAGCAAGAATTGATATTAAACAAAAAAATATGTTCAACTTCTAAATAATAAATTATTTTTCGACGAATACAATTGTCCTCAATATATCCGTATTCGACATATTTATAATTTACAAAAAACAAAGCCTAGAGATGCAACCAGTAATTTCGATTTGTCTCATTTAAATACTGAAGAACACCAGGCAACCTTACTTACTGAGTTCAATGATTTATTTTTTAAGAAAGGGGATATCCTRCACAAATGAAGAGCAAGATGAAATTGTAAATGTGAGAGGCGTTGGCAGCCAGTGCATTTTATTGTGCCGATATTATACGACGCCGGATACTGGTATTTGTGTCGTATTTTGGGCGATGAGTTATCTCACTGATTGTAACCCTGGCAATATGAGCCGGGAGTAGACGTCCGCTCCCAAAATTACCTCGACTGGCGCTGACTTGTAGAATTCGTTGTCTGCCAGTCTTAGGTTCTGGGAGTGTTGAAATAGATGGTCTTCCAGAGACCTTACTGGTGGTAATGTACGACGTTATATTAGGGCACTCACGGAGATTTCTGATTCTCCACCATGGTTGTCGCGAAACATTATATCGCAAACTCGGCAGTCTCTACGTGCACGTGCACGCAATCGCAATCGTGAAAAAATGGAGGCGAGGATAACAGTGGCTGAACTGACCGGGTTAATCATGGCACGCACTGTTATGAACCTGGTTGCAGTTTGTATTTTTATTAAGGTGGCCGGAATTCTTTGCTGCCAAGATAGTGTTGCATGCCTATCCTTGATGGTACGACGTGCATCTGCTTGACGTCGAGCGTCCCGTCCACGCCTTCGCCTCGGATGGGGTGGTCAGCGGAACCATCGTTGGTCAGAGCTTTCCTTTGAATGCGTGACTGATYCCGTGACACGGATGAGAGGGGTCTGAATCCGCCATGCCGATTGTCAATGAATTCTCTTCCATTTCCGCTGCCTCGACCTGCTAGGCTCATGTTAATTSTTTTGCAATTGGAATACGGAAATTGTTGTCTTGCGGGTAGCGCTACGCCTGAAGACGGTACGCGTTCGGCTTGAGATTATGGCGATGCTTCTTTTTCAGTTTTCTCGTATTTCTTTTGCAGCTGATACATGCTGTGAGTTATTTGGGTATGCTATGATAATTGTATCTTGTACTTTGTGGTGATCGTACTTTATTTGCTCGTTGACGACGCATGTGTTTGTGACAGGGTTTTCTCCTGTTTCACCGGGGATTTTTCCTGGTATTTTTTGAGCACCTGTATGAGTTCGCCCATATAGCATATTGTATGAACTGCAAAAGTTTCTCCTCAAATGCGGATTCTCGTTGCATTTCGGCTGCAGCATGTTGTTGGCGGCGCAACAGATGCGAGTTCAGGTCGCCGTGGAATACCTACAGGTGTGGCATCGAATTGTGTTGTTGCGACGAACTACTGCCAGATACGTGATCACCGTTGTGCGATTGCATCCCAACGCCGGGTGCTCGAGATGTGTCATTTGTTTCGCCATCATTGTTAACATGATCCTGTTGGTGATGCTGCTGATGTTGTTGCTGTTGTATTAATATAAAATTAGTATTATTTTCACTACAAAAATGGTTTTGTGTTTGAGTTATTGCTGAATTTTGTCCGTCGCCTTTACCATTTATCTTCGTTTCTTTGGAATTAATGGCACCTGTTAAATCTAACCGAYGTTTTGCAACGAAGGATCTGAAGATTTTCGATTTTACCCCATTTAGTATGATTTTCGGGTAAAGATCCCCTCCGATCAACAAGTCAATCTTTTGACTCGTATTGAAAGTATTATCCGCTAAGGTTATATTRGGTAACCTTTTGACAATTGAAGAGTTAATTGAACTGGACGCTTTGGCTTCTAGTTTTAAACTTCTGTTACGGGGCGAGCCAATTGTGATCGAGCATACCGATTGAACTCGCCCTGACAAGGTATTATTTAATCCTAAAACTTGTGTGCTGACCTGTTTGCTTGTCAGAATTAAGCGCTTTTATAGGCGTTTGCTTACGAAGGTTCCTCYCGATCCAGAACCGATCAGGGCTATGACAGTGATGGTGATCTCGTTGTACATATGGCTACCATGGCAGTACCTAAGAGCATGCTTCGATTGGTAGGTGCATTTGATACATTGGCCTTAATAGAGGCCATATGAGATTTAGTAGAAATCTCAGTAGTGGTTGTGCTGTCGGATATCTGATCTATTTCCTCACTCTGATCCCGGTGAATAATAGAGTGATGTCTCTGCTTACATTTGGAACAATTACACATACTTTTACAATTTTTGACTTCATGTGAGTCTGATAAACAGTTTAGGCAGTCTTGGAGTTTTCTGACAGCATTTAACCGTGCTGCATCTCAATGAATCATTGACAAGTTTTCAAAAAGTGCGATTGAGATAAGCACAGTTTACATTTAATATTGTTTTTTTTGGCGTGATGGGAATTGATTGGTTTGGATCCAATCCTTGACTGGAAGGTTAGTATCCGAAATTCACCATCAGCCGACTGAATCTTGGGTTGAGTACCCAACTCGCCTTTGAGGTTTGATACTCTCTCTAGAGTTTAACCAGTTTGGTTGGAAAGTTGTCTAACTCAACCTATTTTGGGATCTCTGAATCCGGATCCAGAGATTATTCMCAAAGCGACAGTGTATATTCCGGCAGTCCGATAGAACACAAATACGTAAATATGGCATCCCAGCTATCTATAAAAATTAATTTAATTGTGTATTGACAAGCACTCGCTGTTTTCATATCTACACAACAAATTATTCCAAACCAATGCGAATCCCTCATTTTTTCGAAACGATAGCTTTTGCCTCACCTCGCGTTTTTTTGATACACTTTTCCACTGGAGATAGCCTTGAGTTATTCTCATAAATGGCGGCAAATAAATCCCTAAACGAGGACCATTGTAAAATATTGCCATGAAATATTTCTGTATCACATGGCGGTAAATTGATGGAATACCTCACGCCCATCAAGATCACGCAATACACATAAGTGTGGTAACAGCTTGAATATTTAAGCTTAATGTCGTCAATTGTGCTTGTGTCGGAAGGATCCACCTTTGGCAAACACAACTTGTATTCTGACTTTACCTATGCAGACAGAGATTTCAGTTCAGCTTGTGTTACTTCAAGAGAGTAGGCATTTTGGTTGTTTGCTGTTGAAGCAAAAGACTCCTCAAACTCCAGTAGAGCGTCTCCAGCTCTGGTAAAGGCTGTGATGGATTCCATTGTTTTGAAAATTGAACCGGAACTGTAAAAATATTGCTCAAAATCCGATTTAAAACTTTGAAACCAAATTTAAAAAATACAGGGTGGCTGATGAATTTTGCTACATTAAGAAACTTAAATAATATTTTTTTTTTTCAGTGAATGGAATTCATTTTTCCTTTATTCTTGATAAAGCTCATCCAATTTTATTAAATATAGCTTAATTAGTTTTAAAAATAATGGAGTTTAAATGCTCTCCCTGCTCGTTGATGCATGTGCGGCATCTTACCAAAAAGTTGTTCATTACTGCTTGGAGAGTAGAGACAGGAATAGCCGCAATTGTTTCTCGAATGGATTGCCTTAGTTCATACAAATTTGTTGGTTTTGCTTTGCAGACTTCCTGTTTGCGATAACCCCACAAGAAAAAGTCAGGTGTAGTAAGGTCAGCCGACCTGGGTGGCCAACGGAATGTGGAGTTTCTGTGTATCAGCTTATTGGGAAATTTTCGTCGCAATTCTGTCATAACAGGTTGAGCTATGTGAGGAGCTGCACCATCTTGCTGAAACCACACAGAGTTGAAAGAAATTCTCATTCGGCGTAATTCTGGATAGAAAAACTCTCTCAACATGCTCAAGTCTCCAGTAACCGTAACGGTGTGACCGGTTTCTTCGAAGAAGTAGGGCCCGACATTGCAGCGTGATGAAACTGCACACCACACTGTGACACGAAGTGGATGCAATTTCGTCTCATGGAGTATCTGCGGGTTGGAAGCACTTCCTATTCAACAATTTTGTTTGTTTATGTTGCCGTTTAAATCGAAATGTGCCTCGTCAGACATGAAAAGACAGTTCAGCATGTTTCCATCCTTTTCCACCATTTGAAGCAGCTTCTGGCAAAATTCTAAGCGAATTGGCAAACCTGCAGTGTTCAGTTTGTTGGCCATTTGAATTTTATATGGGAATAAGTCCAAATCTTTGTGCATAAWTGACTGTAATGACTGTCTGCTTACACCCATTTGAGCAGATAAGCTTCTTGTCGAAACACGTGGATTGTTTTGTATGGCAGCAGCTACAGCAGTGATTGTCTCCTCCGTTCGAACTGAGGGGTTTCGATTATAAGGTCTTCTATTGACTGTCCCATGCTCGGCAAAATTGTTTACAAGTCTCATTATGATCCATCTGCTCGGAGGATTGCCGCCAAACGTGCGCCTATACTCTCTTTCAACCGAAACTACGGACAATCCAAATTTTTGCTTCAGTGTCCCAGTTATCCATTTTTGTTAAATGTAAAAGTCAATCTATAAAATAAGAAAAATTAACCGGATTCATTAAATAGAAAAGTTATTTAATTTTTCTTTGGTAGCGGCTTTCATCAGCCACCCTGTATTTGCATATTTTTCAAAAGTTACAGAATGAATCACGGACAAACTACAAATTGAGTTGATGATAGGTAGTGCGTTGTTTCTTTGTAAAGCGTGAAATTTCGAAAGAAGAAAAAAATGAATAAATTTAATAAAGTATTTTCTTCAAATTTATGTTGAATGTGCGTACTGGGTAATCGTCCCAATGCAATTGCACGCCTAGTCTTCGCTATATACACAACCAAAATTGGTTTGTGCTTAGTTGATTTATTTAAATCCAAATACAAATACAAGTAAAAATTCACAAGCACTTATTTGATATATATCAACTATTCACTTTCACTTTTGTTCAAATATTTCGATTTCACCACTACACTCTTCTGTTTGTTACTGTCCTTCTGATGGCTGCTCTCCCTTTACTGCTTTGCCTTAGCTGTTTGCCTTTCTTGCCGTCGCTCACTTCACGTGATAAAATTTTTTTTTATCCACTCGCGTAACCGCGGTAGCGTTAGTGGTGCTTGCCTTTATTGCTATTCGAGCAATATATGGAAAGGCAGAGTTGAGCGACTAGACTCAAATTAACCACAAGTAGAAAAACAAAAACCGGGAGAGATTGTTGACGCTCAAGACGATCTTTGTGCATCCGAGAAATTTATAATTTATGTTCGAATAACAGTGCGTGTTTGTTTTTTTTTTTTTTTTTGTTTGTGTTATATTAAAAGTGAAATGATCAGTGCATTTGGAAGGTGTATTTATTATTGTACATAAATGAAGTACAATACTATCTGCAGTGTGCGTCGAGTTTGTGGATAGAGTGCCAAAAATAAGTTTTGGCCTCCACTTCACACAACGCAATTTGTTTTGTACATAACTTATACACAAATTAACCAATCTATTGCCTTATAGCTTGCAGAGCACAAGTCCAAAATATATTTGGCTGTAACTTGCCTGTTGCTAAATCGGGCAAATCAATGCACTTTCACTTTCAATAAAATCAACTTGTTACCTGTTATCCGGCTTGAAGGACCAATGATAATTCGGGTGTTGGAGCACGGTGTGGCTCGTTCCGTAGTTGTGGCTGGCCGTGGGGAAATGGACGGCGGAAATGACTCCATATTAAATAAAAAACAACATGTTTCTTATAATAAATATGTTTTATTATAACAAATTGGAAAAACACTTACCACGTCTGGATCGGTGAGCTGTCGCAAAAGAAGAGAGAGAGCGCAACTTTTTTCCAATTAATATTTAGTTGCGTTCGAATTAAAACTTCGAAGAAAAGATTGCTCTGCCGATACAGACGTGGCAAAAGAAATTGGGCGGGAGCGGCATCAACAGATCGAGAAGATATTACCAAAATTCAACAATATTACATTTAATACTACACTTACCTTAGAAGAAGTAAAATTAACAGCAATTGAAAACTTGAAAGAGATAGAAGAGCTCAATTATAATAACCAAGTATATAGCTATATATATACAAACAATTGTAGTTGTGGCAATAGAAATAATGGTAATACTGTGGAACAAATGGATTGATTGTTCTCCATTGAGACTAATCAATATATTCGTAAATTATTTCACAAACCAAGGAGCACTTACCATGCTTCTTAAAGTTTTCGATTGATATCTTTGGAGGATTTCAATGTTGGATATACTCGCCGTACCCCATAACTGCATTGCATACATCCATACTGGCTTAAGGATTGACTTGTAAAGTCGTACTTTATTTTCAAGGCTAAGTTGAGATCGCTGACCTAAAAGCCAGTACATTTTTTTAGTTTTAAATTTGAGTTGCTTCGTTTTTTCTTTTCTGTGTATCTTCCAAGTGAGTCGTCTGTCCAAATAAAGACCAAGGTATTTCACAGTTTCACTTTCAGCTATTATGGAGCCATTTAACGTTACGGGGGGACATTTCTCAGTCTTTAACGTAAACGTTATTTGAACAGATTTTTGTGTATTTACTTCTATCTTCCAATTCTTTAGCCAGTTTTCAACAATATTAAGTTGTTCTTGTAAGTGAAGTGAGGCATCACTAGGATTAAAACTGGTGGCGATAAATGCCGTATTATCATCATAAGTTGCTACCTCAAAGCTATTAGCGATCGGTAGGCCAGCTGTAAATATTGTATATATCACGCGGCCCAAGACGCTCCCTTGGGGAACTCCAGCTTCAATCGAATAAGGCTCAGAAAATGCATCTTTTTCCTTGACATAGAACGTACGATTGCTTAAAAATGATTTTAAGAGTAGGTAGTAAGGCGCTGAAACCATTTTTTTAAATTTATTTCATAAAGTAACCCTGGGTGCCATACTTTACCAAATGCTTGTTTACCATCTAAACAGACCCCTGCGCAGTATTGCTTACATTCGAAAGCACTTGTGATAATTTTAACAATTCGATGACATTGCTCAGGAGTTCCATGCCCATAAACCCAAACTGGTGTTCAGACAATATGTTTCGGTCCTCTAAAACAGGTAACATTCTCTTTAAAAATATCTTTTCAAATATCTTAGAGAAGGTCACCAGTAAACTAATTGGACGGTATGAAGAAGGGCAGTGCTCCGGTTTATTGGGTTTTGGAATCATTATTATTTCAGCGCATTTCCATTGACTTGGATAGTGGTCGAGTCTGCGCATAGCATTGTAGATGTAAGTAAGTAGTCTGATACATTTTTGGGGCAGGTGTCTACAAGTAAGACCATCAATTTTATCAAAACCGGGCGATTTTTTAACTTTAATTTCTTTATCTCAGTCGTTACTTYCTTGATAGAAATTCTTCGAACAGGCAGGCTCATCTGGCAAGGCGATTCTAGGAAGTTTTGTACGTAAGTAGTGTTTTCATTATCTGGAACTACGTTTGGTCTAAAAACTGAATGTAAATGATAAGCAAAACTTCAGCTTTCTTATTATCTCTGCACCTGTGACCATAACTATTTTCTATAATCGTGTTTCTCCTAATCGGTCTCTTTAGATATTTGGTTGCCTTCCACAGGTTATGTTCAGGGTTGTTTGCATGGGGACCTAAATTCCTTAGGTACTCTGATGTTTCTTGATCTTTTATTTCTCGCAGTTTGGACTTCAAATCATTGGTTGTCTTGTTCAAAATTCTTTTGTCAAGAGGACTCCGACTAATTTGCCATCTTTTCCTGAGTAGTCCTTTCTCTTTTATTAGCCGTCTTAATTCAAGGGGAAGAAATGGTTTTTTAACTTCGGTAACACTTGATTGTGAAGTGAAAAGAAATCCCGCTTCATGAATAGTATTTGTAAGATTTTCAACTGCTAAGTCAATCTCATCGCCAGATTTTAAGAGTATATCTAAACTAGTTCGATTCACAAGCCAATTTCTAAATGCTGCTATATCCGTATTTTGCGTAATAATCTTGTATGGTTTTTCCATACATGACACAGTAGGCCCAAAAGTTACAATTATTGGCGAATGATCAGAGTTTAAATCAAAGCTCTCCTTAATGTGAAGTTGGTGTTGTGATATACCTTTGTACACAACAAAATCTAACAGGTCTGGTCTTTTTCGAGGGTCACTAGGCCAGAATGTAGGTTTTCCGGTAGAAATAGTTGAGTAATTGAACTTTGTTATACATTTAAATAGCTCAGTTCCTTTGSAGTTGCTCAGTCTAGATCCCCACCAAGGATGCTTAGCGWTATAGTCCCCTCCAGCAATGAAGTGGTTACCGAGACTTTGAAWGAGTATTTTATAGTCATCTAATTTAAACGCGAACCGTGGAGGTAGGTACACCGCTGCTATAGATACATCAATATTCATACATTTGTATATTTACTAAATTCCCGCTATCAAGTTTTTTAAATTTAACGAGTGTTTTTAACAATTACTGCTGCACCTCCATGTGCCTTATCAGACGGATGGTTAGCATTTATGATTTCATACTCTTTTATATATATATATGATTTTTTAGTAAAGTGAGTTTCAGAAATTAGCATTATGTCAATGTTATGAGATTTTAGGAATAAATTAATTTCATTATAGTGATTTGAAAGTCCATTAGCATTCCATATGRCTATACGAATATCTACATACGTAATTTATTTACAAGGAGCATTATCGTATTAAGTAAATTGCCTATTTGGTCAGCTTGTTTTTCTAGAAGTTCTTCAATTCTTGACAATGCATCGCCTTGATTGTTTATATTATTTCCCACAACCTGAGCATAAGTTGTCTGATTGGTGTTGAGGTTTAAGTTATTTAATTGACTACTTGGACTTATGAAGTTTGGCTGGCTATAATTGGACCGGCTATTTTGAGATTGGCTCTTACCCAAACCTTTGGTAGCAGTCTTTTTGTTGGACATAATTTTTTGATAAATGCAGCCTCTATAACTGGCAGCATGGTTCCCGAAACAATTAGCACATTTAGGCGGAATGTTTTTGTCTTTTGGACAGTTGTCACTTGGGTGTTGTAGCGAACATTTAGCACATTTAGATTTTTTATTCCAAAATGATTTTGTGTGGCCGAATTCCTGGCAACGAAAACATTGAACGATATCGCTTACCTTATTTGATGATTCTATATTAACAACAGCGTTCCCAATATATTCTACGTTGTAAATTTCCGCGCTAGTATTATCTAGCTCAAGATCTAAGAAAACCATATTTAGTGGCTCCTTAGTAATGCGCCTTTTTATATTACTAACACCTCGAACAGCATGCCGAAGCAGCTCAACCTCGGCTTTAATTATTTCCAATGGCGTAGTGTAGTGAAGATTTCTGATTACTACACGAAAGACTCTGTCTTGCTTTAATTGAAATGTATGTATTCATCACTTTGATGAGTTCTCCGTATTTATCGACCGTCTTAACCATGATTCTTATATTACCATCACGTTGTGATTTATAGCTGAATGCTTTGACATTAATTTTAGTTTTAAGATAACTTAATAGACCACTAATTTCACAGACGTCGCTTATAAAAATTGATGGGGGTTTTGGAGTTTCCAGCATTTCACTTCTCTCACGCTCTTGTTTAACTGCATTTTTATCATTAATTATATTATTATTATCAGGGTTTGTATTCTTCGTGAATGTTTCTTCATCGAATGTTTCTCCATCATCGTTATTTAAAATATTGAATTGGTTTCATTCATTGTTTTCTAGTCACATTTGGTGAGTTCTGCATTGATCTTTTCGCTGGTCGTTTTCTTACTTTTTGCCATCCCATAACGGCATCATCATCGTCGTTATTCATGTTGTTGCACTTTCCAGCGACCGCAATGCAGGTGACTGATTATTGTAGTTATTGTTTTTAGCGAACAAACAGAAGTCACAATTTTTTTTGCCTTTTTTTTGGGAAATTATTTTGCTGTGATTATTTATTTTGTCACTAAGCACGAAGCACACTTGAGCTTATACAATTAAAATACTTAAGTTATGTAAACAGTCTGCTAAAAAGTTGCTGCATTATGCATAATTAATATTAAAGGAATTACAAACGAAATTGCTGATTACACTGCGGACCATTTTTGGGATTATTGTCTGGGGGGTGAGAAATTCCAAGTCAGGGTGATGGTACTAGGTCAGTATAATAAAACCCTCAAAGGGTTTGGCGTTCGTATGTGTCAGTTTTTTTTATGACTTTATGACCCCTTTCCTTATCTTGATGTTTTTTCGCTTAGTTGAACCATTTTGGCAAAAACCAAAAACATCGTAGTTATTAGAATGATGCTTTCCCAACAAGCCTTCTATTACTTCTTTGATTACCTGCCATCTGCCATGCATTCAATACATATGTATATATCAATCACAATATTGTTGAATGCGTCACTTTTAATCAGCTTTCGTATATCTGGACCATTTAGTACGCCTGATTGGAAAAAATAAATTTGTTAAGATGGGAAACCATGGGAAATAAGGAAAAAAACCCTTTGAGGGTTTTACTATACTGACCTAGTACCATCACCCTGACTTGGAATTTCTCATCCCCCCAGATTAGCTGTTGTACTGTGTTATGCTTGATCGGCAGTTTCACAGTTTCATATTTCGAATGCTTACGATTTAACTTGATTTTCGACCACTTCTGATTAAATTTTAGTTTTAATAATTCAATCTGAAGACCAACAGAAAAGAATAAAGTTGAATTTTTCATATAACAATAATTCGTTTTATTTAAATACATATATACGTATATATATATAAGAGGAATAAAAGTTAAAATATAACTCACGTGTCATTTTTCGTACCATATTCAGAACAGCCCGTTTTACTATATCACCACATAGCAACAACTCCACAGGTAGGTAGATAGGTAGGAGTGCAGCCTTTGTTGTGCCATTTTGATTCACTATTCGTAGAACCTCCAGTATATGCTACTCTCCTTTATATGCTACTACATTTCACCTTCTCTCTCAAACCATTTTGAGGTTTGGATGAAACTACTTACACTGATGGACAAAAGTTTTGGCACAGTTAGAATTCTCGGTAATAATTCCACTGATTTTGCTTAAAAAAGAAAAAAACTGACAACAACAAGTGACCACATGATACTGTACCAAATAATATAAACCGTTAACTTTTAGAGTGAAATATAGTCTTGCGTAGCGTGCATTAATTACTACAATTCAGTAAGATGGGTCAGAGGCGAGCAGAAACTTCAGCAGAGGAGCGAAAAATTATTTTAAATCTTCATTCCGCCCACAAAAGCTATGCAGAAATTGGTGAAATAATGAAGTTAAGCCGTTTTACCATTCGGAGCATAATCAAGCGTTTTAAAGATGTTCGCTGTCTCCAGAGTTGCGAACGTTCGGGTCGCCCGCGCAAATTTAGTTCTAGAGAGGAGGCATATGTGGTACGTAAAATAGAAAAAAAATCCCAAACTGACTTCAACAAAGATTACTGCTGACCTCAAGGAAGAATTAAATAACCATGTGCATCCGAAAACAGTGCGGCGTATGCTTATTCGTAACGGGTATAAATCCAAAAAGCAAAGCTAACAAAAAGAAGCGTTTAGAATTTGCTAAAGAGTATAAAAGCAGACCCATGGATTTCTGGGACGACGAAAGTAAATTTAACATTTTCCAAAGCAACGATCGAATACGGGTATTTAGAAAGTCAAATACTGAATTTGACAAAAGCAATGTTAGTAATACTGTAAAGCATGGAGGTGGAGGAGTCATGGTTTGGGGATGTATGGCGGCGTCAGGCGTTGGGAACTTAGTATTTGTTGATGGAGTAATGGACAAAACATACAGCTTATGATGTTCGTATGTGGATCATTCATCACGTTCCCCACGTTCTTGCAACTCCTCCTCAATCACCGGACTTAAATCCGATTGAGCACTTATGGGATGAACTTRGACGAAGGGTTGAAAAGCACAACGTAACAAGTAAAAGCCAATTAAAAGAGGTACTGCAGTATGAAGATCCAATGTTAATCTGAGGTGACAAAAAAATTGGTTCACTCCATGCCAAATCGTTTAAATGACATTATTAAAATGAAAGGTTTAAATACTCGTTATTAAATTAGCATTTTTTTCTCATGTTTCAATATTCAAAATGTGCCAGAACTTTTGTCCAGTGAAATATATTCGCTTTTATTTAAATTATTGTAACAAAACAACCACAGATATATTATATATGAAATTAAGTATAGTGATAGATAACATAAAAGTGAGTATATTACCAGTACATTATTTGAACCTACCTTTTAAATTTACGGAACTACAGACCACTGAGGGAACCAACATCAGCTGTGCCAAAACTTTTGTCCGTCAGTGTATGTCTGATAGTGGATTCAAAGTTTGGTGCTTGATGCTGGGGATTCGCAGAGAAAGTGGAATAATGTTTCCTTGTTCCCTGCTACTCCGCTGCCTCGGCAGATGTCGTTGTAGGGCATACCCATTTTTACGCATGTTCCCAAATGGCCAATGCTCTGTTGTGGTAGCTGTTACTCTATAGATACTTTTTCTTGACCTATTTAATTAGTTGTTAGTTTTTTTCCTATCATATGTTGGCCATAATGGTTTAGTTATGACACATTTTGTAATGTTTTTCCACCTGTTATTTGCAACTTGTTGAAATGGTCTATTCACCTATGTCTATGTTTGATCGATCCTAGCGGGCTTAGTATCAGCTCGGATTGGTTGAGGAAAGCTCCTGCCTTTGCCAACTTTTGCTACCGAAAATGTTCCTGTGACCGGGAACCCAGATCAAGTCTAATTGGAGCTTGTCATTTATTGAGCTTAGTGCCCTCTTGCAGTTGTCAACTATGTTGGAATTTGTCATGGGTGAAGACAAGGCCAGGAGCGCCGCCTGGTTGTCCGTAAACATAGTTGCTTTATATATATTCTCGTGGTTTTCTAATAGAACTTTGCAGGCTTTCTCTATGCCTAGTACTACTGCTTGGAAGATGCTAGCCGAGTTCGGTAAACGTATAGAGAGAGATATGCCTAGATCAGCAGAGAATACCCCCGTGCCTAGTCCGAAGTCTATTTTGGACCCGTCGGTATAGACTAAGATTGTATCCTCGTCTCTTATTGAACCTATTCTCGTCTAGATGGTATCCTCACTTGGAAATGTCTATTAAAATCCACCTTTGGGAGAATGTAGTCTGATTTATTAATGGTGAGCTTATTAAGGATTGAACTATGTCCGTAGTTCTGCTGATTCCAACCTCCCAATTCTTTAATTCTTACCGCCGCAGTAGCTGCTGTTTTGTGAATAAAAATGTCCATGGGTATTTGATGCAGGATCACATTGAGCGCATCAGTCGGGCATGACCTGATTGCACCAGTAACACCCGGACATGCTGCTCTTTGTATTCCATATAATTTTTTTTGATGTTTTATTGTTTGTTTAGCGCTGGCCACCATACCGGAGCTGCATATGTAAGTATAGGTTTTATGACAGCCGTACACATCCACATGATTATACTTGGTTTGAGGATTCTCTTACATGTATAGCCACTGAATTGACCAAAGCTGCGCTATGCTTCTACAATCACTTCACACCGAATGGGATCATTTCTTCCAGCTCGCCAGCCAGGACGGTCACCCAGCAGCAAGCAGCAATAGGCAGTGGTAAGTGAAGTAGTTTTTGTAGACATTGCATTGAAAAGGTAGCACACCAATCGGTGTGTTACCAGTGCACGCAATTAGAGTTGGGTACTTTGTTAGGCCTCGCAGGAATTGTGTTGAAAAGGTATTACGCAAAATCGGTGTAACACCATTGCTCGCAATGACTCTGCCTTATAACTTAATCGATGTGTTAGTTTTCGTAGGCGTTGCGTCGAAACGATATCACACCAACTCGGTGGGATATCAGTGCGCACAATGGCTCGACCGTAGTCTCAGTTGCGTTGCGATACTGCGWTATCACAGCTGCGCTGCCTCGAGCAACGTCACTACCGCAGCTTGCACACCAGTGCACCGTTAATATATCAGTCACAGCTGCGTTGCTTCGAACACCGTCACTACCGCAGCCTGCACACTAGTGCACCGTTAATGTATCAGTCACAGCTGCGCTGCCTCGAAAAGCGTCAGTACCACTGCTTGCACACCATGGTGTACCGTTACCAAACTAACGCGATTAATARGCGACTCGCATGTTAGTACAGACTAGAGAAAAGACACAGTGCTCGAGGAGTTGCTAACCGTAGATCAACGCGTTCGGTTGACATATTAATATTTTTATAATTTCTCCTTCGCAGGGGATCCATAGAATACTGCACTGTTCCGTACAGTCAACACCGTATCTCGGAGTGACTACTCCTCACCACAATATATAGGGGGACCATCACTTTACCGTAATTACCACACACACAAAAACACACCAAAACCAATCGATTCCACCTGACTCGCCATATAAATATAAGCTGGTCTGGCTCTCCACATCCAGAGTCATGTATGCTTTGTTTACTTTTTTTTCTGTATTTATTTTCCAGGACAGTTTGGTGTCAATCTCCACCCCCAAGTATTTAGATGTGGGGGATAGAGTGAGTGTTGTATCATCTAGTACCGTAAGTTAAAACTGMGGTATTTTGGTTTTGATTCTGAATGCATCAGTTCTGTTTTGTTCGGGTTACGCCTAGTCCATTGTTTTTAGCCCATAGGTTTAATCATCAAAGTGCTCTTTCCATATTTGAAGGAAACATGCCTGATACCAACGACACTATATCGTCTGTATATGCTACTGCTTTCACTTTCCACCGTTTAGTTGGAGTAGTATTTCGTTCAGCGCTACAACCCATAGAAGCGGAGAGAGGACCCCTCCGTTTGAAGCTATAAACTTCCTCTTCTCAAGCATCGGTAGTATCCATCTGCACACAGTATCATCTATGCCATCAGGTGCCAGAGAATTAATATTAGCATTTACTTCTATGTTATTGAAGTCGCGCTCTATGTCCAGAAAATCAGTCATGGTGTATTGTTTGTGGTGTAGAGATTTTTCAATTACACTTATCACCTCGTGAAGGGCAGTTTCGGTTGATCGGCTTTTTATATACGCATGTTGGGACTTCGATAACTTCTCCGCCATTATTGCAAATAGTATCTCCAGAGACTCTTTTGCCGAGGAGGTCCAATCACTTCCCTCTGTCCTAATGTAGGCAGCATTAATATGATCCTTGGATAGCATTTTTCTCAGCCTAGCGGTTTCTATGCAGCTTTCTATATGTGCAGAATAATCGCCATGAGTCTTTTTAGCTTTCCTGACTGCTTTTTTGTATTCTTWCATAACATCCTTACATGGCTGCCAGAGTTTGGTCTAAAACTCTCATTGAAAGCTTTCCTTACTTGTGTTCTCAAATTCTTGAGTTCACTGTACCACTGCTGAAGAGTATCCAGGAGTGATCCGACATGGAATATCCATCGGATACCCTCCAATTATCCACAAAGAAACTGTCTGCGTCTTTTGATAGCGTGAGGTCCAGCACTTCCTCCCAACTCGGAAACCTATCAGGGCTTGTTAAAATAAAGGTTGGCTTATGGCCTTTATAACGTATACTTAGGTTACAATTCAGAATATACTGCGAGAGTGACTCGCCTCTGGTGTTTATACTGGAGCTACCCCATTCCGTGTACYTTGCGTTTGCTTCACACCCTATTAGGAATGAATCCTAGTATGAAGTCCTGTAATTCATGTCCTTAGTCGTCGCTGTTGTCGTCAATTTGGTTGTTGTTGTTGTTTTATTATTTAAGTTCATTGTTGGTCCCACAAGTAACCCTACAAGACGGATAAAAACGAAACTGGTCATCGATAAGTTATCAGTAATTAATGCCTTCAGTATCCGTTATGTTATTTTTGATGTAGCTTCGAGAAAAAAGTAACCATTTCTGCTCGTTCACTACACCGATTACGCGGTTAACAGTGAGATGATATCAATATCATCAGCGTACGCCAGCATCTGTACACTTTAATAAAAGATTGTTCCTGCTCGATTAAGTTCTGTAGTTCGAATTATTTTCTCCAGCAGCCGATTGAAGAAGTCGCACGATAGGAAGTCGC
>NW_017537169.1:66278-102020 GCF_001853355.1 Bactrocera latifrons
TTGTCTTGTAAATGTTGCCATATAGCTTGCGTCTCATCCTCAGCTGACCCGGAAGGAGAGGTGACGTGGCCAAAGTAATGACAACCAGGTTCCGCTATAAGAGGAATATGTTCCTATTTGACAGTGTGGCGGTAGTACTTTTCACCTTCGCTGACTTGTATAAGTGTATTGTCTCTGCGGCCGTCAAAATACCACTTACACTTTTTTTTTGCTCGACTAATCTCGCATTTGTCAGTGACGAATCTAGCCTGATCCTCTGTTATCAAACCTGCTTTTTTGGGGTCCAGAAAAGCACATGAAACAATTAAGGCCGCTGCTCTATCACTTACTCCAAATCTTTGAGCAACTAAAGCAGTGTGTTGTAATACTAGTGTGTTTTGTTTGGTTTTGGAGGATGGAAGAGAAAATTCATCATCAGCATCGTTTTTGGAAGAATCCATGTGCGACGCACCTACGTTGTTGTCGTCTGTATAAGAGTCTGGCTGATCTGAATGGTCACGTGTTCTAGCTGATACTTTTCTGATAAGTGTTGATGTTGAATGACGTTTTGAAAGCTTTTCTTTACGTTCATTTTTCTTTTTAATCGTTTTTGTTTCAGGTAGATCAACACTTCCAATGCGACCAATTCTTCTGGTTCTCCGGTCCAAGAGAAATGGTTGTTCATTGATAGGAACTTTCCTTTCCTTTGGACAAGTGCAAGAAGAAAAATAAAGGAAGGGCTAAGTTCGGGTGTCACCGAACATTTTATACTCTCGCATCAAATACCGTATTTGTGTAAAGTTTGGTTTGGTTTGGTGTGTTAAGGAAATATTATGTACCGAATTTCATTGAAATCGGTGGACTATTTCCGTAGATATGGTTTTTGGTCCATAAGTGGGCGACGCCACGCCCATTTTCAATTTCAATTTTCTGCCATTTCTTCCATCAAATTTAGTGTTTCTGACGTTTTTTGTTAGTCGTCTAGCTAACGTAAACAAATTACGACGAAATATGCCACTCCCTAACGCGATCCTTTGTGCCAAATTACACTTTAATATCTTTATTTATGGCTTAGTTATGACACTTTATAAGTTTTCGGTTTTCGCGATTTTGTGGGCGTGGCAGTCTGCCAATTTCGCCCATCTTCGACCTTAGCCTTCTTATGAAGCCAATAAATACGTGTACCAAGTTTCATCATGATATCTCAATTTTTACTCAAGTTTCAGCTTGCACGGACGGACAGACAGACATCCGGATCTCAACTCTACTCGTCATCCTGATCACTTTGGTATATATAACCCTATATCCAACTCTTTTAGCTTTAGCAGTTACAAACAACCGTTATGTGAACAAATCTATAATACTCTCTTTAGCAACTTTGTTGGGAGAGTATAAATGCATTTACAAGCAGCGATGTCAAATAATTTTCCGGCAGAAGAGATACAGTCGTCTCATTTAGACCTCAAACCTATTGGGTTCCTTATAAATATTTGTTTTAAAGTCAGAAATTTCTTATGGTATATTGTGAGCATTTGTACAGCTCTGGTGTGTGAAACTATCGGAATAGATGACTTTTTGAAAGTATTTTCAACCTTTTTTGCAACTATTTCTGTAACCTCTTTACTCCTACGTTCATAGTCGTCGCCTCGGAGTCGCCCTATACGAAATCTTTCAAACTGATAACACAAAAGAACATCCTGGTAAGTATATAACTGGGACTCAGAGAGATTGTACGGATATATGCCAAACACAGGACATTTTAGTCTCAAATTTAAATCTAGATACAGACATTTTGAGTTCTGTGTTCTGTTGAGAGAATGTAAGTGATAGCAATCGGCGAAATCAACGACAAGAGTGAAGGAACTCGATGAAAAAATATTTATGTGGAGACCAGTCCGAACGTGTCGTATGGCGCAGGGAAATGAATGTAAGTGATAGAACTCGGCGAAATCACCGACAAGAGTGAAGGAACTCGATGAAAAAATATTTGTGTGGAGAATCCGAACGTGTCCTTTGGCGTAGGTGAATGAATGTGAGTGATAGCACTCGGCGAAATCAACGTCAAGAAGTGTGGCCGCAAGCCGATTTTCACCATGCGCTTTAGCGCGCCGCATTTCCGCTCGTATCTCGGGAACGGTTCGTCCTACCGCCATGATCACATATACCATTTCGGTAGCAAATGACGTGACAAATAACATTTTGCCATGAGATGCGTATTTCAGGCGCTAGGTAGACAATTTCACGATTTTAGGCGAATTTCCGAAATTTCAAGGCCGGAGTTGGGGTTGAAGACGCAATCCGATCTCAAAACAAAAACTTGCATTGGAATCAGAAAGTACTAAGGCAACTTTTCTGCACTATTAGAAATCCCGAATCGAAAAAAGTCCGGAATCGACCCACCCTAGTGTACGTGTATGTAGGTGTCGATGTGTGGTGCTCTCATGTAGTGTGGAAGTGGGTTGTAAGCCCTCATGATTTGTGAAGTGAATATGGTGAAGGTGCGTGTCAGTGTTGTGAAGTTGAGTGGATGTCGTGTAATAGGGTGGTGTATGTGTGGATGTCCGGGGGAGGATGCTCATTTATACACGTCAAGTCTTGTCAGAGTCATCGCAACAATCACCCATCTCAAAGCTGTGAAAACTTTTACAGAGTTTCTGCATACATTTCACTCATTGATGTAGTCATGAAAGATTTAAAAACGCGGTTCTCCGACGAAGTTCTTGTCAGTTTCCATTTGAGTTAGCTGTTACCAAAACTTAACCTAAAATTGTAGGGAAAGTATTTGATTGAAATCATTGAATGATTCGTTTGGGGAAAATCTTGCCCAGAAACAAAGAAATTCAGAAAACGAAGCTCAAAGCAAACTACCGCTTTTGCAACAACAATGGAACACGACTACTTCTTTCCTTAGATACCCTCAGGACTTGCGATAATGATATTCCAAGCGAAGCCAGGTCCTTTTTAATCTGGTCTTTTCAATACAGTGCAGGTCCCGCTGTCTTTAAATTCGATGAACTATGTCAATGTCGTAATATATCTCATACAGCTCATCGTTCCATCGAATGCGATATGCGCCGTGGCCAACGCGCAAAAGACCATAAATCTTTCGCAAAACTTTTCTCCCAAAAATTTGAAACGTCGACTCATCAATTGTTGTCATCATTATGAGTGACTCATAAAGTTTTGTTTTTGTTCTTCGAGGGAGGACTTTGCTTTTCAATTGCTTAGTCAGTTCGAAGTAGCACCTATTGGCAAGAGTTTTCCTGCATTGGATTTCAATGCAGACATTGTTGCTGGTGTTCATACTGATTCCAAGATAGACCAAATTATCTACAACTTCAGAGTTATGACTGTCAACAGTGACGTGAGAGCCAAATCGCGACTGCGACGACTGTTTGTTTCATATCAATATCATCGGCGTTCGCCAGCAGCTGTATTTTATTAGTTTTTAACAGTAATATTATATGAGGAGTAATCGAGTTTATTCCCCATCCATTTCACACTGTCGTTAGAAGTTATTAGAAAATATGTACTTAGCAAATTTGGTTCTTTTAGCTCAACCGTTTATGAAATATGTACATTAAACTTTTTAAATGGCGGAACCTCGATCACTTTTTATATGTTTTCGGTTAATGCTTAATGTTTCTCAATTTTTACTAAAGTTACAGCTTGCACGGACGGACGGACAGACAGACAGTCAACCGGATTTCAACTTTTCTCGTCATCTTGATCATTTATACATATATAACCCTATATCCATTTCGCTTAGTTTTGCATGATACGTRCAACAGTTAGGTGAACAGAACTATGTATTATATTTTACAAGAGTATAAAAATGTCTTTCGATGAATTATGACGCAACTACTTTGAACATTTAGTATACCTTGAAGTTGCATTTATTTTGAAAATAATTTACGCAACTGGACTATGTAATATATTTGGGTTTTTTTTTATTACCTTGTGGAAGAACTTTTTTCATGTTAGTGGATTAATAACGGAAAAATTTAATTTTGAGTGCCGTACGATAAAATATAACACTGACTGTATGTAGTCTTGGGTTTTAATCAAACAGTTTTTATATCAATAACAAAGAAAAAGTTTATATTTAATTTATATTTAACAATTGAGCAGAAAATGGAAGTTCTGAATAAATTAAATAGAGAAAAAACACTTCGTTAGAGTACGATGCTGGCAAATCTACAATTTCCGATATAAAGTTGAATGAGTTAAAACATAAGTAAAGCTATTAGGACATTTTGAATAATTTCATGAAATTTAGTATTGCCTTGCATAGGAAAGGGTTACTCTTATAGTTTGCTGAAATGCAAATAGAGAGAATAAACTTAAATTACATATGATCGTAACAATAACACAGTACAACAGCTAATCTGAGGGGTGAGAAAAAGAGCATTCTCGGAAATTGTTTTTTTTTTTTTTAGTTTTTGCCAAAATGTTACAACTAAGCGAAAAAACATCAAAATAAGGAAAAAAGGGGTCATAAGGTCATAAAAAAAACCGACACATACGAACGCCAAACCCTTTGAGGATTTTACTATACTGACCTACTACCATCACCCTGACTTGGAATTTCTCACCCGCCAAACAATAATCCCAAAAATGTTCCACAATGTAATTTGCCGGACAAGGCACTTCTACTGCTAGACTTGCCATCCACATTCATTAGCAGATCTAGATAAGTACACATGTCTCACGTTTTACCACCAATTTACACTGCTCTGATCCAAGCTATTCGAATTTTAAAAATGAATTATCGCAAATATTTTGCTTTGTCTTTTGTCTAGTTAAGAAGTTAACAGAATCATAAAAAAATACCCTTGAAGGGCGTGGCTTTTCCAGCATCAAACTTGAGGATATCGTAAACGGAATTGTCCTTAAAAAGAGCTTCAACAGAATTCTTTATGACGATGAAAAGACTCAGGTGACGATATCCCTCTTGCTATGCTGCGTACCAATAACTCAACGGAAATATTTGACTTATTGTCTAAATATCCCGAATGTTTTTTTATGTGATGAAATTAGCTAAATGGCGACACCGGTGATCAGATCGAATGACCAAGAAAACCAAGACCCAAAAACCCAGCAACTGCGTTTAACACCAGTATTATATAATTATAAACTATTTTGAAAAGTGTTCATTAAATGTACTTATAAAATATATTTTCGAAGTGCAATTAAATAGTTATTTTCGTGTTTTTTTTTCTACGGTTCTTTAATCCGGATATTTCGGCCACTGCAATTGTCCGGATTGTATATCCGTTATATCGTTATGATCATTTTACCGCTTATATTCTTATTTTTTTAGTTAGAACTAATTACATACATATGTTTGTATGGATAAATGTTTTTAAAAAATTAAATTGTTTAAAATATTAATATGTAATATATATTATAATTTTAGATTAATTTGGCTGATTGCTCAAGGAGGAAGTGCATCGGAAGTATTCAAATGCCCGTCTGGATCTGTAATGCACAATCAAAAAACATGTAATGTGTTATAAAAAAAAGTCAAGTAATCTGCAATATTTTTTAATTTATTTTGTTGACAACTAGAATTATAGGAAGTTGCGAGAGGATCTAGTGCAAATATAAATGCATATAGTTTAGTTAAATATTAGGTTTCAAAAAAGTCTTGCGKTATTTTCGCTAATTGGCGCTGAGAGCGCGTAGTTCTAGTTTTATTCGTCGCATCGGGGCATGCTATACCTTTTTGGAAAGCTCATTGCACCCGCTAACACGTGTTTGATTAATTGTCGTTTCTTTTAAGTCGTTCGTGAGTTATAACGCCGCAAACATGGAGCAAAATAAAGAGAAAATACGGCATATTTTACAGTACTACTACGATAAAAGCAAAAATGCATCTCAAGCCGCCAATAAAATTTGTGCAGTTAATGGACCCGATACAGTTTCCTTTTCCACCGCACAATGATGGTTTCAACGTTTTCGTTCTGGTGTAGAGGTGGTCGAAGATGCGCCACGCTCCGGAAGGCCTGTCGTCGAAAATTGCGATAAAATCCCGCAGCCGCCGCATCGGTCAAGAKATGGGCATAAATCATCAAGTAAAATTTTATGAACTATTGAAAATACCGCAAAAATACCGCAAGACAAGAAAAACACCTATGTAGAAATATATTATTGCGGTAATTGTAAAATTGAAATCTACCAAGGCGTAAGWTAATAAAATATCATAAAATCTAAAACTACATCCCTTGTAAACATAAATGCTTATGATGATTAAGCAGTAAGCGCAGCAGTTTTGGAGACATAACAAGATTCACCAGAGTAGTGTGGTGAATTTTGGTGGGTATAGAATTTAGTACATATTACGTTCATTTAAAAACTAATATTATGCTTGATGGGTGTTATAATGATAAATGACGAAAGTGAAAAAAGTCAGAGAGGGAATAATTCAAAAGTAATTCTGGTGTTCTGAAATCTTCGTAAATACTGGTAAAAATGTTTCCTTCAGAATAACCTTATCTTATAAGACTTCTTCTTCTTCTTTACTGGTGCTGAACCATGTCAATGTCGTCGTATAGCTCATCGTTCCATCGAATGCGATATTCGGCGTGGCTAATGCGCAAAGGACCACAAATTTTCAGCAACCTTTTCTTTTGAAAACTCTTCGACTTCAAAGTAATAACTGTCAACAGTGACGTGGGAGCCTAGTCGCGAGTGCGACGACTGTTTGATTTGATGACAGGAGATACCTCGCCATGCTCTCGTCCACTACCAGACCCGTTTRCTTCGCTTCCTTATCCATTTTAAAGAAAGCAAAACTAAAGGGGCTATTATTGAGATAAATGGTATATTCAAAATTGGGGGGTACTTTCACACATGCTCAAATTTTCTTG
The DNA here is from genome assembly GCF_001853355.1 of Bactrocera latifrons. NCBI lineage: Eukaryota > Metazoa > Arthropoda > Insecta > Diptera > Tephritidae > Bactrocera > Bactrocera latifrons. The sequence goes on from NW_017537169.1 coordinate 73,130, forward strand.
GCACAATCAGTAAGGAAATTAGTCCTATTACTTTCCGAACAAACTCTATAGTTCCTCCAACCATTGTTTGCAATACTTAAAAAAGTAAGGAAAGGCTAAGTTCGGATGCAACCGAACATTTTACTTGCTGAAATCAGAGCCAGGGAACAGTACCGTTATATAGAAAGTGAGCAGGGTAATCTTCCGAYTTCATCCATTTTCTCATTTTCTTATAATATTTGCGCTGAACTAATTTGATTGTTGTAGATTTAGTAGGTATTATTTTTTGTTTTGTGGGTGAGGGGGTTTTCTATGGCGGTGCGTTCTCGTGGCCAACGTACACATTCAAAGAATGTGTGGTCAGCGTCGTCCTCTGTCGCGTCATTATATAGGCCTGACGGCTCTTCGACTTTTCCCATTCTGTGGACGTACTTTTTGAAGTATCCGTGACCGGATAATAGCTGGGTTGTGTAAAAATCGACTTCTCCGAATTTGCGGTTTGTCCATAAATCTAGATTTTTTATTAGCCTGGTCGTCCGTCTGCCGCGACTTTCATTCTCCCATCTTTGTTGCCATGTTGTTATTGTATCTTTCCTTATTTGTTGTACTGCATTCTTGTTATTATCGGCTGATTTCTTTAGCTCCCACAGCTTTTTCCTTTCATATGATAGAAGGTCAATTGGGGCCTTACCACTTATAACTAATATTGCATCGCCTGATACTGTCCGCTAGGTTGATGCGACTCTGAGGGCTGCGGTGCGGTGCACCCTGGCCATTATCTTACGCCGGTTCTCCTTTTTAAACGCGTCTGCCCAGATCTCGGCTCCGTATAGTAAGACGCTGATTGTCGTCGACATTAGGAGCTTTCGCTTTTCTTGACTGGGGCCTCCTATGTTGGCCATTAATCGGCTCAGTTGAGAGGTGATCTTCGCTTCCTTTCCTGCGGCGTGCTGGATTTGTACCCAGAAGGTTAGTCTGGGGTCCAGTCTTACTACTAGGTAGTTTACAGCTCTCTGTGTCTTTAGAATATCCGTTGTTGTGTGCATGCTTATCTCGAGAGGTATGTGCTTGTTTGCTAGCAGTAGTAGCTCTGTTTTCTCCGTAGCGAGCTGGAGGTTGTGTGTGTCGAGCCATGTTKGCGTCTGTATCATGACCTGGTTCAGCTTTCTTCGCGCTTCTTCTGTATCCCTTGCTGTGATTACTGCCGCAATATCGTCCGCGTAGCCAATTAAATATGATTTCTCTGGCATTTCTAGTTTTAGTATAGCGTCATAGCTTATGTTCCATAAGTCTGGGCCTAGTATGGATCCTTGTGCTGCTCCTGACGTAACGCTATCTGACGTGGCCCTTCTTTAGTTTCATATAGCAGTTTTCTGTTGCTAAGGTAGCTCCGCACCACAGCCCTGAGGTAGTCGGGTATCTTGAAGATTTTTTCGAGAGCGTCGATCATGTCCACCCATCTAGCACTGTTGAAGGCGCTTCGGACATCTAGAGTCGCCAGTAACGCTATTCTTTTATATTTATGCCATCTACGCTGCGCCGCTTCTACGCTTTCAATAACGCACTTTATGGCTCCTATAGTTGATCTGCCGGCTCTGAAGCCGTGTTGTGTAGGGTGTAGACAGTCCTCCAGCTTCGTTAATAGCCGTTTCGAGTCTGGGTTTTATTAGGCTTTCGTATAGCTTTCCCGCTGTATCAAGCATGCATAGTGGACGGTATGCTGATGGCAGATTGGGGTCTCCTTTTCCCTTACTGATTAGCACCAGCCGTTGCTTTTTCCATGGTTCAGGGAATATTCCGGTTTCGAGGCAGGCGTTATACATATTCAGTAGTACTGCCGTGCGCTCTGCTGCGATTAGTTTGAGGATTTCTGCTGGGATCCCGTCCGGGCCGGGTGATTTGTTGGCCCTGAGCTTGCCAGTGGCTTGCTGTAGCTCTTCCAGGTAATAGTTGTTCGGGATCCCTAGCCATGCTTTCGTGTGTGGGGAATAGTGCGTTCACGATATGATCCAKTTTTACAGCGGTTAAGTCAGGTGGCTTTGCTCGAACGCCGTGCTTCTTCATAACAACTTTATACCCGAGTCCTCAGGGATTTCTGTTTATATCCTCGCGTAGTTCCTCCCATTTTTTCTTTTTTGCTGTTGTCGATGGCGTGCTCAGCTCCTTGTTTGCTGCTTTGTATTRCTCGGCCTCTTCGGGTGCGGCTCCTCTGCGCCTGGATCTCGTGTAGGATCTGCGGAGGCGGAGGCATGTGCGTCTGAGTTGGGCGATATTTTCAGTCCACCAATAGACTGCTGCCTTGTGTTTGCTGTGGGAAGCCTTAGGCATTGATTTTTTACAGGCTCTTGCTATATTAAGCATTGTGTGCTCGACAATTTTTCTTRCATTTTYTGGGGAGCTGCTAGATGGGTTTTGTTCGTCTATTGCGGAGATCAGTTTCGAAGTATTTAGCTTCGAGATGTTCCACCTCCGCGTTGCAGTCTTTTTCCTGCACTGGTTAGCGTTTGTTCCAATGTCGATAGTGAAGGAAATGTACTGGTGATCGCTGCCGGTGTAATCCTCTAAGACTTTCCATTCGTTTATTGAGCCTGCCAAGCATTCTGATGATAGAGTAATGTCTGGTGTAGTTTCCTCGCATCCCGGTCTTCTAAACGTGGTTGCATTTCCCGTGTTGAGCACTATTAGGCTTAAGCGCGCAGCCATTTCTAGAATGCGCTTTCCTCTCGAGTCCATGTTTGGCATACCCCACTCTACGGCTTTGGAATTTAGGTCTCCGGCGATAATTAGTTCACCTTCTATAGACCTGGCTGTGTCCTCAATATTGTCGAGCTTTTCTTGGAATTCCTGTATGCTATAGCTTGGCGTCAAGTAGCAGCTAATTACTGTGAAAAGGTCGCATTTGGCCCAGATGAAACCATTCCCTTTGTCTACAGTGATGGCGTTAATCCCTGGTAGTAGGCATATAGCGGCGGTGGAGCTACTATCTTCCAGCCAGGTACCTCTCTCTTTCTTTTTGCATTGCGCGCTTATGATGATTAACTGGTAGGCGTTCTCCGCCACCATTTGCGAGAGTGGTGAGTCTGCAGCCTTGCAACTATGCATATTGGCCTGTAAGATATTTATTTGTTTTGGCATTTCCTATATACCATACATTTCGCGGATCCCGGGATATTTTCAGCCTTTTCGTGTTTAGCCTCCACGCAGAGGCAGCATGAGGGGGGCTTTGTGCACTCTTTCATTTTGTGACCTGGTTGGCCGCATTTTATGCATGCACCTTGCCCTCTTCTGTCGGGTCCTTTGCAATCCCAGGTTAAGTGCCCTGGTCCAAAACAGCGAAAGCATCTTTTTGGGGTTTCTGTCAGTCGCAGCCTGCAGTTAACCTAGCCGATTTTTATGCGTGCCTGTCGAATCAGTATGTCAGCCTTACCCTCGTCGAGCGTTATATATGCCCTGACCTGCTCTCTTGTGTTAGGTGCTGTTAGGCTTATCGTCAAGTCTTCGATGGAGTCCTGAAGCACTTTTTTTACAGCCTCTGCTACTTCTCTTTTTGTTGAAAGGGAGTCGAGGTCTCTAATCTCTATTAAAGCCACAATGGTTTAAATGGTTAAGGTCGGCCACACTTCCGGATTCTCGGAGGGTCGTCTTGAGTGCTTCGCAGAAACTGGCTTTTGTGGATTGTTCTTTCTCCAGCTCCACTAGTACAGGTCCAGCTCTTGTTTTGCGAATCCCTTTAATTTTCACCTCTCCTTCTCTTATGTTTACCTTGCTACGGATATTCTTGAGGACCTCGGCGTAGCTATTTCCTTCTGCTGGTTTTATGATTACGGCCTCCGATTGTCGTTTGGGCCTGCTTTTTGCTCTCTGGTTTGAGGCGATATTCCTTCTTTGTTGTCCTCCGAGTTAGTAGTTTAGGAGATATATGCAATAAACTTATTAAAGGGTGGGTGAATGTAGAACAATGTCACGTACTAAATTTAATTGAAATCAGTCGGGCGGGACTCGATGTATGTGATTTAAACAAAAAGTAAGCGCTGTTGTTTAATTTTGACGGACCCGGTGTTAAAGCTCTCTCATATCATCTCGAAAGTGAAATTTTATGTCTATGTTATTGATTTATCGACCTTCTATTAGATTTTAAMTGTATCGTTATATGGAGAGTGAGCGGCGTTTTCATCTATTTCATTAATTTTCACATTGTTGGAACGAGTTCCTTTCRTATTTGCGCTAGGAGAATTGGGTTTCTGCGGCTTCAGGAGTTTAGGAGATTTGTACATAAAACTTATTAGAGGCCGGTGTCACTACCAATTTTTTAAAATTCTTGCCCACATTGTGAACGTTTTTCTATTCCCCTGCTTCCCTCGGCGGGTATTGCGTCGAATTCATTTAGAACCAGCGCAGCCGCAGTCTTTTAATTCGATGAGCTACGTCAATGTCGTCGTATATTTCATACAGCTCATCGTTCCACCGAATACGATATTCGACATGGCCAACGCGCAAGGGACCATAAATCTTCTGCAGAACCTGCACCATACAGCAGGACGGGAATAAATGGCAGGAACAGTYAATAACGCTACTCCCTTCCTTCCTTTTCCTTCCTTAGCGAGCAAAATGTGTCAAAAGTTGAGCCCGTGGTAAAAACGCAGAAATCAGCCATCTTTGTTTGTTTCCATTTGAACAATGTTGCCATTGCTCAATACGCATCTATAGTTATGTATACATCTAAGTTTTTAATTACAATTTTTCATAATATAAAATATAAAAACTGACAACAAAGTATTAAAAATATMTTTATAAATAATAGCATTCGACTCTGATTTTGAGTTATTTTAAGAAAATTTCAAACATATTGAAGACAACTTTTATAATTACTACAGTATATCGAGATTGACAACCCTGCGTTGTAAGAGAGCAAACAGCTGACACGTTTCTACGGCAAAAATCCAAATGCCGTGGATTCCCACGGCATCCTACGGCAAAGAGGGAAGGGAATAGCGTTTTTCACTATTCACTTACATTGCGCGCCCATAAGGTAGGTCGTATCAGCTGACACGGGCCCCGATTCTACGTTTTTGACTGTTTCTGCTGAAATATTTACTTAAAAAATTTGGGCTTCCTTCGCCGAGAGAGGACTTTCTCAGTCGCCTACCCAGTCCGAAGAAGCTCCTGTTGGTAAGAGTTATTCTGCGTTTTATTTCCAAGACGACATTGTTGGTGGTGTTGAAGCTGGTTTCTAAATAGCCGAAAATTTCTACAACTTTGAAATTATGGCCGTTAACAGTGACGTGAGAGCCTAGTCAAATTATTACTATTAAGGGAATATGTAAGAAATCACACGAAAGGAATTCGCCTTGGTTGAAAATTTATTTGGTATCGAAGAGAGTCGAAGAGATCCTTCCCGACGCTGACGCAGTTTTTGACATCAGTTTATACAGTCCTATTAGTTTTGCGGTGATACGATATAGTGGCCAGCTGTTGAAACAACTTTAAATCGAAGAAGGGGTTCCAATCGTCAGTCATCTTTTCACCCCACCATATTCCACAAATAAACTGATGCATCGACCCCCGCCGCTTTGTTGTTCTTCAGTCATATAATTCCTAAGAGCTAAAAGTTCTCTCACAAGTTCGGCGTCCTGTTTTTTTTTTCTTTTTTTGTCTGTAAATGCGTCACGATTCTCTCTTCAACTCCCGCTATCTATCCCATTCTCTCCGCTGCGACACGATACTCCTCATCTTACATTTTCCGAAAAGTAATGGTTTCGTTTGCACCTATACGTAAGGAGCTAGAAATGCCGTCTCACGGTTCTCTTATACCGAGTTGCTGATGAGTGCTCTCAGAGAGCAGGAGTGCACGTCGAATAGTGATTGGAGCTTCTCGACGTCGAACCTTCCTTGTGTTTATTGGCGAACGTTTTTTGCTGCACGGAGGTGGGTGCGAATCTTGGCTGCAACAAGATAGTGGGCCGAGTCGATGTTAGGATCGATCTGGTTGGTGGCTCTTCGATCCKGAGAGAACAAAGTAACCTGCAGACTTCTTTTTATGCTGGAATCTAGTACTGCAGATAACCACATTTCTGGCCCTTGTGAAGTTGATCAGCTCCAACCAATTGGGGGATGTTTCCTCGTGGAGACTGAATTTACTGACTTCTGTGCCAAAGTTATGTTCTCTGCTCACCCTCTCGTTAAAGTCGCTGAAGGTTTCTCAAGCCTTTTTGAGTAGTTATAATTCAGCAATCTCATAATTCACGGTAATAGAGTTTTCTAATACATTGGTAATAGATTACGTTTTTTTTTTGTTAATATAGAAATGGTAAATATTTATATGATATAAAAAACATTTCATAATAATATATTCATACATTATTAAATCAATTTTAAAATTTATTTTTAAATCATTATTTTTAGATTTTTGAAGTCACTTGACGCAACACCGGCCACCTTGACAGGATCATGATCCTCCAACTTCGACAGGCAGCAGGGCAAGCTTGTGAATAGGGCGCCTAATTGTGCCTGCCTTAGTTTCCACGACTACCACTCGTACCTTTCCGTTTCGCCCTTCTACGGTTGCGGCGATTCGTCCTAGTACCCACTGTTGCGGTGGCGTGTTGTCTTCGTTTACGAGGATTTGTTGCACTCCTGAAGATTCGCAAAGTACGTTTATCGCCAAACTGTTGCTTGAAACAGCAAACAAGTTGCCATCTCTCGTATTAGCAAATTGGGTCCCTTGACACTTGTGCCGGTGGTAAATCTCGGAGAGAGCACCCTTTGAGTAGGTGTGCTGGAGTCAATGCTTCGCAGTCGTTGGGATCCTGGCTCAACGGTCCGAGGGGCCGCGAGTTGACGATGGCCTCCACTTCGGCCAGCAGTGTTCCCAGTTCTTCGGCGGTGAGCAGCACGTTGCCCATTGCGCGCACGGCGAGGTGTTTGGCGGACTTCACTGCCGCTTTCTATAAAGCTAAAGTATAAACTAATTCTAGGTGTACTGCTATTGACGTGAAACAAACGAAAACTGCGATATAACTTTTTACGGGTGGTCGACCGTGTATTTTTAATGTAGTATAAATTGGACTATAAAAGTCTACGCCACATATAAGGAAAGGTCGTAGCGCTCGAAGTCTTTCAACTAGAAAGTTTTCCATTATTTGGGTTTGCAGCTTCGGCTTGTAATGAAATCAGTGTGTACAGTTTCTTACGGTTCTACTGAATGCTTCTATTGCATTAATCAGCCTGCGTGGTGATTTCGAAAGTGCAGGAACCGTAAATAACACAGTACAACAGCTAATCTGGAAGGTGAGAAATTCCAAGTCAGGGTGATGGTACTAGGTCAGTATAGTAAAACCCTCAAAGGGTTTGGTGTTCGTATGTGTCCGTTTTTTTTTATGACCTTTTAACTTTTTTTCTTATTTCCCATGGTTTTCCATCTTAACAAATAAATTGTTTCCAATCAGGCGTACTAAATGGTCCAGATATAGGAAAGCTGATTAAAAGTGACGCATTCAACAATATTTTCAATGCGTCGCTCGACGCTGAWTTGAATGCATGGCAGGCAATCAAAGAAGTAATAGGTTACTTGTGGAGAAAGCATCGTTCTAACAACTACGATGTTCTGTTGCAAGGATGTTAAGAGCATTCTCGGAAATTGTTTTTTTTTTTTTTGGTTTTTGTCAAAATGTTACAACTAAGCGAAAAAACATCAAGATAATCCCAAAAATATTCCACAGTGTAATTGATAACGAAGTGAGAACTTTTATTTAGTAATAATGGGAATGTGGCATCGTATGGGAGATGTTCATTTAAAAGGCGAATCCCGGATTTAGTTTTTGCAAGTTTGCGGGTAGCAGGGTGCCCTCAGTCAGTTCTTGAATTTAAATCGCAAGTTCGGAATGTTTAATCACCTGAACAATTTTCAGAAAGCTCAAATGTAATTCGTTAGATGCCAGATCCCTTTCCTCCGTATACATTTTTGGTCGTCTAACCACCGTAATAGATAGACAACCCCACGAAGCAATTTTTRATGAGAAGAGAATTTTTCGATAAGGTTCAATAATGTATTTTCTTTCACATTTATGGCTAATATGAAAGTATTTTCTTTTTCCTTAATGCTTGTCGTCGTAATAATGTCGTCTGGGGTCGTAATAGATAGACAACCCCACGAAGCAATTTTTGATGAGAAGAGAATTTTTCGATAAGATTCAATAATGTGTTTTCTTTCACATTTATGGCTAATATGAAAGTATTTTTCTTTTTCCTTAAAGCTTGTCGTCGTAATAATGTCGTCTGGGAAGAACTGGAAGTGAGTGTTAATTGGCCATAAAGCGAGGTCTTCTCGGAGGAACTGTGGACCACAAAACCRTATTGAATTATTCAAGTAACCAATGGATTCCTAGTGTTTTAGTTGATTTTTTGTCATTGAAGCTTAATGTTTTTTCAGTACAATTACTGTCGAAAAGTTTAGGGTGGTTCGGAAACCACTTCGTTAAGGTGAATCCGGCCGAATTTAATATTTTCATTACTTCACTTCTTATAAGATCTAGACACTAAAAATTTTCAGATCCCGTTAATAARTCATCAAAATAAAAGTCTCTTTTAATGGCCAATGAACCGAGTGGGTATTTACTTGTATTAGCATCGCTTAGCATTTKTAAACACTGAGTTGCAAGAAATGGTGCAGGCGCAGTGCCATAAGTGACGGTGTTAAGTCGAAAAATCTGAATTTGCTCTGACGGATGCTCTCTCCACACAATGAGCTGACAGTTTATGTTTTCTTTATGGATGATTTTTTGGCGGTACATTTTAGTAATATCTGCCGTTAAAGCGTTCTTATGTAAACGAAAAAGAGTTGAGTACAATTCTTCTTGGATGGTTTGGCCTACCATCAAAAGTTCCTTTAATGAAATTTGAGAAGAAGTACTCCTCGACGCGCTGATGTGGAATGAAATAGTGTAGTTCACTCGGGATCTTATTATTTGATGGGCTCATTTGACCTAGCGCTTTATACTGATTAATGAAGTCCTGATATATTTTACGAAATTCCGGATCTTTCAAAGTTCTCTTCTCTAGGGCCTGAAAGCGCCGAACTGCGATTTCAATGACGACCGAATAACTTACGGTCAGTCTTAAAAGGCATTCTGACTTGAAGCCTTCTTGAAGATAATACTTCAAGTGTATTAACAAAAAATTGTTAGCACTAATTTTGTTCAGGTGTGATTAAGTTAAGTCTTTTTCAGTTTGGCATAATGTGCTATTTACTTTGGGAGGAATACTGAGACTGCTGACATATTTGTCAGACACAATCTATCCCAAAAGAGTTTTCTTTAGCATTGGCTGATTAGGCCAACTTTTAATTTGACCAACCGCTTACAAATCGAAAAAGGTTTCTGCTCCTAATAACATACCGATCTTTTKAGATTTTTGGAATTCTGGAGCAGCTAATTTAATATCGTGTGGAATTTTCGAACCATTAATTTTAATGGTATGGTCTGGATGATTAGCCGAAATACATCGCATCGCGACTTAACAGAGAATTCCAAAAATCCTCTTAATTTGGCCCCGACTTTTGCACTTGAATTTCCAATCCCTATAATATTTAAAGTCCTGTTTTGGCGTCCAATCCACAGTTTTGTGTGGTGGGACCGATTATACATTGATCCGCTCAGCATTTGGATATCGTATGTCCCTTACGCTAACAATTTATGAATAAGGGCACCAATTTGACAAACTTAAATCTCTGAGTGGGGCAAGCTGTCCTTCGATTTACACTCCTGGCATTCCAATTCGATCGGACCTAATGACATAGTATTTTCTAGAAAACCCGTTTTAATGCGCAAATGCTACTTTTCGCCACCGTCCTTAGATGCTTTAATTACTTTAAGTCGATCAATTCCTTACTTGGAGAGAGGTTTTCGATAGCTGGCTTTGGCTTGCTCATTTTTGCTTGTGGTTGACAATAGATATATTAAGAATCGATAACGAAAACGAAAAAAGATATATATGTGGATTCCGAAATATACGAAAGCCAAGCCAATAAGGTATGAGAATGAACAATAGAAATAACGGTTGGGAAAAATTATTTGGAATCGGTTACGAAAACGMGAAAAATAATGTCAATTTCCACGTATACGAAAGCCAAACCGACAATATTTATCTTTTCCTTCAGATGTTATTATTATTTTTATTTAATTATTTTTTCTTTTCAGATTTTATCACTATTTTTATTTAATTAATCTCTGCTTTCAGAGTAAATTCTATTTGTATTTAATATGTTTTATTTTTTCAGATAATATTAATATTTTCTGTCAGATATTATTATCATTTTATACAATTAATCTTTCGTTTTCTTTTAGATATTACAACTTCAATGTAATTATTATTTATTTTCAGGTATCACTAATAAATAAACTCTTTAATAAATCTTTTTTCAGATATTAATTATTATTTTGTAATTAAATATATAAATTATAATAACCTTTTGTGAAAAATAAAATTAAACATTTTTAAATTTAAAAGTTTTATTTCAAATTTCAACTGGGTAGAAGCGGCCTATATCAAACTATTCTCATGCTTACCCACTTTACTGCCTACTGATTATCTGGTTTTTCACCCGTTCATGGTTGGCAGGGTATATAACGTATATATATTTTTTTTTCTTTCGCGCACTGATGGGTAAATGTATGATGCGTAAGTATGTGTGTTCTTTTGTTTCTAGAATCTTAGGTAACTAAGCGTATGTATATTATGTATACCCGTATTTTTGTGTTTTGTTGTTTTAAAATTTCATATTTTATTATTATTTTTTCACATCCACTTTCACTTTACCTCAAACCGAMCAACGAGATAATGCACAGGCAATTACGAAAAGTTATTATGTTTTTTTTTTGTTAATATTTTGCGATAGCTTGATACACAGTTTAACTTTAATCCACGCACTATTGTCCCCGCTCGGGCTACATGAAAATTTCTCAAGCCTTTTTTAGAAGTATAATAAATTAATTGGGATGCGGAATTTAGTATAAACGTGCRAAATTGATTGTAGCTATGCAATTTAAAAAAATTCTGATTACAAAGTAGACCGTTCTCGGTTATGGTTATTGAACAATTCAATTCTTTATTACACTGATTTCATTTCATAGCTTAAAAATTAAGCTAACGGCTTAATCTAGTGGTAAGTATGTATATAAAAGAGGGGAAAGTATGTATATGTAGTTATAATTCAGCAATCTCATAATTCACGGTAATAGAGTATTCTAATACATGGGTAATAGATAATGTTTTTTTGTTAATATAAAAATGGTCAGTATTTACATGATATAAAAAACAATTTATAACATATTCATAGATTATGGGCAACGGAGTCTCTCTCCCACCATGAATCCCACACCGAAAGGACCTACTCGACTCAGTCCTAGTTTATTTATCTTCCGATGCTGATGTTTGTTTTTCATTGGGGGAGTTTAAACGTGGCGAATTCTAAACGCAGCGCACAACCCTAAGAAGGGATGGTTGAGCCATATGTAAAAGAAATATATCTGGCCACTCCCAAGTCAATGGCAATAAGAGAACTCTCTTCCCGTGCGTGGTAGGCAGTCTGATTTCTCTCCGCTGAGACACGGCACTCCTCATCTTACCAACAGTTCTTTTGCATTTTCCGAAAACCAATRGTTAAGTTTGCAGAGATACGTAAGGAGCTTAAAATGACTTCCCACAGTTGCCTTTTACCGAGTTGCTGCTGAGTGCTCTCAGAGAGCCCGGCACAGTCGATCAGGCTAAGCCCATTTGGGGATGATTCCGCTTGGAAACTGAATTCCCGGCCGCCGTGCCAAATATAACTTCTTTGGTCACTCTGGTGTTAAAGTCGCCAAGCATAAGCAGAAGGCCTCCTAGATGCGCGATCAATGAAGACATCTTTGTTCACATCGTCTTGCGTGGGCGCAAAACAGGGAAATGTTGAAGAATTGCGCATAAAATGCATGCAGGAACCAACGATGCGACATCTCTACCGTGGGCAATCCAAAATTCGAATCTGATGAAGGCGACCTATATCTTTAAGCCTCCGTGAACGCACTTTAGTACAAAATCGGAATCACTCGGCTGTAGAGTTGGATGCTTCCGGGAGTTTGTTAAATCTGCATAATCCAGACGCTCACCAACCTTCACGAATTCAAAACCGGTTACGTAATCCAAGAATGGACTGAGAAAATTCAACTTAAAGTTTTAGAGCTCGGTTTTTTCGAAGTAATTGAATATCGTTTAAAAAACATTGTTGCTGAATATTTAAAATAACGCAATATGATGCGCGTCGTAATTCATCAGAAGATCGCAATATGGCTTTTGTTTGCATTTATCACTAAACCGGAAGAGCTAGGCGATGAGTCACAGACAATGAAAGTAGGAGCTTGTGCCATCAGTGACATCGATCGAGCAATTTGTCTCCTTAACCACAGCAAATGTCTTCTTGCGTTTCTCTCCGTTGACAATATCTGTGTGAAACTCAATTTTGCCTATGTGTCTTGGCCTATTCATAGGGTTTTTCCACAAATACTCAAGACCCAAAAACCATATCATAGGTTTGAGCTAAGCAGCACGGCACTCATTGGAAATTTTATCAAATTCAGACTAAATATGATCTTACTACAGACATGTGACCAAAACTTTCGCACTCTTCCATGCATGAGGCGTACTGAGAATAAATAGTAGTATCTTAATATGTTGTGGATATAAACTGACGTTCCCAAATCCGATGATCATGTGAAATAAGTTTGTGTGGCCAGTCCCACGAGCTCCCACAGGCATTGCATATTTGTATCGATAGAGTCTTCGCCAAATAACAGACATAACGGAAGAAGGCGTATAGTACTTCGACTTGAGCCTTAGCTAACTAGCAGATATGTATAGTGTTTCTCTAAAAACCACTCAGCCAAATAGTATCTTTTGCAACGTATGYAAATTCGAAGGCAAAAAAATGCCTCTGTTCCAAGGAACGGATCGATGCGTCCAAGTTTGAAGAAGGTTTCGTCAGCCAAACTTGTACAGGCTGCAAATTCCAGTTTATTGTGTCAATTTCCGCTTGAGGTTAAAATGATATTGTAGGTGACTTAATTATTGTGGTTCGAGCTTTAGGGTTGGTAACTGAATCATGAACCTTCTGATACCTCAACTATAGATTTAACACGTGATATATTTCGCTTTATAATAGCGCGTTCGAGTTTGGAGATTACTGCACTATTATTTGTTGAAAATGTATAGGCATATCTTTCGCTGCAATTGATGCAAATATTGTTCAATAACCACACTTAAAGTTTTTCAAATTTTCCGCAGTTTCTTTTATGGCACAAAAACGGTACGTTGGTTTACGCTGCGCAACACACAGCGCATCAAAATKTATTTATTTATTCTTTAAAAATACGGGTGTATTTGTACTAATGTACAAATAGCACAACATTTCTCTCGATCGACCGGATAATTACATACAATGCGCTCCCGTTCACGATTCATTAGCGAGCTCTATTCTACCCGGCAAAAGTGGCGCACACTCACACATCACACCACACTTGAGAACATCACACACCCAGCAAGTGGTCACCACACGACGACATCGCATGCCGCYAAACCAACAAAAAGGAATGTAAAAGTTCCTAATTCTTTTTGCAAAGTTGGGCAGCAATTTATTAATTTGTCAAAAAAGTTTTGCGATATTTTCACTAGTTGGCGCTGAGAGCGCGTAGTTGTAGTTTTATTCGTCGCATTTGATCATGCTATACCTTTTTGGAAAGCACATTTCACGCGCTAACAAGTGTTTGATTGATTGTCGTTTCTTTTATGTCGTTCGAGAGTTATAGCGTCGCAAACATGGAGCAACATAAAGAGAAAATACGGCATATTTTGCAGTACTACTACGATAAAGGCAAAAATGCATCTCAAGTCCCCAATAAAATTTGTGCAGTTTATGGACCCGATACAGTTTCCTTTTCCACCGCACAACGATGGTTTCAACGTTTTCGTGATGCCCACGCTCCGGAAGGCCTGTCGTCGAAAATTGCGATAAAATCCCTGAATTGGTCGAAAGAGACCGGCATAGTAGCAGCAGTAGCATCGGCCAAGAGCGGTGAATGAGTCATCAAACCGTTATAAAATAAAAAAAAATATATATATTATATACCAGCCTTTGAAAGGCTACGCTACTCCCGTAGCATCTCATTTTGCTATTGCTACCGCTCTTACTTAATCGCGAGTCATACCAGAACATTGTAAAAGTATGTGAACTGCGCTGCTCGGAGTTTTGTTACGTAAAACACTATAGCTGTAGCAATTTCCAAAAATGAAGTGCTGCCCTCTGCTCAGTCGTAGCAGTAGCAACCAATTGAGAGCGGTAGTAGAGAAGAGCTAATTAAAACTTCCATGTGCCACGGATTTCGCATGTGCAGCATTTGAAAAAAAAAGGTCTGGGAGAAAGAAGCACAGATACCTCAGACACATTCAACTAAATACAGCGAGTAATAAATTTTTATTCATAATCGAGTATTGATCCATTACTGTGTTATTCATATACACGTTTGTTTTCAAATCAGCGRTGAAGAACTCTGAACCACTAGCGATCAGCTTATACATGATTTGTTTATAAACGTTCGCATTAGYAGAAAATACCCATATGTATACTACAATGATTGAAATGGTCGACAGCGTTCGATTTGTATATCGTCTTCTAATCACTGTTTTACTCGTGCACTTTTGTTCTATTTCAAATACATATGTATGGAGGATAGAGTAATGTGTAGAAGTTCACGCAAGTGGGAGTGGCCAGAAACGATTTTTTACATATGGGTCAAGTAGCTCACGACTTCCGGTCTTTGATCAAGTATCCTCTGGGTAGCCTAAGGACATTCGTTTGAAGGCGAAACATCCCCTCCGCAGTGTTGTGCGCTGGGTTTGGGACCCGCACGTAAATTTAAAGGAACAAAAAATATAAAAAACAACAAGCATCGGATGAGAGACCTCCTTTCGATGCCGACCATGGGAAACGAATTAAGGATTACGACTTGAGGGTATGCACCTGGAATGTCCGTTCCCTYAATTGGGAAGGTGCCGCTGAATAGCTGGTTGATGTCCTCGTTAGAGTGAAAGCTGACATCACCACCGTCCAAGAAATTCGGTGGACGAGACAAGGACTGAGACGAGTAAACCCTTGTGCCTTTTACTAACGTGGCCATATACAGGAGCGCTAATTTGGTGTGGGATTCGTGGTGTTCTTCAATATATCGCTGATCTGTGTCCCACCCCGACGAAATAGAAGAACAATGTGTCTAAGTGTGCGTTCCATGAGTGCTTGGGTGCATCCATGGGAGCTGCCTTCGACACGATATCAAAATCGTGCTTGGAGAATTTAACGCCAGGGTTGGCAAAGAAGGTATCTTTGGCACTATGGACGATAAATTCAGCCTCCACGATGAAAAATCCGCAAAGGGGTTGAGCTTGGTCGACTTCACAGGGACCCGACATATGGTTATTTGTAGTATTAGATTCCAGCATAAGAAACGAACGATTTTCTATTCGACTTGTACCCCTGCTCTCTGAGAGCACTCGTCAACAACTCGGTATAATCTAACTGTGCCACCGCATTTAAAGCTCCTTACGTACAGGTGCAACCGAAACCATTCGTTTTCGGAAAATGCAAAAGAACAGATGCTACGACGAGATGTACCACGTCGCAACGGAGAGAAAACAGACTGCCTACCTTGCAACGTTACGATCGGCCACAACACATGCGGGATGGGATAGATACCGAGAGTTGAAGAGGGAGGCGAGACGCATTTGCAGACAGAAAACGAAAGAGGTGGAAATGCGTGAGTACCAAGAGCTTGATAAGCTGGCCGACAGGAGTAATGATCGAAAATTCTACAAAAAATTCGACGGCTGACAGAAGGTTTCTAAACCGGAGCATACTCCTGTAGAGCCCCCAAAAGTTATCTAGTCACCGATGCCCAGAGCATACTTAATTATGGAACACTTCTCCAGCCTGCTGAATGGCAGTGCTCGCACAACGCCAGGAAAAGGCGAACGCGATTCCCCAATCGATGACGATGAATCAGACGTTCCATTGCCCGACCAGGAAAAAGTTCGAATAGCAATCACCCTCTCAATCATTTCTGAATTGAGTGATCCGTACAGATAAGTATCCCTGTGATATTTTTCTATTAAAGCATTTCAAATTTACTTAAATTGTGTGTTGATAATTTTAATCTATTCCGCAGAGTCACTTTCAATTTGTTTTTGTTGCTATATTCCAAAATAGTGCAATTGTTGGTGTTAACTTATATTGCTTATCTAAATTTATTTCTTGTTTTTATTCGTTTTCCATCTTGGTTCACAGCTGTTTGCGAGTTTCTTACTTTTCGGGTATCACAGTGCATCTCAAACTGTTCGTTACATTGGTTGTTGCCTTTGATAACTTATATTGCATTTATTTTGTTATAAATATTTTTGTCATTTCTCTTTCTACTTTTATTACTTAATTTTTTATATTTTTATTTAAATTTCTTATTGCTACTTATTATCCTTATGACTTGTAATTTCCCGAATTGCTCTGTTAAAGGCGAGTCGGAACGCTTTGTTTCTTGCTGGCTGTGTGACGGGCTTGCCCATTCTATTCTTGACAGTAAGGGCTTGCACTGGTCTTGCATTAAATGCAGACCAACTGAAATTCATTTATTTAAAGTTTTTAAGCAGGCGCGCAATAATTTCAAGGAGATTGGCCGGGAGCTTGAAACCCTTACAAATAAATTTAGGCATTATGAAACATTGTTTCAATCATTTAAATGCCTAAATGACCAGGAAGAGAATCCAAAACCTTCCAATAAACGTAAACGTCCGTCTGATGAAGAGACCACTGCTTCTTCCTTAAAAAGAATGCCTCCACCCAATATTGACCTCATCAATCTGTCTTCCCCTTGTCCACAAGGAGAGAAGGTCTCGTCTGCTCAGAATACAGAGAAAGCTGTTACTGAGCATGGTAAGCACAAAACCTTCTCAGGATCCGCTTCCAAATAACTGTAAGTCAGGTAGTAAAAATTTAATTGTAATACCGTGGAAAAAATCAATATTTATCTCAAGAYTTGCTGCGGATACCACCGTCGATGACATAAAGAGTAATATCTCGTCTAAAGTAAAATCGGAAGATGCAGACATCCGAAAATTTAATTTCAAATATGACAGGGATATTTCATCTTTCAAGATCGACATATCCGCTTACAATTTTCAATTGGCTCTTGACAACTCATTCTKKCCATCTGGGGTCTTTGTGCGCGAATTCGAGCATAAACGTTTTAAACCCCCTGCAGTTGTCAGTAAAATGCCAAGTAAACCCGTTGGTACAAAAAACTGATTAGCAATAATTCGCTGAGTATTTATTACCAAAATGTAAGAAGCATTAATACAAAACTCTCCGATCTGTATTCAAATAGCGTCAATTATAGTTTTAAAATCATTGCTTCCACAGAAACTTGGTTAAAGCCCCACATTTTTGATGATATATCCAATAGAGAGTTAGAAATCTTTAGATTTGACCGGCTGAGCAAGAAAGGAGGAGGTGTCTTGTTTGCTGTTCATTCTTCAATTCCATCTCAAGAAGTCGATGTTTCGCATGCAGACTTCATAGAATTTACACATATCGTGCATACATAGTTACAAAGTATATTGACCTCTTTAACGAATGCACAAACAGGGACATTCCGATAAGTCCGCATATACATAATATATAAAGTTGAATACAAACTAAATACAACTGCGCGAACGCTAAAACGGAAAAACGCGTATTTTATTGGTTTTAACTGAAATTAAAGCTCTTAYCGACGTGAAAGAGTTTACGGTTCTCGAAATTTATCCATTTGTTTTAAATTGAAAGAAAAAAAAATATACATGTACATATATTTCAATTTTTAATCTAAATAAACACAGATTCAAAGGAATCTAAATCTCATCAATTTCTAAATACACAAAAAGGATTTCGGATGAAAAAAGTCCATGTACACCGGCAGAAGCTACACGCTCCAAGCAAGGTGCTACAAAACAAAAACGGGGTAAGAAAATTTCGTACGGAAAATTTTTATCAGAGAATGACAGCTTAATACGATACTGCACTCGATTCTCATCTTCGCCGATTCAAGATAACTCTAAATCGGTACTAGAATTCAAGAATCAAAACATTGACAATTTTTGGACACGGCTCCAAGCAGCTTATGACGCCATTGTAGAAACTGACGATTCGGATTTTCCGGAAAATTTCAAAACCTCGGCTTACTCCAAATATGAAAATTGCCTTGACCAATATGAAGAGACAAAAGCCATGATCAATTAAAATTAACAAAGTCAAATGAACCAACTCCACAACTGAGAGTAGAGCTACCAAAAACACAAGCCCAAGAGGCAAGTTCAGGTATCCACCTCAAGGTGCCCGCATGTGACACAGAAATTTTTCATGATGGTTATGAAAAATGGCCGTCCTTCCGGGACATGTTCACAGCCGTATACATAAACCACCCAAAATTATCTAATGCACAAAAATTGTATCACCTCCGATACAAAACAAAAGGTCAAGCAGGCGTCATAGTAAAACAGTTCGCTCTTAATGACAACAATTTCAATTTGGCGTGGGAAGCTTTAAAAGAACGATAAGAGAATGAAAGAATATTGGTCGACAAACAAGTGACCATATTAATGAATTTAAAACAAATTCAGAAAGAAACAAGTAAAGAATTCATAAAATTTCAATCCACTGTTTCGAATTGTTTGTCGGTTCATTCTACACAGAATATTCCCACTGACAATTGGGACCCCATACTGGTAAACATATGCTTCGCGGCATTACCAGAAAAATCGTTGCTTTTGTGGGAGCAATCGCTCTCTTTGCGAAGAAAGTGCCCAACGCGGCAACAAATGAAAGATTTCCAAACTACCCAATATGAAATTGCGGAAAGGGTAGATAACAAAATGGTCAGAACTAAAAACGTTCAACACGACCTAAATCGAAGCTTCATTAGACCCCAAGCTAATAACAACAACTTAAATCATAGTTTTTTTTTAACACAATCGTTCACTTCCGAACAAAACAAGCATACGTCATGCGAACTATGTGCGGGAGGGCATAAACTCAAATCTTGCGATAAGATTAAAAAATTGAATATTAACGAAAGGAACAACTTTGTCAGATCGAAAAGACTCTGTACAAACTGTTTGTTCTATTCACACAATCTAAATAATCGCGAAAGCAAATTCAATTGCGTATATTGCCACAAAAGGCATCATTCAATGTTGCACTTCAATAATTTCCAGAACACACCCCAATGTAGCGCTTTCTCAAAAAGAGCCACGGGTTTAGTTGCAACGCAACTCCCGAATCACAAAATTCCGAAATTTGCCAAGAGACACCAGGTAGCCGGTTGGTCCTGGCACTCACTCAATGCGACATCGACGCGCAACCAGATAAGGCCACAACCTCACCGCCCCACCGGCCTGAGCAGCGTTGTAGCTACGCTACAGGCACTACAGCGTCTACTAAGCTAGTACTCGCCTAGGGGGGCCGGGATGTCGAAATGAATACAACACTCCACATCAAAAAGGCATCACTGAATACAACACTCTCCACAGCAAAAGGGCATCACTGATCCTCTGCACACAAAACTGTTTGTTTCTTTCGTTTTTTCCACTTGTTACAAAAAAGGAATGTGAAGCTGTGCCGGCTTTAGTTTTGTACAGTCCAAGTAAAAGCACTTATGCCGACATACACGCGCACCGGTTCGTTCCTGAAAACCTCAACGTAAAAAAGAAAGTGAAGTTGGTTAACTCTAAAAGTTAGTGTGAATTCTATGGAAGAAGATATTGTAAAACTCTAAAAGATATTGTAAAGCTCTAAAAGATATTGTGAAAATTATAGTGAAGAAGTAAAAGGAAAATTCTATTAAAGAAGAAAATATATTGTAAAGCTCTAAAAGATATTGTGAAAATTATATTGGAGAAGTAAAAGAAATTTTAAAACTGATGTAAAAAAAAATTAAAATAAGTAAACTAAAGCGTTTGTTGGTTCATTGGCATAACGGGTCAAAGGTAAAAGCTAACTTCCATTGCGTCCGGCAAAACTCCCGGTAAGTACCCCTAATAATTGGTGAACAAARTAAATAGGGAGCATCCATGGATTTGGGAAACAATTGAATGAATTAGGTTTTTACCGGGGAAGAGCATCAGCAATTCAACAACAACCCGTCAAAACTAGCAAGGACTTGTGCATATGGTGAGTTGTTCTTTGCTGCTACCAAATCTCCAAGTTTCTTTAAAATTCTGTTAATCGATTCCATGACTCATCATTTTGGCTTGTGGTGGGAGTTTGATTCTGCAAAATACACGAAGAAAAAAAAACATTTTCAGTTTATATTTGGATAAGGTGCCATTTCTTCAGCAAACTCACAATCAATTGTATCTGAAAATAAAGGTTCCCCCAGGGTATATACACTTACCAGTTTTGCACAGCGAATTGCTTATGTGGACCCAGGCCTGCTCTACAGCGTTTCTTCCATTTCTAAGGATTAAAAAAATAATATTAGGTTGTCAAAAAAGTATTGCGATATTTTCGCTACTTGGCGCTGAGAGCGCGTAGTTGTAGTTTTATTCGTCGCATCGGAGCATGCTATACCTTTTTGGAAAGCTCATTTCACCCGCTAACACGTTCGTGAGTTATAACGTTGCAAACATGGAGCAAAATAAAGAGAAAATATTGTTTTATTTTACAGTACTACTACGATAAAGGCAAAAATGCATCTCAAGTTGCCAATAAAATTTGTGCAGTTTATGGACCCGATACAGTTTCCTTTTCCACCGCACAACGATGGTTTCAACGTTTTCGTTCTGGTGTAGACGTGGTCGAAGATGCGCCACGCTCCGGAAGGCCTGTCGTCGAAAATAGCGATAAAATCGCTGAATTGGTCGAAAGAGACCGGTATAGTAGCAGCCGTAGCATCAGCCAAGAGCTGGGCGTTAGTCATCAAAAACAATTTTATAAACAATTGAAATTTCAATAAAAATACCGCAAAAATACCGCAAGACTTTTTTGACAATCCAATATAAACAAGTAATGAAGAACTACGTTAGGGTTCAACCGAACATCTTACACTCTTGCAACTTACAAGAGACAAAGCCATGGAAATACATTATGGTGTAAAACGTCAACATGAGGATCGAAATCAAAGCAATTTTATACGTATATACAAAATTATATGTATTCTATACTGACAGACACATAGGGGTTGTTTGAAACTTGAAAACCATTTTATGTAGTATATGGCAATTGGGACAGTATGGACCAGATTTTTTCTATTTTTTCCCAATACCACATACTTTTCACATGTCACATACTAAAAAGCTAATCATATATGGGAAAGTCAGCCGGATGTTCGAATATCCTGATATCCTGATCAGAAGGAAACGTCGGAGTTTATATAAAGTATATACATATATAAATGATCAGTATGTTGAGCTGAGCCGATGTAGCAATGTCCGTCTGTCTGCCTGTCCGTTTGCTTGAACAGTTTTGTTGGATTTAAACAATTTTTGATCATAAGGGGCCGTACACTAAAGACATTATTCGTGCAATTTTTAATCTCGTTATATTAATTGCTTCAAGTTCTTGGATTTCAACTTTTTTCGTCACCCTGATCACTTATATATATTATATATAACCCTATATCTATCTCGATTAGTTTTAGGTGATACGTACAACCGTTAAGTGAACGAAACTATAATACTTTGTAGCAACTGTTATGTTTCTTCGTTAAACCAGTGTGGCTTATCCAAAATTTATGAAATAAAAGTTTTAAACATACAGTAAAACCTGTAAACTTGGACACCCTTATAACTTGGACACTCGCTCAACTATCCATATATTCACTGCTTAATTTGGACATTGTCTATCTTGGAAGTTGGACAAAATTTGTTTCAATTTTTAAACAGCAAGCATTAAAATCCCTTTATATCTTGGACAATACATTTAATATTTATGCATATTTGTATGCTATTTGCTTATGTGTAATACCTATGTATATTACACATAAATGTACATATTTGTATTTCGGATTTAATGAAATTTTTCAAACGTTGCAATGCTGTTAGTTTTGCGAAATTATGTATGCATCAAATTTCATAGATTAGCTATGACACAATTATGTATATTTGATCAGTTGTTGCAATCATGTCAAAAGGAAAACACCCAGTGGAGGTATCTCCGAAATTTGAAAGTGAGATATTGAATGAACCGGCTAATAAAAACCTATCTATAAGGAAATTGGCAGGAAAATATGGAGTTTCCAAATCAGCAATCGCTAATATTGAACGTATCATAAATGAATTAGAAAGCAACCCCGATCCGTAACGCAAAAGAAAAACACGTATAAGTGATTTTGAAAAATAAATGAGGGAGTGAAAYCGTTGGTAATATAATTGCCTTAGCACTTCCTGATTCCMATGCGACTTTTTGTTTTGAGATCGGATTGCATCTTCAACCCCAACTCCGACCTTGAAATTTCGGAAATYCACATAAAATCGTGAAATTGTCTATCTAGCGCCTGAAATACGCATCTCATGGCAAAATGTATAAAACAAAAGTTATTTGTCACGTCATTTGCTACCGAAATGTGATCATGGCCGTAGGACGAACCGTTCCCGAGATACGAGCGGAAATGCGGCGCGCCAAAGCGCAAGGTGAAAATCGGCTTGCGGCCACACTTCTTGACGTTGATTTCGCCGAGTGCTATCACTAACATTCATTCACCTACGCCAAAGGACACGTTCGGACTGGTCTCCACACAAATATTTTTTCATCGAGTTCCTTTACTCTTGTCGTTGATCTCGCCGAGCGCTATCACTTATATTCTCTCAACAGAACACAGAACTCAAAATGTCTGTATCTAGATTTAAATTTTAGACAGAAATGTCCTGTGTTTGGCATATATCCGTACAATCTCTCTGAGTCCCAGTTATATACTTACCAGGATGTTATTTTGTGTTATCAGTTTGAAAGATTTCGTATAGGGCGACTCCGAGGCGACGACTATGAACGTAGGAGTAAAGAGGTTACAGAAATAGTTGCAAAAAAGGTTGAAAATACTTTCAAAAAGTAATCTATTCCGATAGTTTCACACACCAGAGCTGTACAAATGCTCACCATATACCATAAGAAATTTCTGACTCTAAAACAATATTTATAAGGAACCCAATAGGTTTGAGGTCTAAATGACATCGCTGCTTGTAAATGCATTTATTTTTATACTCTCCCAACAAAGTTGCTAAAGAGAGTATTATAGATTTGTTCACATAACGGTTGTTTGTAACTGCTAAAGCTAAAAGAGTTAGATATAGGGTTATATATACCAAAGTGATCAGGATGACGAGTAGAGTTGAAATCCGGATGTCTGTCTGTCCGTCCGTGCAAGCTGCAACTTGAGTAAAAATTGAGATATCATGATGAAACTTGGTACACGTATTTATTGGCTTCATAAGAAGGCTAAGGTCGAAGATGGGCGAAATTGGCAGACTGCCACGCCCACAAAATCGCGAAAACCGAAAACTTATAAAGTGTCATAACTAAGCCATAAATAAAGATATTAAAGTGTAATTTGGCACAAAGGATCGCGTTAGGGAGTGGCATATTTCGTCGTAATTTGTTTACGTTAGCTAGACGACTAACAAAAAACGTCAGAAACACTAAATTTGATGGAAGAAATGGCAGAAAATTGAAATTGAAAATGGGCGTGGCGTCGCCCACTTATGGACCAAAAACCATATCTACGGAAATAGTCCACCGATTTCAATGAAATTCGKTACATAATATTTCCTTAACACTCTGATGAAATGTACGAAATATGGATTAAATCGGTTCACAACCACGCCTTCTTCCAATATAACACTACTTTGAATTCCATCTGATGCCTCCTCTGTATAATATATCCATTATGAACAAATGATGATAGCGGAATAAAACTTTACACAAATACGGTATTTGATGCGAGAGTATAAAATGTTCGGTGACACCCGACCTTAGCCCTTCTTTACTTGTTCTTCTTGCACTTGTTCAAAGGACAGGAAAGTTCCTATCAATGAACAACCATTTCTCTTGGACCAGAGAACCAGAAGAAYTGGTCGCATTGGAAGTGTTGATCTACCTGAAACAAAAAAGATTACAAACAAAAAT
Source organism: Bactrocera latifrons (assembly GCF_001853355.1). Taxonomy (NCBI): domain Eukaryota; kingdom Metazoa; phylum Arthropoda; class Insecta; order Diptera; family Tephritidae; genus Bactrocera; species Bactrocera latifrons. Next base: position 97,329 of record NW_017537169.1, read on the forward strand.
TAACGTAAAGAAAAGCTCTCAAAACGTCATTCAACATCAACACTTACCAGAAAAGTATCAGCTAGAACACGTGACCATTCAGATCAGTCAGACCCTCATACAGACGACAACAATGTATGTGGGTTTGGATTCTTCCAAAAACGATGCTGATGATGAATTTTCTCTTCCATCCTCTAAAATCAAACAAAACACACTAGTATTAGAACACACTGCTTTAGCTGCCTAAAGATTTGGAGTAAGTGATAGAGCAGCGGCCTTGATTGTTTCATCTGCTTTTCTGGATGCAAAAAAGCAGGTCTGATAACAGAGGATCAGACTAGTTTTCTCACTGACAAATGCAAGATTAGTCGGGCAAAAAAAAGTATTGGAGCTAAGCTCCAAAACACCGAAAGTATTGACTCTGTGTATGGGCTGTATTTTGACGGCCGCAAAGACAATACACTTACATAAGTCAGCGAAGGTGAAAAGTATTACCGCGACACTGTCACATAGGAACATATTTCTCTTATAGCGGAACCTGGTTGTTATAACTTTGGCCACGTCACCTCTCCTTCCGGGTCAGCTGAGGATAAGACGCAAGCTATATGGCAACATTTACGAGACAATTCAGTTGATGTGGAACATCTAGAACAYGGTTGGAAAGGTGGAATCATTCGGAAACTAGAAAAATGAATAGGTAGGCCATTGCAGTGGGTTGCTGGTCATTACATTTCAACGAACTTCCATTTCGTGCTCCTTTCGAACACATAGATGGTGTCTCAAAGAGTCCAAATTCATTCTCTGGCGACATAGGTAAAYTGCTCCCTGATTGTGAGAAGTTGATTGTTGTCAAATTTGAAAGTTTTCCATCCTGCCAATTAACTTCTGAGGTTATTAATCCGACCCAACTTAGCACAGACCAAGCTTATCTATATAAAATATCAGAAGCTGTTATTTCCAGTCAGTGTTCCTCAAATTTAGCGTCGAAGCATCCAAGTAACATGTGCAAATCTCGCTGACTCACCTGTGCAAATAGAATTCTGAGATTMTACATTTCTACTGACAAACCAACAAAAGAATTAAAGATTTTGGTCAAATCCATACATACAGTTTACTCACCTTTGTGGTTCTCAATAAGATTCAACAGTTCAATCARAGATGGCTCGCGCCATCTCTATGCTGCAATTCAAAGGTCGAGATACTTACCTGCTAAACTGCGCAAGGTTGTCGATTCATCCATTCAACAGAATGCTTTATTTGCTCTTYCAGAAAACATTTTCCATAGTATGATGACTGACGAACGGATAGAAGTCAGAAAGCCCTTGACCGTCTTCTTTCAGCCAGAGATGCAGAGTCTGACACTGTAAATGGAAGGGTTAGATGTAATAAAGTGCCAAAGCTGAATTTMGAAGCTAATAATTATTACGATATGATTAACTGGAAGACTATTACCTTGACTGTTCCACCAGTTCTTTGTTCAGAAGAACTCATAAAAGGGCTGTCGGGGGACACTGCTGAGGAAATTTAGTGAATTCCCCTCTTACACCGTGGCAGTCGAGAGAACCGTCAAACTGGTGACAGAGGCATCTTCTAAAGTTATTTACCCCCAATCTCGTGATAATTTTGTAAACTCTACACTGAAATCTAGGCAACGAGTGCCAAAGTTTAGTACTAAATCTAATTTTATCAATAAATTGCACACAGATTCAGACTAAAACAAGCCTAATATATGSTTGGTTGGTTGGGTTGGGGTTGGGAGGAACCCGAAGAGCAGCCACCTCCACGCGGTGGGTTCTGGGTGWCCAATACAKKTTAGCTGAGAGCTGCAACAATTTTCACCTTGCGCTGTGGCGCGCCGCATTTTCGCTCGTATCTCGGGAACGGTTCGTCSTACGGCCATGATCACATGATCGGTAGCAAATGACGTGACAAATAACTTTTGTTTTATACATTTTGCCATGAGATGCGTATTTCAGGCGCTAAGTAGACAATTTAATGATTTTAGGCGTATTTTCGAAATTTCAAGGCCGGAGTTGGGGTTGAAGGTGCAATCCGATATCAAAAGAAAAAGTTGCATTGGAATCAGGAAGTACTAAGGCAACTTTTCCGCACTATTACAAATCCCGAATCGACAAAAGTCCGGAATCGACCCACCCTTCCCCACATTTTGAATGATCCGAGTGAATGGTATACGTTCGATGGGCGTGGGGGTGTGAGCGACATTGACGTGACGCTTATGAATTAGGCATCAAGTAGTTCTTTCAGTGTTAGATGGGAGGTTAAGGGAGGGTGGGGATTGAGTGATCATAATTTGATTCACAAAAAGGTACGCCATCGCCGCAATGCACTCTTATAAGGCAAGGGAGAGGATTGATGGGTATCCTCGTAGAGACGAGCAATTTGCTCGTCCACGCCCAACTCTTCAAAAACTCTAAGCGGTATTCCCAACACCGCATCGCTAACGGAGAGTCCATATTGGTTCCAGTCAGTAAAAGAGGTACGCCATCGCCGCAAGGCAAGGGAGAGGATACCCATCAAGGAAACCCCAAGAGTTGGGGGTGGACGAGCAAATTGCTCGTCTCTACGAGGTAGTTTGGGGGGTGAATGATAGGGTTTTTGCTAAGTATGAATGTTCTAAAGTAAGCAAAATTAAATGGTGGACGCGTAGCTAACCTTAAATAGGAGGGCTGTCAGGCGATTTAGGCGAAGGTTTCAACGCGCCCGTTGATCTAATTCTGATAGGCTAGGGCGGGAGGAGATCTCTTAGAGATCGTTAATACTTGCAGTTTGGTGTGGGGATGGACATATTGATGGAAAAAACGATGACAGTGCTGCGTTAGGGCAGATTGTCACCGGTTGGTCCACCGATTGTCCGTGTGAATGGGGTCAGCATCAGATATGTGACGCAAGTCAAATATCTGGGGTTGACTATGAGTGAAAGGATGTGTTTTACTCCACACTTGACGTATGTGAAAGAGCGACTGCAGGCAACCGTAGGCAAAATACGCCGCATTTTGAGGAGCGATTGGGGTCTCGGACGTCGTGCTGTCCGCACCGTGGGAGGCAGCAACGACTGTCTGGGGGTCTCAAAAGCTCATCTCAATCCAGCGTTGTATGATACTTGCTTGTTTGCCTGTATGTCGCACCGTCTCATTTATTTATTATTTATTAGGTGCACCTCCTCTTGACCTGATTGTCATACAGCGAGCTGTTGCATTCAGGTCAAGAAGGGATTTGAGTGTATCGTTGCTGCGTAACGATTGGATTTTTGACGATGATGTGGAGAAGGAGGAATACCTAAGGAGCAAGAGGCTYCTAGATGATAGGATTAGGTGTAGGTGCCAAGAACGTTGGGATAATGGTCCCAACGGCCGAGTGACGTACGAGTACATTCGGGACGTTGGGTTCGTTGAGGATAAGCCAGACCTCAGATTTTGCCTGAGTCTGGGTTTTCTGCTTATTGGGCATGGGCCCCTGAATGCGTTTTTGCATCGGAGGCAACTATCGGATACGACGGGGTGTTTTTGTGGGACGGGATCAGAAAATTGGTCACATCTAATTGCGGAGTGCCCAATGTACTCGGACATTAGGGATCTGGGTGGTATGGGGATTAGCTGGACTGATGGACAATTAGATGTTAGTGGTGTGATCTCCACTAGTCGGAATACCGAACAGTTAGGGTTGTTTGCGCGTGAATTATTTAAGCGGCAAATTAGAGTTAGATTTGTACGATTGGTGTGTGGATGTGATGTATGCATAAGGTTCAACCCCTGGCCACCAGTCTAGAGCCGTATGGAAGCTCAACTGGTAGTAGTTTCGGCTACGAGGTCTGACTGGAGACTTAATTCTGGTACCACGGGGAGCAGGAACCCTTGGAGGTAACTCCAACCTACTCATGCGGACTGGCCCCTCGAGGAGTATCGCGGTGATTGTGGTTAAAACCCAAATGCGGGAAGAACTGATTTCGTCAGTTGAATGTGTAGTTGCATTGCAACCGGGTGCCGGACGCACAGCACAGCAGAGGTTTTAGATGGGCCACGAGCCCGACCAAGGTGATTGGTGTCCATTCCACACTGCCAATTGGTACTGAAAATGCTTAGCATTCTTAGGGCGCTGATCAACGCATCGATTTGATCCGCTATACTTTTGAGTGCCGTGGAGTAAGGYTGTCGTCAGCAGGTATCCACGTTAAACACACCGGACGTTGTCAACAGTGACGTGAGAGCTAAGTCGCGAGTGCGACGACTGTTTGTTTGGTGACAGGAGATATTTCGTCTTGCCCTCGTTCACTGACAGACCCATCTGCTTTGCTTCCTAGTCCAGTCTGGAGAAAGCAAAACTAACGGCGCGGGTGTTAAGAAAGATGATATCAATATCATCGACATACGACAGCAGCTGTACACTCTTGTGATTGTACCTGCTCGGTTAAGTTCTGCAGCTCGAAATATTTTCTCCAGAAGTAGGTTGAAGACGTCGCACGATAGGGTGTCGCCTTGTCTGAAACCTTGTTTGGTACCGAACGGCTCGGAGAKGTCCTTCCCGATTCTGACGGAACTTTTGGTGCTGCTCAACGTCAGTTTACACATTAGTTTTGCGCGTATACCAAATTCAGACATCACGGCATAAAGACAGCTACTTTTCGTGCTGTCGAAAGCATCTTTGAAATCGACGAAGGGGTGGTGTGTGTCGATTCTCCTTTCACGGGTCTTTTAT
>NW_017537169.1:103225-116561 GCF_001853355.1 Bactrocera latifrons
CTACGATAATAAATGCTTGACTATTTGATGTGCCATCTATGCCAAAGCCATTATCACCTTCATTGCGAGCGATGTTCGATAAAGTGCCCGCTGTTTATGACTCATTGCTTATCACTTGGCGATAATCAGCAAATAACAAACGGCATAGTCATGACTAAGGGTCACTCGCTACAATCTAAAAAATTTCCGTGATTTGTTTGCGGAACCCAGTTGCAATCGAACTCCACTTTCAACTGATAAACTTTTTTAATTGTTCGGTATTCCGACTGGCAAAGATCATATCACTAACATCTAATCGTCCATCGGTTCAGCCAACCCCCATACCACTCAGATCCTAAATGTCCGAGTACAATCTTCTACCACCGCCACACAAAAACATCCCGACGTATCAGATAGGTGCTTCTAGTGAAAAAATGCATTTAGAGGTCTATGTCCCGTGAGCATAAAACTTAGACTCAGACAAAATTTGAAGTCCCGAATGTATCTTCTACCACCGCCCTACAAAAACAACCCTACCTATCAGATAGATGCCTCTGGTGCAAACATGCATTCAGAGGCCTATGCCCCGTAAGCATAAAACTTAAACTCAGACAAAATATGAAGTCTGTGATATCCTCAATAAATCCAACGTCCCGAATGTACTCTCCAATTCCACACCTCCATTCATGCCGACTAGAGAGACATTTCTATCCTAAAAGTAAATCCACCAAAGAGGAATTTCTGGACAGCCAAGCTCGTCCTCCCGTTGCACCACTAGAACCCAGCTTAGGTAGTCAACAAATATGCCAAGGACATGTCTGTTGACATTTCCTTAACGGCATTTTGAACATGAAAGCATGCATTCACGTTATCTCCTGAAGCCGTTCCAGCACTTCTCTCAGTACTCTCTAAGTACTGGAAGGAGGCTGATGGAGGGGCAGGTACCTCTTGCGCTGGAGGTACCTGACTCTTCGCCATGGGAAAGAACGCTCCTAACAGAGCTTCCGCACACTCTCTCCACGACGACAACAGAATGTCACCGACGAAAGGTGATATCCTCTCTCCTACGACCGCGGCATATCCTATAGACTTTACCCACGGCCGTTCCTATCCTTACTGACAAAGTCTCCTTCCATGGCGACACATATACCAAGTTGTGAGGAATCCAGAACTTCGCAATCGTATTTGGGTTCACTCACAAGTTCCGTGAAGACCTCAAAACCGCCAGGAATACCCCGAACCATACCAYAGGTGGCGTAGGGCTTCTGGAACAAGGGTATACCACACCCATGACGACGACTGACCATCCTCGGGGACGCCGGGCTAAAGCCCTGGTAGTTCAGCCGGAGTAGCTTTTCCATGAATTCATAATGGGAGGTCTCTTATACACATCTAGATGTGTATAAGAGACAGCCTTTACCGCTCCCAGTGCCAGTACTGCTCCCTCCCTTTTCTCCTCACTCTTTACGCTGAGACCCCACACGTGCCTTACGCGGTATTTCTATCCGTATGGAAAAAGTCATTTATAATTCCTTTACAGAAGAGTGGATTTATGTCAACTATTGAAAATTATAGGGGAATAGCAAAGTTGTCTGTAATACCTAAACTTTTTGAAGCAATTATAACAGACGACATAACATCCGGGTCTCTCCATTAATTTCTTGTTCTCAGCACGGTTTTCGTACGATCTGTAAGCCCTATACGCAATACAAACTTTATGTTGCTGCAAGTATGCACTTTTGTTGATCTAGGTGTAACTATGGACCCCAAACTCAATTTTAATCTTCACGCATCTTCCACGGTTTTTAAAGCTAAAGGCGCTCTTAGTTTTGTTAAACCTTGGTCTAAAGAATTTAGAGATCCGCTTACCACAAAAAAGCTTTTTGCATCTCTGATGATTCCTATATTAGAGAATGCATCTGTGGTTTGGAACCCTAGTTACCAAGTCCATTCGGATAAGTCCGTTTAAAAACAATTTTTACTTTTTGCCTTAAATCATTTGCATTGGGATCCCAGTTTAAATGTTCCCCCTTACACGAATCGTTTAAAACTTATAAATTTCCCCACACTCGCTAGTCGTCCGGGATGCTTGGTATAATATTTCTTGTAAAACTCATGAATGGGTCAGCCTGTAACCCATCTGTTTTATATCATATTAATTTTAACGACGACTGTTTGTTTGATGATAGGAGATATTTCGTTTTGCCCTCGTTCACTACCAGACCCATTTGTGTTGCTTCCTTGTCCAGTCTGGAGAAAGCAGAACTAACGGCGCAGGTGTTCAGGCCGATGATATCAATATCATCAGCATACGCCAGCAGCTGTACACTCTTATAGAATATTGTACCTTCTCTATTTAGTTCTGCAGCTCGAACTATTTTCTCCAGGAGCAGGTTGAAAAAGTCGCACGATAAGAAATCGCCTTGTCTGAAACCTCGTTTGGTATCGAACGGCTCGGAGATGTCCTTCCCGATTCTGACGGAGCTTTTGGTGCTGGCCAACGTCAGCTTACACAGCCGTATAAGTTTTGCAGGGATACCAAATTCAGACATCGCGGCATAAAGACAGCTACTTTTCGTGCTGTCGAAAGCATCTTTGAAAGCGACGAAGGGGTGGTGTGTGTCGATTCTCCTTTCACGGGTCTTTTATAAGATTTGGCGCATGGTGAGTATCTGGTCGGTTGTTGATTTGCCAGGTCGGAAGCCACACTGATAAAGGCCAATCAGTTTGTTTCACACAATACGCTCGATAGAACCTTATATGCGATATTGAGGAGGCTTATCCCACGGTAGTTGGCGCAGATTGTGGGGCCTCCTTTGTTGAGGGTTGGGCATAGCACACTTAACTTCCAATCGTCCGACCATATTTTACAAAGAAGCTGATGCATCAGTTCTTTGCCGCCGTGTTTGAATACCTCGGCCGGAAATCCATCGGCCCCCGCCGCTTTGTTTTTCTTCAGGCGGGTAATTGCTATTCGAATTGCGTCAGCGATTGGGAATCGGGTTCGCCTTCTCCTGGCGTTGTGCGTTCACTGCCATTCAGCAGGCTGGARAAGTGTTCCCTCCGTAATTTAAGTATGCTCTGGGCATCGGTGACTAGATCACCTTTGGGGGTACTACAAGAGTATGCTCCATTCTTGAAACCTTCTGTAAGCCGCCGAGTTTTTTCGTAAAGTTTTCGAGCATTACCCCTGTCGGCCATCTTATCAAGCTCTTCGTACTAACGCATTTCGACCTCTTTCTTTTTTTGTCTTTAAATGCGTCTCGCTTCCCTTTTCAACTCTCGGTATCTATCCTATCCTGCACGTGTTGTGGTCGATCGTAACGTTGCGAGGTACGCAGTTTGTTTTCTCTCCGCTGCGACAAGGCACTCCTCGTCGTACCAGCTGTTCTTTTGCACTTTTCGAAAACCTATGGTTTCGGTTGCAGCTGTACGTAAGGAGTTTGAAATGCCGTCCCACAGTTCCCTTATACCGAGTTATTGACGAGTGCTCTCAGAAAGCAGGAGTGCAAGCCGAGTAGGATATCGTTCGGCTGTCTCTTGTGATTGCAGCTTTTCGACGTCGAACCTTCCTTGTGTTTGATGGCGTGCCTTTTTTTGCCGCACAGAGGAGCGTGCGAATCTTGGTTGCAACAAGATAGTGGTCCATCTAAAACACTGGAGACGTGTCTTCCGTCTATCACAACATGATCTATCTGGTTGGTGGTTTTTCGATCCGGAGACAGCCAGGTAGCTGAATCTTCTTAGGCTGGAATCTAGTGCAATAAATAACCATACTTTGGAACCCGCCGAAGTCGATCAGCCTCAACCCATTTGGGGATGCTTCCTCGTGGAGGCTGAATTTACCGACCGTAGTGCCAAAGATACCTCTCCAAGCACTCATAAAAGGCATCTTTCGTCACATCGTCCTTTTCTTCCGTCGGGGCGTGGGCGATATGTTGAAGAACCTCGCTTTGATGCTGATTGCGGCTAGACGTTCATTCACGGGAGTGAATGATAGTGCCCGGCGACGGAGTCTCTCTCCCACCACGAATCCCACACCACAGCTTGTTGTTTCCTTTCATTGGGGGTGGTTTTTATCATCCCCAGCGYACAACCCTATGTAGGGGATATTTCACTTTCTCACTTTAGCTCGCCTTCAAACGGATGTTCTTAGGCTAACCAGAGGATACTTGGTCAAAGACCAGAAGTCGTAAGCTGCTTGAGTCATAGGTAATATAATCGTTTCTGGCCACTCCCAAGTGAATGGCGATCAGAAAATTTTCCTAACTTGCGTGAACTTCTACACATGACTACATCCTCCTTCTCCTACTTATATTATCTTATTTAATATAACTTCATATTCAACAGCTTACGATCCTCTCATGGTCGACAACTAAGTGAAGTTCATGATGATTATGCGCCTTCCTGTGTGATAGTTGCACATAACTATTTCTGGGTTTTGTACAAGCAATGGAAACAGCAATTAAAATCATAAATAAAATCAAGAGGGGTCATAATGCACTTAGCCATCGAAAATTTAAAACTTTCTTAGAAGAAATCGACGCTGAACATAACGATTTACTTTTACACACAGAAGTTCGTTGGCTAAGTAGAGGCAAATGTTTGCAAAGACTTTTCGAACTAAGAACAGAGGTCAAAATATTTCTAGAAGATGATAATTCAGAGTTAGGAGAATCGTTGGTTTCATCACTGAATAATGAAGAATTTATAACAGATCTAGGTTTTCTGTGCGACATCACAAAAATACTTAATCAATTAAATCTGACATTGCAGGGCAACAATAAACTAATTTTTAATTTACATAGAACAATAACAACAGTTCAAGAAATGTTAAAGAATTTAAGCCATCAAATCAACAATAACAATTTAATAAGTATGCCAAACCTATCATCACTTGCAGAGGAATTTTCAATCACAAATAAATTAGAATAATATAGCCAAATTATATCCCGCATTTTAGAAAATTACAACAAAAGATTTAAAGATCTAGCTCAAATGCAACCAATTATAAACCTATATGATAATCCATTGACGTGTGATGTTGCTACCTTTGATCCGTTACTTCAAAAAGAAATCAGAGAAATGCGATCAGATTTTTCGTTACTTATTGACTCCGGTATTGATTTTAGGAAAATGATTGATGGAAAAAAGTGTCCACTAGCGAAAGATGAAATTTTAAAAATATTTTCACTGTTCGGATCAACATATAGTTGCGAAGTGGCATTTTCCAATTTAAAGCATATTCAAAGCAAATATAGAAATCTAGTATCAAACAATCACATTCCTGATCTCATTAGAATTAAGCAATATAACAAAGACGTAAATATAGATAATTTAGTTGACCGTAATTTTAAAAAAGTACGTTTACTTATTTGTACGCACTGTTCCGTATTCGTGTTGTTTGCTTGTAGCTTTCCGAATGTACGCTAATAACCAACACAAGCATAACGTGCACACAGTCACGTTGGAGAACACTGGCCTAAACCAAAAGTAACGGTAAATTCTTGTCGTAAGCTTGTAGCTTACCATACTTGAACTGGTGCTCTGAACACATAGATCGCGACAGACTGCACGTTCTTATGGACACAGTTATTGAGGCAGCTGCACAACTCATTCACAACAAGGATGAGGATAGAGAGGACGAAACCGAATGCGCAAAACAAAAAACGGTGTAATAATAATTTCTCTTTTAAACTACTACTATATATGTCACCGAATGAGTGAGAGTTAGTTGAGCATCGACTACACTCCGAGGCGGACATGTAACAGCAGCAGCTGCAATTCTTTTTACATGTTTTTTTAAATCATCATTAAAATACATTTRYTGTTCATTATAAGCGCTTCACTTTTGAATTCGGGGAAAAACTGTCGGGTTACAACTCAGAAGTGGGATTTTATCTAAAGCCTATAAAGGATTCGTGGAATTCGCCAAAAACTACGCCCATAGCAATGCAGCTAGTGCGCGACAAACAAAAGTTTCCCGAAAATTCGTTCAAACGATACTAGAACGAAAGAAGAGGGAAAGAGACACAAGAGACGCGAGTGTACAAAGGAAATACTGCAAAGACAATTTGTCGCTAAAAGTATACCAGCGGCAAATGTAACAGGCAGTGAGGCAGTGCAATGGTTTTCAACATAAAGCGTTGAAGGCGARCGAGAGCGTCGACAAAGAGAAGTTGATGCAATTGAAATAAATTACGAATGGTAAAAAGGAGAAGGAAAACAGACGCCAGCAAGAACGGACGTGTTTAGGAAAAGCAAAATGGTCTTGGTAAAAATTAAAAATTTGAAAGTCGAACAGCTAAACCGGGTGCTAAAAAGTCAAAACTTTAATGTGGTCGGCAATAAGGCGCTAAAGGTAGCAAAAGTCAGCGAAATATATGGCGCAGATGAGGTCAATTCTTAGGAGCTTGAAGTTGGAGGCGATGGAGATAACGGGTAACAACAGATGGATGAATTGCGCAACGCTATTCTGGAATTAACGAAAACTGTCGGTGAACTCACAGCATCGCGCAGAAGTGATGAAGGTACAGTTACGGCAGAGGGTCCGCGAATGACGTCAACGCCAGCACATATGAGCGAGGTGGTCACAACGGCGCAAAGGCCAAAAGTGGCAGAACGAGGAAGGGCTAGCGGTTTGCAGGAAATTTGTGGGTTGATGCCAGAGTACGACCCATTAAAGGGCRCGTTAAGCAGTGCAGTGTTCATAGAGAAGACGGTACAGTTGCGTAGCGCATATGAATTGACGGAGCAGGAAATATTGGTAGCAGCACAACCAAAGCTGAGAGGGGTCGCAAAAGAATGGCTAGACGCCCAACAAGTATTCCAAACGTGGGCTGAATTTGTTGCAGCCTTTGAACGAGATTTCCCAGCTACAATGATATCAGCACAGGTGCACCGTGAGATGGTACAACGGAAGCGGCAATCACGTCAGACATTTGAAGAATATTATTATGCCATGTTAAGTATTGGGCGACGGGGGAAGATGGACGAGGAGTCCATTAACTCGTACATCATCACGGGTCTAAACGACACATCACTAACGCGCACGTTGTTGGCTCTAAAGGTGCCGACATGCAACGATCTTCTACAATCCATTAACGCGTTGGTCGCTATACCAACTACCACGAAAGTAAGCATGTCAGACTATAGGACTCCAAGCGAGATGGCCAACAAAACAACGGTCGAGAGGAAGCAGATCAAATGCTATAATTGCAACTCGTKTGGGMACATTGCGGCTAAATGTCCTCAACCTCCACGAAAACCCAAATGTGCTCGGTGCAACAAGGTGGGGCCTGAAGCCAAAGCATGTCCCGCCGAACGACCAACAGTGGCAAAGGTCAACGACGAAGTCATCGTTGCAGTCAACCCAGCAAGCAAAGAAGTYATGGTCAACGGGGAGCAATACAGTGGTTTCATCGTTACGGGTAGTGACTCCTCGCTTGTTGCGTCATCTAAAGTGCCGCATGACGCAGAGCGCCGAACTTCAGTAAAACGTCTTCTAGGATTCGCCGGAGCGGTGGTGAACAGCACAGAACTAGCCAACATCAACATCGTCATCGATGGAATTACGATCTCGACAGCCTGCCAGATCGTTCCAGATAAGTTTATGCCATACGATATTATTATTGGTAGCGACATTTTATGCAAAGAAGGTTGCAGGTTAACCATCGACTCTGGGGTCATTCGAGTGCATATGTGCCAGACTAATACGTTCAACATCGACGAAGCACTCAATCCAGATGAAGTTAAAGAAGTCACCAGAGTGCTACATAAGTACGAGAGTTGCTTTACGGAGACGTTGGTGAATCTATCGAGATGCAGAACAACTAAAATGGAAATCTCTATCAGTAGCGATCAACCAGTCATCGGTAGGCGCTATCAAGTGGCGTTAAGTCAACGACCAACGTTATCGAAAATCATCGACGAGCTGCTGAAGTGCGATATCATCAGGCCAAGTTCATCACCACATTCGGCTCCAGTGATCTTGGTAAAAAAATCGAATGGTGAAGACAGGATGTGTATCGATTATTGGGCACTCAACGCAGTGACATTAAAGAACCACTTCCCAATGCCGATCGTCGAGGAGCAGTTGTCAAAGCTCGCCAATAACCATGTATTTACCATATTGGACATGACGGCTGGTTACAACCAGATCCCTTTGACAGAAGACAGCAAACAGTACACCGCGTTCTTGACACCAGACGGGTTGTACGAGCACAACGTGATGACATTCGGGTTGCATAATGCGCCGATTGTATTGTAAGAAATGGTAACAAAGCTGGTGAGAGGGTTAACTCATCGTGACCAAATAATAAGCTACGTGGATGAAGTCATCATCGCTACGAAAACGGTCGCAGGAAGCGTCGACGTACTCAATGAATTTTTACAAGCGGTAAAAAATGCCGGACTTACTTTGAGAACGTATAAATGTACCTTCATGGCAACACGTATACAGTTCCTTGGTCATGTCATCAGCGCAGAGGGCATCCAGCCGGGCGAAGAGAAAACAAAGTACATAAACGACTTTCCGCAACCACGCACGCCAACGAAAGTGCGACAGTTTCTGGGCCTAGTCGGATTCTTCCGGAAATTCGTTAAAGGGTATAGCATCATAGCCAAGCCATTAGCCGCCTTACTCAGGAAGGAAGCAACGGTTGTCTGGGCTGAGGAACAGCAACAGGCATTTACGAATCTGAAGCAAGCCCTAACTACGCAACAAGTACGAGTGCAGCCGGTATCTCGGGTGTTATGCTGCAGCAAGAGGGTGGCTGGAAACCTGTTCAATACTACAGCCGGCAGTGCAGTTCAGCAGAATCCAGGTATCCGAGTCACGAATTGGAAGTCTTGGCTGTTGTAGAATCGGTAGAGRGATTCCGTGTGTTCTTACTGGGCACTCATTTTGTAGTTCGCAACGACTGCAACGCAGTGGTTACAACCAAAGAAGCTACTCCGTTGAGGCCACGCATCGCTAGGTGATGGCTGCGGTTGCAAGAATTTGATTTTACGTGCAAACATTGTGCCGGTGTTTAGATGCTACACGTTGATGCATTGAGCAGAGCTCCAGGTGAGCCATCCACCCAGCCGGAAAAAGTTGCAGATTATGTGTTAGCAGTTGGTCACGTCAGGGCGCCAGACGATTGGGTATATGCGATGCAGATTCAGGATAAGTCGCTGAAGMGAATTTGTGAGGTACTTCAAGGCACAACTGGAGAAACCGACGGAGCTACAGTCAAGCAACTAAACACCGATTACGAACTCTGCAATGGTCGGTTATTCCGCAAGGTAAATAAGGAATTCAGGCTGGTGGTGCCGCACACAGTTAGGTGGCGCGTTACTAAGGCATGCCACTTTGATGTCGGTCATTTAGAGTTAGAGAAGACACTGGACAGGTTGATGAAGTATTTTTGGTTTCCTCGAATGCGTCGGTATGTTAAATCCTGCTGCCTGTGAGGAGTGCTGTCTTAACAAGGTCGCAGGTGGCAAAGTAAACTTCATGTTGCGGAGGTACTACCGATACCATTCCGGCATATTTACCTTGATCACGTAGGACCATTTCCAAAACGCATTTCCGGTCAGGCGTATGTCCTCGTCATGGTATGTGGGTTCTGCAAATATTCCTTGCTGAAAGCTGTACGAAATACCGGAAGCACACCAGTAATAAAGGCGCTAGCAGATATGATGGCGATCTTTGGTCAACCGCTTCGTATCACCACTGACCGAGGAACCGCATTCACATCAAAGCAGTTTGAAGCATTCACCCACAAGAATGGTATTCAACTTTCGAAGACAGCGGTACGAACCCCGAGAGCAAATGGTCAGGCAGAGCGAGTGAACAAAACGCYCTTAACTGCACTGAAATGTATGACTGTCGAGACTAGGGCCTGTAACTTATCACTGCCAGCACTCCAGTGGAGTCTTAATTCGCAGAAAAATGAGGTAACACAGTATACACCTAATGAGTTAGTCTCCTTCTTTAATCCTAGGGACGTAACCGGTAAACGAATCATTCAAGCTTTGCACGACGAGGTCACCGAGATGTSAGACATCGAGATAAAAAGGGGCGAGGCAGCACAGAATATCATGAATCAGCGGAACAAATGGAAGGAGAGGTATGATCAACGTCACCGGATGACTCGGAAATACCAAGTCGGGGACCTGGTTGTAGTCGATTACGTCCCAAGTGCAAGAGGAGAGTCACATAAATTAGATCCGGTGTACAAGGGTCCACAACGGTAACGAAGGTGCTGGACTACGACCGATACATCATCGAAAACTTACCAGATGCCACAGTAACACAGCGCAGGTATTGCAACGTTATGTCGGTGGACCACCTCAAGCCTTGGTGTTCGTCCAGTCCTGAACTAGACAGCGATAACTCGTCTTGGGTTGACTAGATGTCAGGAGAGGCCGAGCTGTCACCGAATGAGTGAGAGTTAGTTGAGCATCGACCACACTCCGAGGCGGACATGTAACAGCAGCAGCGGCCATTCTTTTCATATGTTTTTTTAAATCATCATTATAATGCATTTGTTTTTCATTATAAGCGCTTCCCTTTGAATTCGGGGAAAAACTGTCGGGTTACATATACATATATTCCATTTTCAATTTTGGTTATAGGATGATGTTTATTGCTTTTGACCAAATATTAAATTATACCATCTTGGGTATATTTTTAAGCGCTTTAATTAACCAATTAGTGGACAAACTCGAAATTCATTCTCACAATTAGTGGACCAGATAAAATAACTATTGTAATAGTATTTAGTATTATAAGTCATAATATTTCTTTTTAACATTAAATTTTAAGAGATATGAAGAGATAATTATAAAACCGATCTTTCTTACAGTTTATATATAACTTTTTTTTACTGGCATATTATCTCTTCTTCTTTATTTTCGTAGATACGCTATTATAGCCGGTTCTTCCATTGGAGTMGAGGTCTTCTCTTCCTCTGCATCCCCCGGAGGGWACTGCGTCGAACACTTTCAGAGTCACCCCAGCTTTGTCCATTCGGACAACATGTCAACGTCGCAACAAATCTTTCGCAGAACTTTTCTTTCGAAAACTCGCTACATCGACGCATCAGTTGTTGTCATCGTCCAAGCCTCTGCACCATATGGAAGGACAGGAATAATGACTGACTTATAGAGTTTGGTCTTTGTTCGTTGAGAGAGGACGTTACTTCTCAATTGCCTTGTCAGTCCGAAGTAGCACCTGTTATTCTGCGTTGGATTTCGAGCCTGCAATTTTTGTTGGTATTGATATTTGTTGTAAGATAGACGAAATTATCTAGGACTTCGAAGTTGTGACTTTAAACAGTGACGTGAATGCCAAGTCGCGAGTGCGACGACTGTTTGTTTGATGACAGGAGATATTTCGTCTTGCCCTCGTTCATTGCCAGACCCACTTGCTTTGCTTCCTTGTCCAGTCTGGAGAAAGCAGAGCTTAGGGCGCGGGTGTTTAGACTGATTATATAAATATCATCGGCATACGCCAGCAGCTGTACACTCTTATAAAAGATTGCCGATTAAGTTCTTCAGCTCGAATTATTTTCTCCAGAAGCAGAAGTCGCACGATAGGAAGTCGCCTTCTCTAAAACCTCGTTTGGTATCGTACGGCTCGGAGAGGTCCTTCCCGMTCCTGACGGAGCTTTTGGTGTTGCTCAACGTCAGTTTACACAGCCGTATTAGTTTTGCGGAGATACCAAATTCAGACATCTCGACAAATAGGCACCGCCTTTTCGTGCTGTCGAAGACAGCTTTGAAATCAACGAAGGGGTGGTGTGTGCCTTTTGTCGGGCCTTTTCAAGATTTGGCGCATGGTGAATACCTGGTCAGTTGTTGATTTGCCATATTGATAAGATCCAATCAGTTTGTTGACGGTGGACATTAATCTTTCACACAATAGCATTAAGCTACATATAAATTTTAATTTGATGATCAACATTTTAAAACATATTAAATAATGCAAGTGTTTACTTTATTTAAGCGATTATATTGAATTATTTTGCATATCTGTTCAATTTGTAGTAGGATACAATCCTGGGTGGTAATTTGTCGTTTGAAAGAAAAATTGACATTGCATTAGCCGTTATAAGAAAACATCAAATGAAAATTGAGTTTGAAAAGAAAGATATGTCGAAGTTTTTAATAACAATACATATTAGTGTTAATAATAAAGTTTATTATTAAAACCAAATGAGTGTTGTTGGTGAAATAAAGTAAGATTAAGGTAAGATGTATAAATATATTAGAAATATGTCGAAGTTTTTAATAAGTTTTTGTTTACAGAAGAATGCCGAAATCTTGTGTGTGCAGATGTGCGGCAGCTAAATCCTTCTATAATCCTTTAAAATATATATGCATATTTTGTAATTATTCTTATATATAGTATATACCGTTTCCATCAGTTTTCTCGTAAATAGTATACGGATGAGAATTAGAACGATGTATTAAAAATCCAACTTGAAATGTCTAAATATCTTCTTTCTTCTTCTTTCTAAATTAAAATTATTGGTAGTAATATTTCAAAAACTTACGAATACAAGCCGTTTTATGTTTTCTGTCTGTCAATTGTAAACAAATACAATCAGAAGAAAACTCACCACCGAGAAATCTAAAAACAGTGCTGCATTTTATTAATGAGAGCTCAATACATAAGGAATATCTGACTATCAGTAAGTGATATTTTTATGGGCGAAACATGACACACTATGGCGTTTAAATCAAATATTAGTAAATATATGTTATTAATAACAATATTTATAGTTTTTGTTATTTAATAGAATAAATTTCCTAAATATTTACTACCTTACTATATACAGCACTGCGTTGCTACCTCTGAAAATCCAAGATGGCGGCTATTCACCTCTCAGAAAGCTACCACGAAAAGGTTATCGACTGTAAATACTGTAGTCTTAAGTCACCTCTCAATTAATAAAGAAGCACTCAAATTTTTAAAAACAATTTTGAGATTTTATTTTATTTTTTTTTTATTTTTATGGCATAGGGCCATAATACGTAAGTATATACATAATAGACGAYTTCTATTAAAATTGGATTAGATTTAWATTAAACAGAAGTAAATATTACGCTCTCAAAACGCTATTTAACGAAAGCCTATAAAGTGCCACAATTTAGCTTCACAATCTGTTACTATACTGTTATTTGGTACAGTATACATTAAGGAGTGGAATATATATGGTTAAAAAAAAAAAAATAACAATGAGTGGGGCCTCGTCCTCTAAAAAGTTTTATGTACTTATCTCCCAAACCTTTCATGCGATTATAACCTAATTCAGAAAAAAATATTTTTGCCATCACTACTCAACTTGATCTAGTTTGATCAGAC
>NW_017537169.1:118681-133985 GCF_001853355.1 Bactrocera latifrons
ATTACATCTAACCCTTCCATTTACAGTGTCAGACTCTGCTTCTCTGGCTGCCAGAAGACGGTCAAGGGCCAACTTTCTGACTTCTATCCGTTCGTCAGTCATYATACTAAGGAGAATGTTTTCTGGAAGAGCAAAGAATGGATGAATCGACAACCTTGCGCAGTTTAGCAGATAAGGATCTCAACCTTTGAATTGCAGCATAGAGATGGCGCGAGCCATCTTTGATTGAACTGTCGTATCTTATTGAGAACCACAAAAGTGAGTATACTGTAGGTATGTACTTGACCAAAATCTTTATTTCTTTTGTTGGTTTGTCAGTAGAAATGTATAATCTCAGAATTCTATTTGCACAGGTGAGCCAGCGAGATTTGCACATGTTACCTGGATGCTAAATCTGAGGAGCATTGACTGGAAATAACAGCTTCTCATATTTTCTAGAGATAAGCTTGGTATGTGCTAAGTTGGGTCGGATTAATAACCTCAGAATGTAATTGGCAGGATGGAGAACTTTCAAATTTGACAAAAGGCAATCAGGGAGCAATTTACCTATGTCGCCAGAGAATGTATTTGGACTCTTTGAGACACAATCTATGTGTTCGAAAAGAGCACGAAATGGAAGTTCGTTGAAATGTAGAAGACAAACAATCCACTGTAATAGCCCACCTATTCTTTCATCTAGTTTCCGAATGATTCCACCTTTCCAAGCTGTGTTCGTGTTGGTGCCATCAGCAACGACAACTTCAAGATGTTCCACATCAACTGAATTTTCTTGTAAATGTTACCATATAGCTTGCGTGTCATCCTCAGCTGACAAGAAGGAGAGGTGACGTGGCCAAAGTAATAACAACCAGGTTCCGCTATAAGAGAAATATGTTCCCCTTTGACAGTGTCGCGGTAGTACTTTTCACCTTCGCTGACTTGTGTAAGTGTATTGTCTTTGCGGCCGTCAAAATACAGCCCATATACAGAGTCAATACTTTTGGTGTTTTGGAGCTTAACTCCAACACTTTTTTTGCCAGACTAATCTTGCATTTATCAATGACAAAGCTAGTCTGATCCTCTGTTATCAGACCTGCTTTTTTGGCATCCAGAAAAGCAGATGAAACAATTAAGGCCGCTGCTCTATCACTTACTCCAAATCTTTAGGCAGCTAAAGCAGTGTGTTCTAATACTAGTGTGTTTTGTTTGATTTTAGAGGATGGAAGAGAAAATTCATCATCGTCTTTGGAAAAATCCATGTGCGACGCATCTACATTGTTGTCGTCTGTATGAGAGTCTGGCTCATCTAAATGGTCACGTGTTCTAGCTGATACTTTTCCGGTAAGTGTTGATGTTGAATGACGTTTCTAGAGTTTTTCTTTACGTTCATTTTTCTTTGTAATCTGTTTTGTTTCAGGTAGATCAACACTTCCACTGCGACCAATTCCTCTGGTTCTCTGGTCCAAGAGAAATGGTTTTTCATTGATAGGAACTTTCCTTTCCTTTCGACAAGTGCGAAAAGAAAAATAAATGCATTTACAAGCAACGATGTCAAATAATTTTCCGGCAGAAGAGACAAAGTCATCTCATTTAGAGCTGAAACCTATTGAGTTCCTTAAAAACATTTGTTTAWGAGTCAGAAATTTCTTATGGTATATGTTGAGCATTTGAACAACTCTGGTGTGTGAAACTATCAGAAGAGATGGCTTTTTGAAAGTATTTTCAGCCTTTTTTCCAACTATTTCTGTAACCTCTTTACTCCAAGGTTCAAAGTTGTCGCCTTGGAGTCGCCCTATACGAAATATTTCAAACTGATAACACAAAAGATTCTACTATTTTGCTGTACCATCTACGATTGGTATTAAAGTCAGAAATCTATCTTCAACGCTGAAATGTAGTTTTACTATTCTAGCGACAAGCGCTAAATGTTTTCTCGTAGATTTATCTGTGCTTTTGCCAACAAGTAATGCAAAGCAATTGTTCTGTAACATCTCTATTATATTTTCTGCAGCTGTCTGCCCAGTTACATTAACAATAATAGCTCTAGCTTTTGTGCGGCTTATAGATAATTGTTTGGCAATTTTCGAATCTGGACATGAAGCGCAAATCAATTTATTCAAATGAGATGCTATGTTAAAAGACAGATTATGCTCAGCAATAAAACAGGCCATTTTTACTTCACCCGCTTTAGCTGCAATTTCTGTACCTTGTGAGTTGGAAGCTGAGGTAAACATTGATGTTAGTTTTTGTTGTTTTTGTAACTTCAAACTATTCTTCGCGTGTTTGGTTGAATCTTTGTGTCGTAGCAGTTCGTGTATACCACACACAACAGGCAAAAGAAATAAGTCCCACCTTTAGTGCTTTTCCTTAACCAGCCTTTGAACTATCATCTTTTAACCACGAATTTACGAATTTCTGTTCATATTTCGCGTTTTTCTTCTTAGGAGGACTTTTTCCAGTCGATAAATCACTACTCATTTTATCAAAAACTTTGTAATTATTATTTTTTCAAAATAGACGCCGCAATTCAAAGAAACTGTTCAAGGAGTTGTGACTTGTGACTATAAAAWAATACCTACGCAATACAAAAGGCGTGTAGGCTACACGGTCGGTGTAACTGTTATTCGTAAATAGGGATTTCCCCGTGTATAAAAATATAAAGAAGATACTGTCATCTAGTGTCAATTCGTTTTATTACGTAGTGGTTTGTCATTGCGTTTTATTGTGTAGTGGTTATTAAAAATGTTTGCATGTATTAGCGAAAAACAGTAGAAAATAGAAATGAAACAGAAAACATGGTCATCAATGTGAAAACAGCAAATCTACTGTTAAAACAGTAGGGTTGGTAACGCTGGGCCGATTGTCAAAACCTTCCTCTTTTTGGAGGGGTTGAGTTTTCTATTAGTGGATTTCACCACAAAAAATTATTAGCGGATTTTAACAATATTTAACATGAGGGGGTCGAAAATAGCAGAATTGAGTATTTTCATTGTTAAATGAGAAAAGTGATGCTAATTTCAATGTTTACAAATGTACGCTAACAAATTTGCGTATTTACAATGCGCAAACGACTCTGGATATCGTTTATAGATATTATGAAAGATATATGTATGTAAGTATTTGTATATGTATGTATTTGATATCAAAGCACATAAGTATATACATTTGTATGTATGTGCAATTTTACCCTTTTAATAATGAATTCCATTAAATCTGTTGAAATGTACAATAAAGTCATATTTGTATTAGTACCTCAATATTTAATTAATATGCATAGGTATGATTATATATTTATGTATTAATTTATTTTCTTTGGGAATTAGAAGTTTTGATAACTTCTTATAACCAAGCCGTCGCACAGATTCACATATAATTGCGTGTACATGTAAAAATATTCTAAAAAACCATACGCATAATGTTCACATGTTCACATATGTATGTATGTAATTTTGTGTGTACGTATACAAATTTGAAAGAATCATACGGATAATGTTTGTAAATTTSCCCACACACAACTCTGTACGTAAATATATACACCCGAYGACAAAGCGTCACAACATTATGTTGTTGGTAAAAAACCCGACCTGTTCGGTAAAAATTAAACGAACGGCCGCCGATTGTCACCGCTTCCCTTGCCGCTGTACAGCTTCGCCAACAAACCAGCGTAAATATGTATGTTTGTGTGAGAGATTGCATACATATCGACTAAAATTTTTGCGAGCCGCGTAAAAATATTTCAGAATTACAAAATATTTTTTACATTCCTTGACAAATACAGTGAACCCCGGTTATACATATGCCATAACCAAAGATACATATTTTTGTGGTTTGTTGAAAAAATAATATAATATGGTAMATAAGCGACTGCGGATATTTAAACGAGTCTTACTTAATACAATAATTTCTATGATATTTCAAGATATAATATAGGCCGTTAAAAGTGATGAGGGAGGGATTTGATTTTCATTTAAGCGGAGTAGTATTTAACCGGGATTCACTGTATACATAAATCAGAGGAATATTGAATAACTTATATTTGTGAGGTTGCCACTTTTTCATTCTCATACTTTTTCTGAAATATATTAAATTTATGATTTTTAGCTTTTGAAATCATTGCGAAAAGACGCTTGTAGGCAAGGGATGACGGGGGAGATGTTATAGCGTCTGCTTTTATGAGTGAATCGAATATGCTGTTTGAAAGTACGTTTGCGTTCATGAATGAAAGTTTTGTTGTTGTGCAATTTACTATAAATTTTAACGTCGGCGATTTGGCTGCCATCTTGATTTCTGATGCTATTTGAGACGATTGTTGTTTTTGTATATTATATTTGTAATTTTTTCGGGAGACATATTYACATATGTACGCATATAAGTATGTATGACGATGTTTAAGACGATTATTGTTTTTGTAGAACAATATTTGATGTTTTCGCCGACGAAATATTTCTATGTGTATGTTTGTGTATAGATTATTTGTGTGGCAATCCCTGCCAACCATGGCTACCCTTTTATGTGAAATATTTCAATACAACTACACATTTTTGCTCTATGCACTAACACCAACGCACATTTTCGGGCTATTTTTTGTTTACCTAAATGCGATGAAAAAAAGTTTCTTTCATTTCTTAATTTATTTGAATGAGTGCGAAGGAGAAAACATAATTGTCAATAGTGCGAAAAGAAAATCCCAAAAAGGGTAATAAAAAAACGTTTGAAAGACGCATGTCATTCGTGATCGTATCAGCGTAAATGAGGATCGTACAACAAGAAGGTAAGTGAATGATTTATATGTGATTTTTTTWWAAATAATTTTCAAAAATTTCTTCGTTTGTTTTTATAGCAATGAAAATCAGAACTGAGTTGTAGATAGCAGCAGCAACAGAAATATCATCAGAAGCAGCAAATATAAATTGTTAAGTAAGTATGTGAAAACACGTGTGTGTTGTTTGAAATTGGACTGCGCAGTCCATTATAATATGCAGACATAAATACATACATATGTGTTTTATGCGTTTAAGGCGGCCTGCACAACCCAATATACTATATGAAAACAAATGTTTGTTTTATATTTTAAATGATCAAATAATATCTATCTCGTATTTCAGCTGTTGTTATTATTTTTATTTAATTATTATTTCTTTTCAGATTTTATCACTATTTTTATTTAATTAATCTTTGCTTTCACAGTAAATTCTATTTGTTTTCAACATATTTTATTTTTTCAGTAATATGTATTAATCTTTTCTTTCAGACATTATTATCATTTTATACAATTAATCTTTTAATATTTTAGATATTACAAGTTCAATCTAGTTATTATTTATTTTTAGGCATTAATATCCTTTATTTTATTACAGGTATTTGTCTTTTATAATCTTTTTNTTTATGTTGCCGTTTAAATCGAAATGGGCCTCGTCAGACATGAAAAGACAGTTCAACATGTTTCCATCCTTTTTATGTGATTTTTTTTTAAATAATTTGTAAATAATTACTTCATTTGTTTTTATAGCATTGAAAAGCAGCACCAGCAATATCATCAAAAGCAGCAAATATCAATTGTTAAGTAAGTATGTGAAAAAAGTGTATGTTGTTTTAAATTGGATTGCGCAGTCCAAATATAATACGAAAAAATAATTACATACATATGTACATAAGTATGTATTTTATGCGTTTAAGGCGGCCTGCACAATCCAATATAATAATGTGAAAACAAATGTTTGTTTTATATTTAAAATGATCAAATAATATTTATCTTTTCTTTTAGTTGCTACTATAATTTTTATTTAATTAATCTTTGCTCTCAGAGTAAATTCTATTTGTATTTAATATATTTCATTTTTTCAGATTAATCTTTTTTTTAAGATATTATTATCATTTTATGCAATTACTCATTCTTTTTCTTTTAGATATTACAAACTCATTGTAATTATTATATATTTTTAGACTTTAATAACCTTTATTGTATTTCAGGTATTTGTATTTTTAATTAAATATATTGTGTAAATAACTATGTTAGCTTTAATTTATTTAATTGTATTTCAGGTATTTGTATTTTTAATTAAATATATTGTATAAATAACAATGTTAGCTTTAATTTATTTAATTATAATAAAATGTATGTAAATATGAATTAAAACTAATAAAATTAATAATTTAAATATTAAAAGGTTTTGTTTGAAATTTTAAGAAATTTTTAAAGTAGGAATTAAAAAATTCAACCCTGCACATCAGTCGATTGGGGATATTAGAGCAGGCCAAATATACTTTTTTATATGACACTGCTGAATGAGCGCAACAAAGATGTATGATCACATATATACGTACGTGAGTGTGAGTGTGTAGAATCTTCACGCGGCCTATGTAGAGCAATGATAATATCTTGATTTGAAATTGATTTGTACTTCTATATGTATGTGCATATCTGCAGGATAGTTGCGTATGAAAGTTTTAAATGATAAAAGGTGCGATTTATATATATATTATTATCGTTGTAATTTGGTTGTCAAAAAAGACTTGCGGTATTTTTATTGAATTTTCAATTGTTCATAAAATTTTTTTTGATGACTCATGCCCAGCTTTTGACCGATGCTACGGCTGCTCCTATGCCGGTCTCTTTCGACCAATTCAGTGATTTTATCGCAATTTTCGACGACAGACCTTCCGGAGCGTGGCGCATCTTCGCCCACCTCTACACCAGAACGAAAACGTTGAAACCATCGTTGTGCGGTGAAAATGGAAACTGTATCGGATCCATAAACTGCAAAAATTTTATTGGCAGCTTGAGATGCATTTTTGCCTTTATCGTAGTAGTACTGTAAAATATGCCGTATTTTCTCTTTACTTTGCTCCATGTTTGCGACGCTATAACTCACGAACGACTTAAAAGAAACATCAATCAATCAAACACGTATTAGCGCGTGAAATGAGCTTTCCAAAAAGGTATAGCATGGCCCGATGTGACGAATAAAACTAGAACTACGCGCTCTCAGCGCCAACTAGCGAAAATACCGCAAAAAATTATTTCTGACCACAATTTTCGTTCAATGCTCAGCTCTGTTCACATATTTTTGTTGAAATTTCTACTCTCGAGCCAAAAGTGGTGAAATCCACTGGACCTTCTCTATAATACACGTTCTCTGCTGTAGATGTCAATTGTAGGCAATTATGATAGCTGTTAAATTTAAAATATAACTCCTTTAAAAAAGTGTGTTAAAGGGAATGAAGAATGAATAAGAAAAGAAAAATTCTATAGCAACTGCGGAATAAAAAGAGGACATAGCAAAGAAAACCAAAGCAGTGGTGAGTTAGGCCAGGTTTGAGAAATTGTCCCACCTTTGGTTTTTACACCGCACTACGATCCAATCTGATTTTTCAGGACCCAAAGCGGTTGAAGAATTTCCTGAGAATGAGTCATTAAGATTTCAACTTTTTAGCGGAACGCCTTACGCCACATATTTACAAAAGAAATACCAGACTCCGTAAAGCGATCTTGGACGGTGAAAGACTGGCGGTAACACTACGATATTTAGCCAAAGGCTTCTCGAGCTTSATGAGTGTTTTTCTATTGGGAAAAACTACCATCTGCACTATAATAATACATAAGGCATCGGATGCAATTTTCAAGCTTTAACGGACGAGTTTTTAAAAGTGAGTATACATGTCTCGTGCATCAATGAAAAAATATAATAGGGTTCGCTTATGAGGAATGGAAAAATGTATCGGAGCGTTTTTACTAGCGATGTCATTTTCTTAATTGCTGTGGAGCATTGGATGATTAAGAGTGTTTCAATTGCAAGAAATACAATAGCATAGTTCTGATTGCTATGGTTGATGCCGATTATAAGTTTTTGTTTGTAGAAGCTGGAACTTATGTTCGCGCATCTGATATAAGTTTTGCGAGGTAAAACTCTGACAAAATAATAAAATTAAATGTTAATAATTCAAATATCTTATTATTTATCATCGCATTTCCCTTAAAACCATTCACCTTTCGAAATCAAGTGATGTCGTACAAAATATTTAATTATCGGCTATCCAGAACAATCAGACATTACATAAAACTAACTACATATCTACATATTTGCGACAGGCAGTTGGGAATGGTCATTGTTGTAGTTACTGTTAAATGTTAGAAAATAGTTCCAAAATAATAAAAGAAATGCGGTCGTATTAGCAGTTCATAGCCGGATATAAATTTGGGTCCATTTCGAATATGAAGATCATTAAATGTGTTGCATTGTAAGTGCCGCCCGTCTGTTTGAACAGCTGGTATAGTTTCGAAGACAGCTAGTGTGTGATTCCAAAATATTTGTAGAGTGGTGAATATAACAAACAACGGGCTAAATCGCGACTTACCGCAAATCACAGAACTCATAGTTCCCCAGACAACCGCTGTGTAGTTGACCCTCCACCATATAAGGACTCCGGAGAACATAGTGGGTTTGACTATATGCAGTGTCGTAGAGCCAGAAGACCACTATCGGTGACATACCCCACTCTTGGCCAATGACTCCTCTACAGCAGTACTAGACGCAGGATAACTTTTTTCTCTCTTCGATATTCGACTTCCATGAACGCTTCCTATCCGGGATGAGATCTAGATCTTTCACTGTATCCATGACGCATGTCTCCCATTTGTGGCAGTGATGCCACCAGGATCGCGCGTGGAAAATGTCAGATCGTTTTCTCAAAACTGCGAAACTAGTTCAGACATATTCAATTGGACATAGCTAAATCGTGAAAATCCAATGACGATAGTCACCGCCAAACTCCGAAATGATGTGCGAATAACGAACAACTTCTCACGTTGGCGCCAAAAATGTGAGCATATAAAGCTTCTTTTATAACCCCGCAAATTTTCAGGTATTAGATTGAATTTTTTTGCAAAATTCTTCTCCTTAAATAATATTCTATGCAATATTTCAATACCACTAAATACATAATATCGCTTAGTCTTAACACAACAGTTAGTTAGTTAAGTTTAATAACTTCGTTCATAAAACTAAGTAACTAAGTACAAGATGCGTTCCAAAATAAATAGGACTTAAAAAAAACAAATATTTTTTTCGGTAAAATCAAAATAATCTAGTAGTTGGTCGCTAGTATGTCGGTGCAAGCCTTTGGAATAGCCTCTACGTTGCATAACCGTTTCCTTTCATGACCAAATTCATTTTTAAGAAGTCGCACGGTGCCATATCAGATGAATACGGGGAGTGCTTTATAGTTAAAATGTGGTTTTTGGTCAAAAAATCGGTCACAAGCGTCGATCGATGAGAGCGGAACAAACCGTGCAAATTAATACCCACGGCAAGAAATTAAAAAAAATTAATAAATTTTACATCCGCGGACGCGCGAATAAAATAAAAACACATCCCGTGGATTGCCAGATAAAAATCAAATCTTTATTTCTATAATACTAATATATATGTATACATTTTGGTCTTATTTACTTAAAGTTATAGCTAAAGCTGAAGTGTAAGCATCAGCTTGATTAAATCCAAAACAAGGAAAGAATTAATTACAATATTAGTTGTTTCAACATATTCCAGCAGAACGTTAAGCGTTCTGTTTTCTTTACAATTGTTGTCGTTATGCCTTCTTTTGAGGGCGAGCGATATTGTTTTCATARGAATGGATTATTGGATTCAGAACGGAAAAAGCATATCGAATTCTTAAATAATCAAAAAAAAAATTCAGTTTGGGAATTTCGCGAAATTTTTTTAATTTTAGTATTAAGTAAGTTATGAAAAGTATTCCCAAGATTAAAACTATGTACCAAATTAATGAATGGACTGTGATGTTCCGTTCTGCTAAAATATTTACATTATCTAATTTTAACAGTTTATTAGTTCTTTCAATATATTCTAAAATTTCAAAATTATTCATATAGTTATTTTTTCTTTAAATTTATWAAATTTTTTTTTAATAAAATTTTTGATAAACATGTGCGTTTTTATTTAGTTTACAATAGGTGTTGCGTCAAGCGACAAGATAAATTTATTTAAACCTAAAACTAGAATAAAATAATTAATTATAAGAATTGTGAAATATTGAATTATTAAAAATGAAATTAAGAAAATATATTATAAAATACTTACCTTAATAATGCATACATAATACCAATCCTTTATACTTACCATAATATAAGATAATTATATTAACACTAGATTAAGCCGTTAGCTTAAGATTTAGGCTAAGCGATTGCATAAGATGAAATAAAACACTCTCTTGTGATTAAACCGTGGAATCGACCGGACGCGTTTTCATTTTTTATCGCAATTTTCGTGACAGGCAATTAGGCTTCTTATATATTCGCGCATTCCCAAATTGTATTTTCGCTTCTCAAAAACGCTTGAGAATTTTCATGGCGCCCAAGCAGGGACTTAGTGCGTGAGCTAAGAATATATTTTATGTAACATTCGTTTTCGTTTTAATCAACCATTATCGTTTCTAATTGCCTGTCAATCGTTCGGTTTTCGGTCTTCGGTAAAGTGAAGTGGGAGCAATTACCTAAAACAAAGAAAAAAAACATAATTATAATAGTTTACTAGAAATACCTATACRTACCTATATATGTACATAATTCATATATAAGTCAGTATACTGGAAGTGACCAAGTTGTGCAGTGATACCTAAATAAAGGAAAAAGAATTATACAACATCAAATACAAACACAAAACTTCTTCTTCTTCTTGATTGGCGTAGTCACCGCTTACGCGATTATAGCCGAGTTAACAACAGCGCGCCAGTCGTTTCTGCTTTTCGCTACGTGGCGCCAATTAGATATACCAAGTGAAGCCAAGTCCTTCTCCATTTGGTCTTTCCAAGGGAGCGGAGATCTTAATCTTCCTCTGCTTCCCCCGGCGGGTACTGCGTCGAATACTTTCAGAGCMRGMGTGTTTTCGTCCATCCGGTCAACATGAYCTAGCCAGCGTAGCCGCTGTCTTTTAATTCGCTGAACTATGTCAATGTCGTCGTATATCTCGTACAGCTCATCGTTCCATCGAATGCGATATTCGCCGTGGCCAACGCGCAAAGGACCATAAATCTTTCGCAGAACTTTTCTCTCGAAAACTCGCAACGTCGACTCATCCGTTGTTGACATCGGAAAAGCCTCTGCACCATATAGCAGGACGGGAAACACAAAACTAAAGCGACAATAAAAAGAAAAAGTGGCGGCAATTTTATTTAATAATTATGTACATATGTATATACATACGTGGACAGTGATTAATGCTTACATACTGCTTAAATGACTTAAGCATCTCCCCGCATGTATACCCCACTTTACCTGGGAAAAACTGACTCACCCTAGCAGAACAGCTTAATACACCACATCCGATGGCACCATACACTTACATCACCACACCACATCAACACAACTCGCCACACCTGTACCCACTCAACAAAAAGGATGGGCATCGGGATGGGAATTCAATTCGATCAACACAAGCAGCACATCAACATTCGCCGAGACACTACGCCGTTACTCTACGGCGCTTAGACTTTTCCACCTTCATCCGCGAGAACTCTATCGCCAGCTCCAGCAAGTCACAACAGGATTCTCGTTTATTTAAATTAATTGTGCAACATTTATATTATAATTCCGTTTGTGACATTGTGAAAATACAAACAAAATTCATTTTTATTAAACATAAATTTCATATACTTTTATTCATGGTCCTTCGAGCCTTAACGAAAGGCACCTATAACAGACAAATTAAAAACAATAATAATTAACATAATAATAATAATAATTAGGTGGCAATCGAAGTGCGAAAGTGAAATATATGCATAAAATACCGTGGAGAAACCCAAAATACAAAGTGCAGAGACTCAAACAGAACAAAAAAAAATTAATAATAGTATAAAATAATTAAAAAAGGAACAAAAGAAAGTGGAGTGCAGTGCTCTTAAAATATATAAAAGGTGAACTGGCAAGCACGAAAGCAAATTACAAGAAAAATCAAAATATAAATAAGAGTTTCAACAAAAAAAAAAGAACCAAACACAACAGACAATATTAGGCGCGAAACCTTAAAACGATACATAAATCGGGCGCGAAATCTAAAAATACAATAAAACAAAAAAATTCAACAAACATACCCAAGAGCGGAACAAACGGGCGCGAACAATTATAACAAATATACAATACCTGTCAAAAAAGTATCCAAAGTTTTTCATTCCCCCCTTTCATCGCCCGAACGGAATGTACATACAAACAAAACAACAGCGCAAGATGGTAGCTGGAGCACAGAAAGAGAGAAAAACGCAGAAGGCAGCATAAATGCATACCAAAAAAAAAAAAAAGCCCCGGAATGAACTGAGTGAGCGTATTCAATCCAATTTTCGCTTTTTTATATATTATAAAATCGGTAATCAAAATCCGTTTTAACATCACTATAAAACGGTTGCCGAACTTTTAGGTTTCAAGTTTAATTTATTTAAAAAACCGWTAAAAGTTTGGTATACATTTATCTAAATAAAGATAAATAAACCAATTTTCAAGTGATTATATGTTAAGCGTACTTTGGTGTATTCAAACACAACCACTTAACAAAAACAAAAAGCAGCCAATATTCAAACATTCGCATGCGAAATATTTCCGGCAGTCCCTTATGTTTAATAAAGCAACAAGCACGACTGCATACAGTAAGAAACCAAGCGCAAAAATATTTAAAAACATAAAATAGAAAACGGAAACACAAGCAAAACTAAAATAACTATATTTACATACATATATGCATACACAACTATTTAGTGGAAACTGATATTCATTATACATATATCATAAATATGTATGTATATTTACCAAGCGCAAAATCTTACGAGTATATATGTATGTATATATTTACATATGTATATCTAGACGAMGGTTCTAGTAGACACTATGTAAAAGTGCATATTTACTTATATAAGAACATCTATATAAGTACATAAGAGAAAAGAACTTTTTCAATATCGTGTTCAAAAAAAAAAAAATTATAACATTTTCATACAAATATACGGCAAAGAATATACTGGTTATACAAACACAAAATCTCAAAAAAAAAAGGGTTCAACAATATATATATACTACTTTTGAGAACTATACAAAATACACATTAATTCACGCAAATATTCAAAGTCCACATTTGCAAAAAGCGAATTGATCTCTCTAACGAGCTCTCAATTGTTTATGAAAAAAAGCGTAATCATAATACATACTAACAATTCGTGCATACTTAGGCACAAAGCGAATTGATCTCTTCAACGAGCTCTCAATCGCACAAGACATAAGTACCTTAATAAGCACATACATACATACACACAAGTCCAAGTATTAGGGTGTACCTGAAGGGCGTAAAAGGTGTTTATAAATTAAAAGTGCGAATATTTGCAAACTTAAAACTAAAATAAAATAAATAAATATTATTATTTGCAAATAAATAGAAACGGCAATAATAACACGATATACCGAACTCGTTTTTACCAACCTAAATCAAAATTCCAAATTCTATTTACCTAAAAGAGTATTCGGTTTTAAGCAATACTGCTTATTCAAATCAGTCGCTCTTAGAAAAAAAAATAATAATTATTTACACAGATATTAAAAAAACCAAAAAAAAGCCAAAATGGTTAATAACGAAAAAAATCAAAATGAGATCTACCTCAAAATTTAAAATCATCGGCTTACGTTATTTACGAAAACTGCTTGGACCAATACGATGAAAGGAAAGCTATGATCTCCGATTAATTAAAACTAATTAAAGCAATTGCACCTACTCCATACCCGAGAGTAGAGCTGCCACAAATGCAACAATATCAAGAGGCAAGTTCAGGCATCCAACTCGACACAGGCCCGCTTGTGACACAGAAACTTTTTACGGAGGTTATGAAGAATATCCGTCCTTCCGGGACATGTTCACGGCCGTGTACATAAACCATCCTCAATTATCAAAAGCGCAAAAATTTTATTACCTCAGATACAAAACTAAAGGTCAAGCAGGCGAAATAGTTAAACAGTTCGTTCTTAATGAAGATAGTTTCAATTTGGCTTGGGAAGCTTTAAAAGCTAGATATGAAAACGAAAGAATACTGGTCGATAAGCAAGTAACGACACTATTAAACTTGCCAAAAATCAAGAAAGAAACAAGTGAAGAATTTGTAACAGTACAATCCACTGTTTCTAATTGTTTGTCGATTCTGTCGACACAAAATATCCCCACATATAGCTGGGACCCAATTCTGGTAAACATTTGCAAGGCCACATTACCAGAAAAGTCGTTACTTCTATGGGAGCAATCGCTTTCATTACGAAAAAAGTGCCCAACGTGGCAACAAATGAAAGATTTTCCACCCAATATCAAATTGCGGAAAGGTTAGAAGAAAAAATAATCAAAACTAAGATCACTAAACACGATCAAAAAGTAAGCTTAAATAGACCCCAAGCTATAAGCAACAAAAATTTAAACAAAACTTTCACAAAACGCAATCGTTCACGTCTGAACAACCAAAACATACGTCATGCGAACTTTGTAAAAGAGGGCATAAACTTAAATCTTACGAGAGGTTTAAAAACCTAAAATTAACGAACGAAATAATTTTGTCAGGTCAAAAAATTTTGCACAAATTGTCTACCACATACGCATACATATAAAAATTGCAAAAGCAAATTTAATTGCTTACATTGTCATAAAAKACACCATTTGATGCTTCACTACAGCACATATCCAATTTCACCCCAACGAAGCGCTTACACAAAAAGAACCACGGGTTTAATTGCAAAAGCAAATCCCGAAAACCAAAATTCTAAAAATAGCCAAGAAACAACATGGTACTCAAATGCACAAAAAGTTCAAACGCTGCACAGCGAAGCACAAGGTGRACTAGTTACTGAACCAGTTACCACCATACCAACTCAAGTTGAGGACAAATACCTTAATTCACAATTAAGGAAACTGCAAAAGTTAAGGAAATTTCCATCAACAAACAAGACTATAAAAGATGAGTATT
Source organism: Bactrocera latifrons (assembly GCF_001853355.1). Taxonomy (NCBI): domain Eukaryota; kingdom Metazoa; phylum Arthropoda; class Insecta; order Diptera; family Tephritidae; genus Bactrocera; species Bactrocera latifrons. Next base: position 133,655 of record NW_017537169.1, read on the forward strand.
GTGAGCACTTTTCTAAAGCCACAACTTTTTCTTCTTCTTGATTGGCGTAGACGCCGCTTACGCGATTATAGCCGAGTTAACAACCGCGCTCCAGTCGTTTCTTCTTTTCGCTGCGTGGCGCAAATTAAATATTCCAAGTGAAGCCAGGTCCTTCTCCACTTGGTCCTTCCGACGGAGTGAAGGTCTTCCTCTTCCTCTGCTTCCCCCGGCGGGTACTGCGTCGAATAATTTCAGAGACATTGTATAAGAGCCATTCTCGCACAACTTTGGACGTATGCTTTGGATCATTATCCTGCTGGAATGACTCCTCCAGCCCCAATTTAATAGCGCT
>NW_017537169.1:134010-158745 GCF_001853355.1 Bactrocera latifrons
GACTTATAGAGTTTGGTTTTTGTTTGTCGAGAGAGGACTTTGCTTCTCAATTGCCTACTCAGTCCGAAGTAGCACCTGTTGGCAAGTGTTATCCTGCATTGGATTTCTATGCTGACATTGTTGGTGGTGTTTACGCTGGTTCCAGGATAGACGAAATTATCTACAACTTCAAAGCTATGACTGTCAACAGTGACGTGAGTGCCAAGTCACGAGTGCGACGACTGTTTGTTTGATAACAGGAGATAATTCGCCTCGCCCTCGTTCACTGCCAGACCCATTTGTGTTGCTTCCTTGTCCAGTCTGAAGAAAGCAGAACTAACGGCGTGGGTGTTGAGGCCGATGATATCGATATCATCGGTATACGCCAGCAGCTGTACTCTCTTATAGAAGATGGTACCTTCTCTATTTAGTTCTGCCACAACTACTCGATCAAATAATTTACTAATAATACAATATGGGACAACTCAAAATTAACGTTAAGGGATCAGCGCATTCCCAATGCGATACAGTGACGCACCTACACCTTCAAAAGTCCCTCTTAACAGCTGCATAAAGCTTCAAATTAATTATGAAGATTTCTCTTCTCTACGAATCAAATCCGTTCTCCAGTCACGGCCATTCTCTCGCAAGATCCCTCTAAATCATAGTCCTAAATCTAGGGCTAAGGAGTACCCATTCTGTCCACATCTGAGTCAGGTGTGGAGTTACTTACTATCCTTTATAAACCGCTAATACAGAAAAGGCAACTAACAAACAGGTAGTTTACCAAGCCGATGGTACAGAGAGTTTAAATAAAACCGCAAATAATATGCCGTCATTGAAGAAATTGTCAATTGCCACCAATAAAAATATATATAAACGAGTTTAAAAATAATACAAGTCGTAAAGTCACAAAATATAAAGAGAATTTCAATATGACCCGTTCATACATATTGAAGTTACTTGTTTCAAACACCAATTCCCGACGAAATACATTGAACATCATATACGTACTAGGAGTCAAAAATTTGCCTAGGGGGCCCAGTATGTTTAAATGACTTAAGCATCGCCCCGCATGTATACCCCACTCTACCTGGGAAAAGCTGGCGCACCCTAGCAAGACAGCTTAATACACCACATCCGATGGCACCATACACTTACATCACCACACCACATCAACACACCACATCAACACAACCCACCACACCTGTACCCACTCAACAAAAAGGATGGACATCGGGATGGGAATTCAATTCGATCAACACAAGCAGCGCATCAACATTCGGCGAGACACTACGCCGCTACTCTACGGCGATTCGACTTTTCGACCTCCATCCGCGAGAACTCCATTGCCAGCTCCAGCAAGTCGCCCCTTTTCTCGGCACTTATTTTTATTTGAATTAGATTGTGCAACATTTATATTATAATAGCGTTTGTGACATTGTGAAAATACAAACAAAATTCATTTTTATTAAACATAAATTTCGTATACTTTTATTCACATACATACGTGAATACCTTGAAAAATAAAGTCACTAAATATAAAAGCAAATATGTATGTGAAAAAAAATTTAAATGTTTAAAATTTAAACATAATATAAAAACCAAATATAAATATACAGTTAGTCACTAAAGTAAGTATACACTACATATATCTGCATTATTTTTGCACTAGGTTTCTTAAAATATAAGAAAAATATTTTTTATTCACTTGAGAGAAACATAAATATAATACTCAATTCAAAAACGCATACAAAATGGCACAAAATAAAAAAATTTGACCAATTAAGTATACAAAGGCACAAATATTGAATTAATTATAAAAATATTATTTAAAAAGGCAACTTCTAGTATTTGGTTGGATAACCATTGGACTTAGTAATATATTTAAGACGTGAAGGCATTAATTTCACCAAATTTGCGGTGACTGCTTGTGATATTTTATTCCATTCTTCCTGGAGCGCGCTTTTTAATTGTTGCTTGCTTCGTATCGAATATTTACGTATTTGCCGCTTTAGATGTTCCCATAAATATTCAATGGGGTTTGTATCCGGTGATTGGGGTGGTGTTTTAAGCTGCTTTTGCACATTGTATAAGAGCCATTCTCGCACAACTTTGGACGTATGCTTTGGATCATTATCCTGCTGGAATGACTCCTCCAGCCCCAATTTAATAGCGCTTTGCTTCAAATTATTTTTTTAAATGTTAAGGTAACCGTATCGGTCCATAATAGTTTCGATAAACACCAGATTGCCTACCCCATTGGCTGCCATACATCCCTAAACCATCACCGAGCCACAACCATGCTTAGCCGTGCCGGCCATATTAATAGAATTCAGCTCTATGTTAGTTTTCCTCCATACTTTTTCGCGACCATCGGATCCAGTTATTCAAAATTTGCACTCATCTGAAAATATAACGTTATTCCAAAACGTTTGGTCACACTTTTCATGATTTTTTGCAAATGATATCCGTTTACATCAATTGACGCTGCTCACGAAGGGCTTCTCCTAACGTTACGTCCATGGTAACCAGTATTATACAGGACTCGGCGAATAGTTTGGGTACTACACTGTTTCCCAATATCTTTTTCGACTTCAGCTTTTAATTTTGGGGCACTTTTTTTAGGATTTTCTTTTATTTTACAAACAATCAGGCTACTTTCCCTGTCACTGAATACCCGTGGGCGTCCGGAGCGAGGCTTATTATTTATTTTGCCAGTACAAATCAATCTTTTGAAATGTAGCAACACTTTTATCGACTATACGAGCGATTTCACGCAAAGATTTATTCTCTTTGTGGTATTTTATAATAAATTTTTTGAGTCATCAGAGAGCTCTTTTCCTCTTCGAGTCATTGCCGCAAATTGTTCAGTAATTTAAAAAAAAAAAAGTAGAATTCTTTAATAATATTCCTAACAGTGTCCTTTTTATTTAAATTGATTGAACTTTTTAAATTTAAAATTAGGCTCACCAAACAATTGTACGCTGTATACTAACTTTTGCGAGTGCCAATGCACACATGTTTTGTGTAAAAACGTGCCATTAGTATATTGGGAAACACCTTAATTTGAATTATCTTCAAAAATGAAGATGGTGTATACTTACATAAGTGACTAACTGTACATATATATATGCATGTACGGTGGAATGGAGTGCTAATACTTACCCAAGCTTATGATAGCAAAAGAAAAAGAAAAGGGAAGTATCGTGGATGCAGAGAGTGCTAATAAGGATACATAAAACAAAAAAAAAAAAAAAAAGGACACGAAAGACGGTGTAAAAAAAAAAAAGTAAATAAGTATTCGTTTAGGACTTTATATTATCCTTGTGCACTATTCTATTTCTATTTCTAATTCTATCTTTATTTTCTAAATCCTCTTTTACAACCTGTTTTTTATGTCTTTAGCTTATTTCTATGTTCTATTACATTTTCATAAATTATTTTCATCGGTTGTGTTGAAATTACTTATCGTATCGACTGTCGTCCTAGGATTTTCTTGTCCCAAGTATTTTAAATTTTGTATTTTTATATTTTTAATTGGTTTTTCACCATTCTTTTTTTGTTTTATTTTGCCGGTAAGAACTTCGGCTGGCGTTGCAGAACATTTTCGTTCCACAACATTTTCTTTGTAATTACTATTTTTTCAAGTTTGTTCCACAATTTTAATACTTCTTTAATTTTTAATATAATATTACCGATTCTTTTCTCCGCTACTTTTTTGGAAGCTTCTTGTTCCTAAGTTTTGTTTTCAAAATAAATGTTCATAGTTCTGTTTTCATTTTCTATGTTATTCTTTATCCTATAGTTCATGTTCCCATTGGACACATCGATAAGTGCCTCAATTGTTTTAAGGAAATTGTATCCCAAAAGGAGATCCGATTCTAATCGCTCCATTTCATAAAAGATTTCCTCGACTCCAAATATGGTTATTATGGGGTAAAATTTGATAAGAGAATAGCCATTCATGGTTTTTACGCGCTTATAAATGTCTAATTCGTTTTTATTATTTTAAACCACAGGCTTAATGTAGCATGAGGTTGCTTCCGTGTCGACTAGAGTTTTTGAGTTTTTATTTAATTTTACACTCTGTCATTTGAGATAGTTCGCCCATTTTCGAATAAAAAATGGCTCTTATTCATATTATTTATTCTTTGCTATGAAATACTTTCCCTATGCCGCTTTACCGTATGCTTTTGTCCCCTATTGGCCTGAACGTTTGTATATGTTTTAAATTTTGATTAAAATTTACTATGGCCTGGTTGTCTCCTCACATTAAAATCTATACCGGGCTCTTTGATAATTTGAATCGAGTTCTTGAGCTTTTGCTAAAGCTTAAGGTAAATCTTGTGGGTTTAGAAAGAATATTATGTCTCGAAATGGGGTGTTTGGGGTAGGGGGTAAAAATTCATAAGACGTGTTCCCTACTCTTTTTGTTTACTTCCTTTGTTAATTCTGCGTTATTTCTGTGTGTCATGATTGTTTTGTTTATTAATAGCGTCAACTTTTTGTTGACGAGGTTGTAATATTCTAGAACCGACATTGCGCCCTGCTTTAAGATGCTTAGTTCTTGTTCGATTATATGTACTGGACGTTTGACCACATATATTAAAAGTCTAAACGAGAAAAAATTGCATCAAAATTGTGGACTGTTCCATGGTTTGTAAATGCATCATTTGCATCATGCGTTATTTTATTCCTAAGTATTGTGAGTGCAGTAAAGTATTTTCTACTGCCCCTCACGTATAGGCTCATAGCGTTTAGCGCTGCCTCCCTCCAAATAACATATAAATTCATCCTACCAGTAAATTCAGTTACGGATTTAACTACGTCTAATGATTCTTGACAGGCTATATTATCGTCTATTTTCTGGGTTAGAAAATCGGTTGCACTATTGGTATTGACTACTATGTGTGAGCGTAATTGTTCTACTTCCTCACGTAATGCTACTACGGTCAAAGGGTCGCCGTTAGTCATTTTGTCTAATTYTCAGTTTCTGGTCTTTTTTAAATTATTTTTACTTTATCCACTCTAGGAAGAGGTGCTTTTTTATTCTGGAGGGTCTGGAGTTCAGAATCGCAGAATTAAGCATTATTATAATCCGGAGGGACCGCCTGCGGTGGTGAATCGCAGTTTCAATATATTTTTGTTATATGGCTGGTCGAGCCTTTAATTATTGTTTTATTTAAAAAAATTTTTTTGGTTGGATTAATTTTTTATAATTCTCTGGAGGGTCCCATGGTTGGTGAATCGCAGATTTGAATTATGGAATTTATTGGTTGTACATTATATATAGTCTTTAGTTTCCTTTTTTTTTTTTTTTTTTTGTGAGTTTAGGACATTCCCTAGTATCATGATCGCCCTTACAAAAGTCGCAATATGACAGTTTTTTGTATTTAATGCTTGGGCTATTTCCCATTTCCAAATATAGTTAATTTTAATTTAAACTTACAAATATATTCTCTCGCTGTCTATGTTATAATTCCCCCTAATGATACAATTGTTGGGATTGCTGACGCCTCCGCTGATGCTGTTACCACTAATGCTGTTACCGCTGTTGATGATGTTGTTTTATAAAGTATTTGTGATTTAAGTCACTCTTTCTGTTTTTGTAATATCATATTTTGATAATTAGTTACGTTTTAATCAACTATTTTAATTATTGGTTTTTAAATCAATTATAAAATTGTTTTTTATATTTCTTGTTTTTACTATCCTGCGATTGTCACTTCGTTGCTTGTTCTTACTCACTTTATTTCAGGTTTTGACTTTTTTGGTCACTTTACTTTTTTTGGTCACTGTCACTTCTACTGTTCTAATAAATTATTTAAACAAAATTTTTTAAATTTCATGGTTTTGCTATTTATTTTTTTTTAAAAGTTTTTCATGTACACTTTTTTCTTTAGTAGGCACTTGAAAATATATAGACACTGTTTGCACCTTTTAATGATGCCGCACTAAAACCTTATTTAAACAGCCACTTTTGAATTTATGCCCCACGGTGGGCACCAATTAATTCCCGCGACGAGGGATTTTTTAAAAAATCCGCGAACACGCGGATGAAATAAGAACACGTGTGGTTCAAGTGGAGTTCCAGATACAAATTAAATCTTTATTTCTGAATTATAGCCCATTTCATGCACTTCAGCTTACAAACTAAAACGACGCTACTTCTTTTTGTTTTAAATAAGCCAATCATCCGGGGGTGTTCAAAACACTCATGTTCTATATTTTTGCTGAAAATGCTTCAACGGTAAATGGTCCAAGGTAAGGAAAAGGTAGTATGCAGWTCTGGATAAAGCTAGTACAATAAAAGGCGAATATGGCAATGCTGGTTTTGTGAAGAAACAGGAAATCAACAATTGTTTCATAAATTCAAAGTTAGTTAAAATCATTATTAGGAGATATAGTTCATTTTGAAATGTTGTATAAAACCTACCAATCTACATCCACATTTCTTAAATCGCAATGAAAATATTTATATACACATATTTAAGTTTATTTTCTTTATCTTGCTCTTCTAATGTGGATCATTTACAATGCGTAACCAGCTATCAAAATTACTTGACTACAGCTCAAGAAATAAGATTTTTTTTTTTTTTTGGAGTAATTACTTAAGAACTGGATACAGAGCTGGATGGATAAATATATACTTATTTTGTTAAAGTAAGCAAAACACAAAATTTTGATATTTTGTTTCTTAGCATTTCCAATTCGGTTAATTTATTGACTATTGTAATGACTAATATGAATGAATGAATAAACAAACTAAAGGAATTCCAAGATGTTAACAAATTAATTTCGGTAGCTCTATAACTTTTCGGGATCATCGGGTCAAAACAAGGCGATTYGGAAAGTAGTTACACTATTTGGAGTAGGAGATGGTGAAGAGGAAAATGCGAGTATTTTCTTCCTTTTCGAAATTAAAATCAAAATGCATATATACTTGGCAATGATATTTGGTAATCCAAAAACAACAAAAAAACAAAAAAAAAACACTTTAATAAGCAATATATGATATACCTCTTTTTATCATACTACAACCTACTACCTGTGTAAAATATGTAGGTATATACATACATACTTTATTTTATATATATTATTCCATAAGATCATACTTTTGCACCTTAACAGATACGGTAATTGCCATAAGTATACATAATTTTATTACATTTTATTTGCATACTTTAATCATTTCATACTTTATCGTTCTTTGTCTCATTTCTATGTATGTCTAACAATTTCTATTTTTTTATCTCTAATTTTTTAATATCCATTTTTTCATGAATTTTCTTTTCTTCTCCATATTTATATTTTTCAAATTCATTTTCTGCGTTGAAAATTGGAATGACGATGGGGGTGGAATTGACCAGTTGGAGCCTAAAAAAGAAAAATACATTGGATCAAACATTTAAAGAAACTTATAAGCTTACCGAAAATTCTGCCTGTCAAAGTCTATGATTGAGAGCACCTCCTGCTCGTTCCACTTTTTATTGGGCTGTCGCCTTTTTTTTAGCTGAGGGCACACCTTCTTCATTAATTTTTATTAAGAACTGTAATGAATCTTTATAACTCAAATAGACATTACAAAAACTAACTAAAACTTACCTCCCTCAACACTTTAACAGAAAATACGTTTTTATGTTGTATGACTGCTGGCACAGGGTTGCAATTATTTTTTTACGTGTAATTGCGAGAAAAGGAACAAAGGTTCTGGTCTGAGATATTTTACAGCCATTGCAAATATTGTGCAGATTGTTATTGTGTCATTGTACGAATGGAAAAATACTGACATCTGTGCACCGTACAAGAGACTTCACCTAAACTTTAGTATTATTTTAAAATGCATAGTTACTCTTTATATATACATATATATCTAGTCTGCAGAAACTAGAAAATGAAATTTCGACTGAAATATTTTTTTATATAAAATAGGACCAATACTATGGAGCGAAGTATTCAAATGCAAAGAATATTTAATAAATATTTATTTATGCATAAGTAAGTTAATCTTGAATGTTTGCTTATTCTGTGATGTTATTCCTTTATGTTTTTATTTTGTTATACTTCTTCTTTTTTACTGGGGTAGACACCGCTTACTCGAGTATAGCAGAGTTAACAACAGTGCGCCAGTCGTTTCTTCTTCTCCACTTGGTCTTTCCAATTCACTGCAACTCTTCCTCTTCCTATGCTTCACCCATCAGATTCACCCATCAGATTCGAATACTTTCAGAGCCAGAGTGTTTTCGTCCATTCGAACAACATGACCTAGCCAGCGTAGCTGCTGTCTTTTAATTCGCTGAACAATGCAATGCCGTCGTATATCTCGTACAGCTCATCGTTCCATAGAATGCGATATTTGCCGTGGCCAACGCGCAAAGGACCATAAATCTTTCGCAGAACTTTTCTCTCAAAGTAACGTCGACTCGTTATTTTTTGTCTTCGTCCAAGCCTCTGCACCATATAGCGGGAATAATGAGTGACTTGTAGAGTTTCGTTTTTGTTTTTTCGAGAGACGACTTTGCTTCTCAATCGCCTACTTAGTCAGAAGTAGCACCTGTTGGCAAGAGTTAGATTTCGAGGCTGACGTTGTTGTTGGTGTTGATGCTGATGCTGATTCCAAGATAGACGAAATTATCTACAACTTCGAAGTTATRACTGTCAACAGTGACGTAGGTGTCTAATCCGACGACTGCTTGTTTGATGACAGGAAATGTTCCACCTAGCCTTCGTTCACCACCAGACCCATTTGTTTCGCTGTCTTATCCATTCTGGGGAGAGCAGAACTAACGGCGCGGTTGTTATGACCAATGATGTCAATATCATCAGCGTACGCCTACAGCTGTACAATTTTATAGAAGATGTACCTCTCGGTTTAGTTCTGCAGCTCGAATTATTTTTCTTCAGTAGCAGATTGAAGAAGTGGCACGATAAGAGCCGTCTTGTCTGAAACTTCGTTTTGTATCGAACGACTCGGTGAGGTTCTTCCCGATCCTGACGAGCTTTTGATGTTGCTCAACGTCAGTTTACACAGCCGTATTAGTTTTGCGAGGATACCAAATTCAGACATCGCGGCAGCTCTTTTTCATACTAACGAAAGTAGCTTCGAAATCGTCGAAGAGGTGGTGTGTGCCTTTTCACGGGTCTATTCCAAGATGTAGCGCATGGTGAATATCTGGTTGTTTGCGGATTTTGCAGGTCTAAAGCCACACTGATAAAGTCCAATCAGGATGGACTTTAACTTTAAACGTAATACGCTCGAAAGAATCTTATATGCGATGTTGAAGAGGCTTATCCCATGTTAGTTGGCGCAGATTGTGGGGTTTCCCTTTTTTTGGATTGAGCAGAGCACACTTAAATTCCAATCGTTGGGCATGCCTTTATCCGGACATATTTTACAAAGAAGCTTATGCCGTCAATCCATCGGCCACCGCCGCTTTGTTGTTCTTCAGGCGAGTAATTGCTATTCGAACTTTTTCATGATCATCGATCGGGGAATCGGGCTCACTTTCTTCTGGCGCTGTACTTTCACTGCCATTCAGCAGGCTGGAGAAGTGTTCTCTCCACAATTTTAGTAGGCTTTGGGCATCGGTTGCTAAATCACCTTTGGGAGTCCTACAGGAGTATGCTTCGGTCTGAATTCTTCTGTAAGCCGCCGCATTTTTTCGTAGACTTTTCGAGCATTACCCCTGTCGGCCAGCTCGTCAAGCTCTTCATACTCACGCATTTCGGCTTCTTTCTTTCTCTGTGTGCAAATGCGTCTCGCTTCCCTCTTCAACTCTCTGTATCTATCCCATCCCGCATGTATTGTGGTCGATCATAACGTTGCGAGGTAGGCAGTCTGTCCGTCGCGACATGGTACATCTTGTCGTCGCATCTGTTCGAATAGAAAATCGTTCGGCTGTCTGTGCTGATTGCAGCTTCTCGGCGTCGAACCTTTCTTATATTTGTTGACGTGCGTTGTTTGCTGCCGAGTCGATGTTAAAACCTAAAACGTCTAGATCACATCATGATCAATCTGGTTGGTTATGCTGGAATCTAGTATTATAGATAACCACATTTCGGGCCCCGGCGAAGTCGATCAGCCTCAACCCATTTGGGGATGTTTCGTCGTGGAGGCTGAATTTACCGACTGTTGCGCCGAAGATACCTTCTTTGCCCACCTCGACGTTAAAGTCGCCAAGCACGATTTTGAGATCATTTCGGGGGCAGCTTTCATAGGTGAGCTCCAAGCGCTCATGGAAGGCATCTTTGATCACATTGCCCTTCTCTTCCGTCGGGGCGTGGGCGCAACTCAGTTATATGTTGAAGAACCTCGCTTTGATGCGATATGTGGTTAGACGTTCATTCACCGGATGATAGTACCCGTCGACTGAGTGTCTCTCCCACCACGAATCCCACACCAAATTTGCTCTCCTTTATATGGCCACTGTAGTCAATGTAGAAAATGTAAGTAAAATAATAGTCAGCCTACACGCCAAAGAGGACATCAACCAGCTGGGCAGCGGCAGCTTTCGAATTAAAGGACCGGTCGTCATCAAAAGGGGATCCCTCATCCGAGGCAGTTGGTATATTTTCATTGGGGGCCGAAAGTCATGAGCTGCTTGAGCCATGTAAAAGAATCGTTTCTGTCCACTCCCAAGTGAATGGCGATCAGAGAACTTTACTCACTTGCGTAAACTTCCACACATGACTTCATCCTGCTAGTTACTAATTATACAAGAAATAATATTTTGGTAGTTTTTTTGGTTCATCTTTTTCACGATATTCGGCCGGTTGATTGTCTGTTTTCGGGTCGTATGCATATATCAAAGACTCATCGTTTCATATATATATGTTTCATGACATCCTGATATTCGGAAAACATTGTTTCAAAGGCGCTAACACGACACTGCTTTTCGAAAAAGTTTTATGACTTTGGAACCAATCATGCTTTCACTTTTCTTAGGCTCAAATGATATTTCAAAGTGGGTTTCACTGATCCTTCCGATATTCCAACGATGCCAATAATCTCTGACTATTAATTGACGATTGCCGTCCTGAATGTGGTTCATCGGAAACGCGGTCTCGATCTTCTTTGAATAATTTGTATTAATCATTATTTGTATTAATGATGGTTTTGAAATGTCATTTGGCACAGATATCACTGTCAGTGACATCAACATAAATAAAAGCTAGTTTTTTACTCATTACACGTTATAAATTAAAAACTATAATTAAAATTAGATAATTTTATTTAGTTTACTCCTGCTTACTAAAAACTTAGAAAAAAGAAGAAATCTCGAACGAATGAGAAAGTCAGAAAAAAATTTAAGAAAGTATAATGGTAAGCTTTGCGTGGCTACGAGTGTATATACATGTACAACTTATACACTGACCTATAACTATACTAACTGACCATTAACTATTATCATGCCACATACTAAACAAATCTTTCCTGGGTTTCATTAAGGTAAATTACATACAATTACCAATGACATGGAATAAAGACAGCCGGATTTTCGAAAATCCTGAAATTAGTTATACCAGGAAACATAAATACGAAGAGAAGGTGCAGGTTCGATATCGAACAACGATGGCCTCGAATTCACGATGTGAATTTGTGGTTTGTTTTTATTATTTTACATTCAACCTAGTATATAAAATAATATACTAACAACAATTCTAGTCTAATTAATTAGGAGAGATACTTAAAAACTAAATGTTAAGAAATACATTTGCTGCTACTCTTGTCTTACTAGGTCGGAATGCTTCTTGCGTTTCAACAAGCAGTTTCGGTGAGTCTGGAGACTTCCTCATTAACGTGCTGTCTAAGCCTCAGTTCATGAGACTTTGCTAATTTGGAGATTTTATTTACCACTGAATTCACGCCTAGATCACGGTGTAGGTCAGCAGATCTAATGTACCAAGAAGAATTAACTGAATTCCTTAGTACCTTACTTTGAAAGCGCTGAATGCTGGCAATAGAGCTTTGACTTGAGCAACCCCATAGATGAGCTCCATAGGCCCAAACTGGCTGTAGAACTCGATTATATAATAACAGTTTGATTTGAATTCATTGCGTGGGTTTCCTACCAACTAGGTGGTAAAGTTTGCCAAACTTCATGCTGTTTGCACTTGTCGACTAGATACTGAAGTTGTCTCTCCAGCTGCTAACAAAAGCTGTGTTATCCGCAAATATCGCTGTCATATAACTAGAATCAGATGGGGCACTGGTAAAAAGCAAATAAAGCATTGTCCCTACTCGCTTCCCTGCGAAACATCCATTTCTATCGGTTGCAAGTTTGAATATGCATCCTCTTGTTTAATGCTAAAGTATCTGTCTTTTAGGTATGAAGCAATTATTTTACAAAATTGTTGGGGTAGCATGTATTCAATTTGCGCAGTAGACCCGTATGCCAAGCTTTGTCAAAAACTTAAGACACGTCCAAAAAGGCCGGTACAAACGTTCCTTTTATCAATTGTATTTTCAACAAAATTAACGATTCGGTGTGCCTGGTCAATTGTTGAATGCTGGTCACGGAAGCTAAATAGATATGTTGGTATTAGGTGTTTATGAGCTAACATTATGACTTCAGATACTTTCCAAAGCGATGGCACGTATCTTAGGCATAAAGCACTGCTTATAATGTTTACAATTTTTTTTTATACAATTCTTTGGTAAATTGCGTAATATTTCTCCAGTTAATAAATCGTACCCAGGTGCTTTTTTGAGTCTTGTGTTTCGGATAACATTCTTAATTTCTTTAATAGTAACTGGAGAACTATTGATGTGTGGAACCAACYAATTATTTTAACAGTTTATCTCATACCCATCGTTAGGCGTAAATGTGTTTCTCAAATAATTTGCAATGCGGCAGTTTTCTGTTCATTAATTTTGGCCCATGCAGTTTCGTTTAGTTTTAGTGGTGCTTCATGTTTAATTTTTATTAATATTTCTGGCAGCTTTCCAGAGTGAATAGTCGGTGGACTTATCAGCTGTGTCTTTAGACAGATAAGTTTTCAAGGAAAAATATTTAAAATGTTTAATTTATGTTATTAGTTTCGATGTAAATTTATTAAGCTCAGTTTTGAGAACAGAGGACCTAGTTTGCTGCCATCTCCGTCGAAGCTTGCACTTTTTATGGATACTTTTTAAGATGTGTTTTGGGTATTTGATACCACTCACCCGGGTATTTTGTGTACTACTCGACTCAGGGTTTTGAATTATTTTTGTGAAATCTTCAACCTCACAGTCCAACTCAATACCAATCGTCATATGCTTAAGCTTTGGGTCGATTTTATTCACTATACTTTTAAATGTATACCAATTAGTGTGTTTATTACATAACGTTGGCTTGGCAGCCGAAGTAAATGAGAGCTTAGGTCTCAGCAATCTTTAATACATAAATTGAGTTTCGGTAGTTTATTAATTATAAAGAAGTCAAGAAGGCCTGGCATTTTCTGTCTATCTGTATACCAATAAGTGGGTTTTCCGGTAGAAACAAAATTGCATCCAACAGCTTGTATAGCTTTGAAGTTCTCGACCTTTGGTTGTAGTTAAACGAGATCCCCAATGAGTGTGTTTTGCGTTAAAGTTGCCAGCAATGTTGTGCCTTCCGTCATATTTTTTTAATAAATTCTTATACGTTTCTATCTATATGTTATCTCTAGGTGGACTATAGAGAGCACTAAGATATAATGGGTGATTGTGTAATTTATCTGAAATTGTTGTAGCGTGAATTTCTTCCGTCTTAATTGGATATTCTGGCAGTGTTCAATATTGATTTTGATACTTATAGCACTCCCTCCTCGTGCTGAGTTTGCCGGGTGTCTTGTGTGTTTAAAATGGATTGTGTATCGCATGAGTGGTGTAAATTTTTTATCATTACCTTTATTGGCCTATTATGTTTACTCTCGTCGCTAAACTAAAGTATATATTTTCATTATATAAGTATTTTGTAGTTGTGCGATAATTATTTGCATCGACCACAATAAGTTTGTAGGCGCTGTTGCGCAAAAGCTTTATTCCTAGTTCCTATTTATTAGATCTGTAATATTAGAATGTTTTTTAGTAAAATCCTTTACGTCGTTTATTATATAATAATAGGAGGTGGGCGGTGGGTTTTAATATCATTGTTGGCCGCCTGCTCATTTTTTTAATTTTCGAAGGGCTAATAATTGTTGGAGAAGTACCCGCTCTGCGTTTTTTTGAAGAGCTCTGAAGAGTTCGTATATTTGATCTAAATTCATTCTATGCTTGCTTCCATAGAGATTTTGTTTCCATACTCACATGCTTGCTTTTATTAGATTTTAGTTCTTCGTTTTGTCTTTTTAATTCTATGTTATCTCTATGCAACTGATTACACATCGCTTCCAAAGTTCTAAGCCTCTCAGCTGATGTGCAATTTTTTCTTCCACGGAAATTAGTTATTTGAGTGTTTATTTCATTTGTTATTGTTAAAAAACAAAAAAAAAAACTTCGATTAGATATGTGATTTGTTTTGAATGATTTTTTACAATTGCTACCACTAATGCAAGGAAATCAATGTACAACATGATGACAACATCCACGCCTCCAACGGCGCACACACCCACGAAATACCACAGATTGGATTATTTGCAAATTGTGGCAATTGCGGAGTACACTTGGATGTTGACCGTACTCAATGATAGATAACTTTTCAGAATGTGAAATGTTAACATAGTTTACAGTTTTCTCACATACTCAGCAGAGAATGTGAAAAGAAATACGTCACATGATGATACTAACAACGAATCTTGAGAATTTGATACTCCCAACGAATCTTGAGAGTTTTGCTTTCAACCAGATAAGCGTTTGTTTGTTCAATGTATGTAAATATATGTATGCTATTGCGTTTTATTATTCTTTACTAGCGTAGAAACCGCTTACGTGGTTATGGCCGAGTTAGCAACAGTGCGATAGTTTCTTCTTTTCACAAGGTGGTTCCAATTGGCGATTCCAAGTGAAGCCAAGTCCTTCTCCACCAGGTCCTTCCAACGAAGGGGAGGTCTTCCCCTTGCTATGCTTCATCCAGCGGGTACAGCGTCGAACACTTCCACAGCTGSAGCGTTTTCGTCCATTCGGACAACATGACCTAGCCAGCGTAGCCGCTGTCTTTTAATTGGCTGAACTATATCAATGTCGTCATATATTTCATACAGCTCATCGTTCCATCGAATGCGATATTCACCGTGACCAACGCACAAAGGACCATAAATCTTTCGCAAAACTTTCTCTCGAAAACTCGCAACGTCGACTCATCAGTTGTTGTCATCGTCCAAGCAAAACCATATAGCAGGACGGGAATTATGAGTGACTTATAGTCTGGTTTTTGTTCATCGAGAGAGGACTTTGCTTCTAGGTTGCCTACTCAGTCCGAAATAGCACCTGTTGCCAAGAGATATCCTGCTTTGGATTTCGAGGCTGATGTCGTTGTTGGTGTTGATGCTGGTTCTMAGATAGACGAAATTATCTTGACGAGCGTTTGATGTTGCTCAACGTCAGTTTACACAGCCGTATTAGTTTTGCGATATCAAATTCAGACATCGCGGCATACAAGCAGCTTCTTTTCGTGCTGTCAAAGGCAGCTTTAAAATCAACGAAGAGGTAGTGTGAGTCAATTCTCTGTTCAGGGGTATTTGCCAAGATTTGGCGCATGGTGAATATCAGGTCAGTTGTTGATTTGGCAGGTCTAAAGTCAAATCAGTTTGTAGACGGTGAGCTTTCATTTTTCTTACAATACGCTCGATAAAACCTTATAGGCGATGTTGAGGAGGCTCATCCGATGGTAGTTGCCGTAGATTGTGGGGTCTACCTGTTTGTGGATTGAGCAGAACATACTTAAATTCCCGTCGTTGGGCATGATTTTATCCGACCATATTTTACAAGTAAGCTGATGCATGTTCGTTATATGGTCGGTTGGGGTGTATAAGGAATTTGCCCAGAGCAAATTTGGATATTGTATCTTAAATGGTTTAATAGACATGTACAGTAAACTTGGTGCAAAGTGGACCAGCATATTTTTATATTTAATAACTTAGTACGTCAGTGTGGCACGTTATTGATTTTCGATTAGTAACGTTTTGTGCACGTTATAGTCTTGATATTACGCCCATCTATAAACTGGTTCTCAACGTTAGGTTAACAAAACTATTATACTCTGTAGAAACATGTTGCAGGGGTAAACAAAGAGCGACTGAAAAACCTGTTACCATATGGAGGATGGCTACAAAAATCATAAGGATGTATTTACCGGCGCGGTGAACAAAGTTTGTTTGTGCGAATTCGCCGAAGAATCTTCTAGAATAAACCGGTTGTACGGTAAAGTCGTTTTAGCAATAAAGATTCAGCAATCTGAGCCATCCAACCTTTTCTTTTAAAACATTCGAAAATACAGCTCATGCTTCAAATTAATGTAGATTAAAATAACGGCTACATGTCAACCTTTAAAGAAAAAAAAAAGTTTCCGATGAGGATGCCAAGTTTCTAAAAATTTAATTTTACGGTAACGGTGATACAGAAGCTGATCGGCGTTGCACTATAAATACTAAAGTTGAAAGAAAAGTCTTTCTTCGAATCTTTACGCTACATATGTCGCCGAGGATTTTTATAATGTTTTAGTTTTGATTCATAAATAATGTATTTTTTGTGTTGAATAATTTAAAATAATACAGTTTTATTGTATATACTTCGCACAGCAACACGTCTAAGAGATATATAGCATATTTATAAAACTGTTTGAAAATATGTAGCCGAGTAACGGTTATTTGCATCACCAAAAACTTGTGGAGATATACGGTTATATGTAATACAAGGTTTGTCCGGAAAGTGATAGAACTGAGTCGATTTAAAAAAAAAATTATTGAAAAATTGTTACAATCGACGTCATCGTCCTTAAAGACTTTCAAAATATTCTCCTTCCTCACAAATTGGGGGTCGCTTTCACCTTTGTTAAAACCTTGTTTCTTGGCACATTTCCACTCGCGGCAATTTCTGGTCGTCAGTGAGCACTTTTGGGGCGTCRCGTACACCTTGCGCGTACGTTTCAAGTGCTTCGTCACATTGTAATTAACCACAGATTTTGTTAAATTTAACATCTGGGCAATTAAACGAATACTTTGTTACCGATTTACCATTTATAATTTTTGAGTCGCATGTCCAGCTCCTTACGTTTGTTTTTATTTGTACTTTCGACCGTAGCTTTATATCAAGCGTCCTTCCTAAGTATTTAGCGGAATTAAAGTGAGGTATTCGTGCACCGTAAATGAAAATTGGTAAGTGCTTTACCCTGTTGTATGTGAAAACAATGTGTACAGACGTAGTTTCATTCAGTTTTATCTGTAATTTCTTTGCCCATTGTAAGTCTTTATTTACAGTTGTTTGGAGATTAGTAGTGGACTCGTGTTCACTACTACCAACAGCAAGCAACGCGGTATCATCTGCAAATGTGGCTCTTGTACAGGGTGGCTGATGAATTTTGCTACATTAAGAAAATAAAATAATTTTTTTTTTCAGTGTATGGAATTCATTTTTCTTTTATTCATGTTACAGCTCATTAAATTTTATTAAATATAGCTTAATTAGTTTTAAAAATAATGGAATTTAAATGCCCCCCCTGCTTGTTGATGAATGTGCGGCATCTTATCAAAAAGTTGTTCATTACTGCTTGGAGAGTTGAGACAGGAATAGCCGCAATTGTTTCCCGAATGGATTGCTTTAGTTCATTCAAATTTGTTGGTTTTGCTTTGTAGACTTCCTGTTTGCAATAACCCCACAAGAAGAAAACAGGTGCAGTAAGGTCAGGCGATCTGGGTGGCCAACGGAATGTGGAGTTTCTGGATATCAGCTTATTGGGAAATTTTCGTCGCAATTCTGTCATAGCAGGTTGGGTTATATGAGGAGCTGCACCATCTTGCTGAAACCACACAGAGTTGAAAGAAATTCTCATTCGGCGTAATTCTTGATAGAAACACTCTCTCAACATGCTCAAGTAACGGTCTCCAGTAACCGTAACGGTGTAACCGTCTTCTTCGAAGAAGTAGGGCCCGACAATGCAGCGTGATGAAACTGCACACCATACTGTGACACGAAGTGGATGCAATTCCATCTCATGGAGTATCTGTGGGTTGGAAGCACTCCATATTCGACAATTTTATTTGCTTATGTTGCCGTTTGAATCGAAATGGGCCTCGTCAGACATGAAAACACAGTTCAATATGTTTCCATCCTCTTCCACCCTTTGAAGCATCTTCTGGTAAAATTCCAAGCGAATCAGCAAGTCTGCAGCATTCAGTTTGTTGGCCATTTGAATTTTATATGGGAATAAGTCCAAATCTTTGTTACACCCATTTGAGCAGCTAAGCTTCTTGTCGAAAGACGTGGATTGTTTTGTATGGCAGCAGCTACAGCAACGATTGTTTCCTCCGTTTGAACTGAAGAGTTTCGATGGTAAGGTCTTCTGTTGACTGTCCCATGCTCGGCAAATTGTTCACAAGTCTCATAATGGTCCATCTACTCGGAGGATTGCGGCCAAACGTGAGCCTATACTCTCCTTGAACCGAAACTACGGACTCCGTGATAGCGGCGGACAATCCAAATTCTTGTTCCAGTGTCCCAGTTATCCACTTTTGTTAAATGTAAAAGTCAATCTGCCAATAAAAAAAAATTAAACAAATTCATTAAATAGAAAAAAAGTTATTTAATTTTTTTTGGTAGCAACTTTTATCAGCCACCCATAAAATCAGTTTCAGTTTCGAAAGTAGTCCTTTGTGACCAACTTTATCGAACGCTTTTGCAACATCCAAAAACACGGCAGAACAATTTTTTTTTCCTCAAAGGCTTTTTTCAATAATGTGTGTAATCCTCTGGATTTGATCAGTCGTAGAATGGTTGGCCCGAAACCCAAACTGATGCGCTGGAATTATGGTTTTTCGTTCAATGATTTTATTGAAAGCTTCAATATTATCGGTAAAAGTGATATGCGCCTCTAAGAAGGTATATCATATACTGGTTTTGGAATCATGATAATTTAAACAAATTTCCAATAAGATGGCATGTATTTAAGATGAAAAACCGCGTTAGTAATGTTAGTAATTTTTACAATACTTATTTCAGGAAACTGTTTTAGGTTTGATTTTTTGTTTTTCAGATTTTTGATTTCCTCACTTAGCTCACTGCTTGTGCAAGTTGAGATTTCTTCGCTTTCTTGACGGGAAGCAGTAGGATAATCAACATGTGTTTCATATGGGGAGAGTATTTTGGGTAAATAATCCGAAAATACTTCTGCTTTTTTTGAATCGTCTCYGGCTCAGCTATCAGCACTTATTTGAATGGGACATGCTTGAGTTTCTGGTGTTTGTAGTCTTTTACAGCTTTTCCAAAGAAAGTAAACCTCTTAATTTTCCGATTAAGATCTTTAGAGACTTTATTTAAAATAGATTTATCAGCTGGATAACGAGTTTGATGCCACTTACGTCGTAGGTATCTCTTTCATTTAATTATTTCTCTTWTATCATTAGGATATTAAGAGCTTACAGCAATTTTTTTAAATTCCAGTATATTTTTCCAACCTCGGTGTTACATACTTATTGTAAGTGCATAATTTCGGATTCCAACTGGCCTGTATTTAACATAGAGTATGTCGTTTATTATACAAGGCCGCTGTTTTGTTTTCAAAGATGACGGTTTCATTATAGCTTAAATTGATTAGGGAATGATCCGAGTTACAGTCATAACACTGATTGATCGACAGATAGTTCCGGGATATTTTGAAGACAATGAAAAAATCTATCAGGTCTGGAATCTCTTGATTATCTGTTGGCCAATATGATGGTAAGTTCGTCGAGAATGCGTAACTTCCGGTTGACTGCAGTGCTTTATAGAGTTCCCTCCCCTTTGTAGTCGTAAGCCTTGAACCCAAGTGCATGTTCTTTGCGTTGAAATCTCCACCCATTATGAATCTATACTTGTGTCTGTTTATTACGTGTTAGTACACTTCAAAATGCATTTCACGCCTTGGAAGACTGTACACAGAGGTAAGTGAAAGTGGACTTTTAATTTCGTGAACTACTGTTGTAGTTTGAAACTTATCATTTGATAGTTTTTCTTCCTCAAAATGTTTAATCGTGTTTTTAATTAGTATTGCGCTTCCGCCACGGGCGCAATTGCTGGGATAAATTGAATGGTAAGTTTCATAGTTTTTAATTTTAAAAGAAGTTTGTGACGTAAATTCTGAGTTCAGTACAATTTCGATTTCATTCGTATGTTTGATTAACCCATTCGAGTTCCATAGCAGAAATTGTATATGGTGCAGTACACTGAAATTCTCCGCTACTTCGAATGCATTCCTGACAAGTTAGATCATTACATCGCGAAACCTTCTTCTGGCAGCTGCTCTTCAAACAACAGTTAGGGATATATGGGCAGAGCGAAGAGGTTGAATTGGTGGAGTGAGATTTTCCACGGATGGATAGAAAATAAGAGGAAGGGAAGGAGGTGAGTATTTTGTCGGGAACTCTCCATCTGAATCTTTAAGTGTCAAGCTCTTTCCATTTTAAAATTGTATGAGTGCCGGCTACAATGCAATCGCTGGAAATTTTAACTTTAAATTTTAATGAAAGCGAATCGGTGTTCTGATATCCCCTTGCATTCAAGGGCTACATGTATGGACGTCCATGAGCTCGGAAGTTCTGGAGATTTCCAGTAGTGAAATTGAATCAGTATATAAATAACTTTAATATGATTTAAACTTCCATACGCTCAATTATATTATGTGTAAACTCAAACAAATAACACTTTTTATTTGTTTCATTTGTGTGCAAATATTCTCGAACATACAGTGTCGGACATTGGACTAACTCGAGTCTCACACATATTCCGTCATAACTTTTTACATGGATGCATTAGAAGAATAATTTTTTTTGCAAACGAAAGATCTACATTTTTCTACATTAAAAAACAATTCAATTTTATTTTTCAACTTTTATGTACAATTTTTAACTTAAACCAGAAGGGAAAAAAAGTAAAAAACTCGCGCGACATAACTTATTGGACTACACTTTGATTGCCGAAATAAGCATTTCCAATGAATTAATTTACCGTTATCTGTAAGAAAAAGAGTTTTGCAGGTGTTAAGAATTTTAAATCGTAGATCAGACTTATTCGAACTGTTTGCTTTATTGAGAACGGGTGTGTTGTGTAATATTTAAACTTTTTACGAATAAAGCTACTAAAAATCGTTTTAGTTAGAAATGGTTGGAAAATCACATTCAACTGAACTTAAATATTAATTGTAAGCGAATTCGCAAAAGGTGTGCAGCAAAAAGAGCTTTGCAAAAAATATTCTCTTGGGAAATCAACTATTTCTGCTATTTTACGCAAGCACAAAGCTGATGGAACCGTGAAAAAACTTAATATTGGACGACGTCCTAGACTCACTTCGGTAAATGAAACTTGAGAATAGTGCGCGAATTTAAAAAAAGATCCAAAGATGTCCTCAGAAAACGTTGTAGATAGCTTACAACTAACTGTTAATGCTGGTCTATTCAGTTTCTGTGCTGTGAAAAAACCATATATTTCCCAAAAAAATCTAAACTGCACATCAATTGGTCTGTGGAGCAATGGAAGTCGGTATTGTATTCAGATGAGTCCAAATTTAATTTGCAGAACTCAGATGGAATGACACGTGTACGAAGACCAACAGGAAAGCGTTTAGACCGTCGATATTTGCAGGGTACCGTAAAGYATGGTGGGGTTAACATTATGGTGTGGGGATGCTTCTCTGCTCAAGGAGTAGGACCTATTTTCAAAATAGAAGRGAWCATGGATAGGTTCCAATATAAAAATATACTGCAAACCCAAATGTTACCCCACGCTATCACAAAAATGCCGCCTGATTGGCAGTTCCAACATGATAATGACCCCAAACACACGTCAAAAGTTGTAAAGGATTGGCTTTTGGAAGAACAAGTTTGTGTTATGAGATGGCCCGCCCAGTCTCCTGCTATAAACCCGATTGAAAACTTATGGCAAATTGTCAACAGACAGATTAATAGGGAACAGGTCCACGGTAATRAAAACAAGCTATTTGATGCCATGAAGCAAGCCTGGAATGGAATAAATGACACACATATTAATAATTTTATTTCATCTATGCCTAAAAGATGTGCTGCAATCATTAAAAATAATGGCTACCCAAAAAAATATTACTTTAAAACGAATTTATTTTCATATTGAGCTAAAGTCCAATGAGTTATGTCGCGCGAATATTTTACTTTTTTTATTTTTGTTATAATTTACAAATTTTACATAAAAGTTGAAAAATAAAATTGTATTGTACCTTAATATAGAATATGCGGTCTTTATTTTGCAAAAACAAAAATTCTTCTAATGCATCTATGTAAAAAGTTATGACAGAATATGCCTGAGACTCGACTTAGTCCAATGAGTTTTGTCCGACACTGTATGTATATAATGTGATATTTTTAATAAATAAAACATTCACTAAAGCGGCAAAGTACAGATTTAAAAAATAGAGTGCGTCGATACMAWCATATATACGGCGGCCCAGTTGCGTGAGTGGTTGAAGCGGTTGAGGCTCCCGACTCATGGCAACAAAAGTGCCCTGGCAATAAGGTTGGGCGATGTGCCTGCAATTGAGCGTGGCGATTGTCCTAGTTTCGCTGGCGAGGAGGTCGAATTGGTGGGCATTGATGAATCACCTTTGGAGGAGRCAGCGGAACGTGATTTTAAAGACGCAGAATGAGCTCCTGACCAAAGAAGTCGAGCAGTTAAAGCTAACGATCGAGCAACTTAAATCAAGCAATGTAGTAGGCGGCGCCACTGATATGACAGAAAAAGACGATTCATCGAATAGCAGAGCTTCGAGTACTTTAAATAACGGCGCAACGAATGTCAGCGCGACATGCAACAAACAAACATACACTATGCAACAAATAATAGCTGCGGCTCTTCGAACGACAACGGCGCATTGAACAACGGCAGTGGCGCTTTGAAAAATGACAGCGCTATGAACGACAGCGGCGCATTGAACAACGGCAGCGCTTTCAACGATAACAGCACATTAAACGACAATGACGCTTTGAACAGCAACGGCGCTGTAGGTACAGTAACAAACGAACGTAATAAAGATTAACCCTTAAGCTATACCTTTGGAGATGTTAAAAGATCTGTTACCAGAATACGAATACGAAGGTGGGCCGAATTTTAACGTTTGGATTCAACAATTAAGAATTGCTGGGAAAGTTTTTAATCTCGATCATGGCGCGCTGCGCGCTGTAATGATATGCAAACTAAAAGGTAGTGCAAGAGTGTGGCTGCATGCGAGGCCTCTGTTTATCACAGAAAATATAGACAGCCTTGTTGCAAAAATGCAAGCGGTGTTTGCACCAACACACAACGAGCTKTTGCTGCGAAGACAGTTTGAAGCGCGCAAGTGGTCGGTTGGTGAAAGCTTCCAAAAGTACTACAATGAAAAGGTTTCACTGTCAGGTCCGTTGAATATGGATGAATGCGAGTTGATTGACCATATTGTCGAAGGTATGCCGGACGAGCAGTTACGGACTCAGGCATATATCCAATGCTACACTACAAGAGTGCAGCTTCTGCAGGCGTTCGGGGGAGTTGAATTGAAACATGACTCGATGCAGATGCCTCGCACTAGTGTCAGATGTTTCAACTGCAACTCATTTGGACACATGGCCGTGGCATGTCGGAAACCGAAACGAGAGGTTGGGGCGTGTTATGGGTGTGGCAGCATGGAGCATAAATTTGCAAAACGATCATCCTTACCAGATAATATTGAATTTAATGATAATCTTTCAGTTTGTATTCCATATTTTTGGTTAAATAAAAGTAAATTCGAAATGTTTGGTGAATTTAATTGTAATGTTTGCTTCGAAAATAAATTTGTCAATATAAATTTGATCGTAGTGGCCAATGAGACTATGGTTATGACGTAGTTTTGGGTAGAGACTTTTTCAAAGCAAGTAATTTARTTTTGATATGCAAGGATGAGATCAAAAAGAATACATTTATTAAGTTGAAAAAGAGTGTTGATGATAACAGTGTTGAATATGAAAGTGTAAACGATGAAGGTAAACATAAAGTGGTCGGATTCAAAAAAGATTGTAATAAAAACTCTAAAGTAGAAAAGTGTATAGTTATGTTAAATGAAACAAATGATAGGAAAATGATAGTTAATGCAAATAAAAATAAAACGTTAACTGATGTGAAGAATGGAGTCATGTGTAGAAGTTCACGCAAGTGAGGAAAGCTTTCTGATCGCCATTCACTTGGGAGTGGCCAGAAACGATTCTTTTAAATATGACTCAAGCAGCTCACGACTTYCGGTCTTTGACCAAGTATCCTCTGGATAGCCTAAGAACATCCGTTTGAAGGCAAGCTAAAGTGAGAAGGCGAAACATTCCCTGCATAGGGTTGTGCGCTGGCTTTGGGACCCGCCACGTAAAAAAACCACCCCAATGACAACGCAACAACAGCCTCGGATGAGAGACCCCACTTTTGATGACGACCATGGCAAACGAAATAAGGACTACGAACTGAGGGCATGCACCTGGAATGTCCGGTCCCTTAATTGGGAAGGTGCCGCTGCTCAGCTGGTTGATGTCCTCGTAACAATAAAGGCTGACATCACCGCCGTCCAAGAAATGCGATGGACGGGACAAGGACAGAGACGAGTAGGTCCTTGTGGCATTTACTACAGTGGCCATATA
>NW_017537169.1:161342-162355 GCF_001853355.1 Bactrocera latifrons
CGCGCTGTTGTTAACTCTGCTATAATCGCGTAAGCGGTGTCTACGACAATCAAGAAGAAGAAGATGTGAATAAAAGAAAAGAGATAATTGATCGGAAAAATAATTTGAGTGATAAACGTTGTAAAACAAATATGGTTACAAATTGTATTGTTGATGAAATTAAAAAATTGGGTGATAAGAAATTAGATCAAATTAATGAAATGGAAAGTAATAGTGAAAATAATAAAATTCTAGAAATATAAAATGGTTAATGCTTATTGATTTTGATAAGGGRAAAGCACTAAGTTTCAATGTGGGAAAAAATATATCACATCGAATTTGTACAAAATTAAGTAAAATATTTACAAAACTGTATGAACAGGCCGAACGTCCTGATCAACAATTGGTAAAGTGTAACATAGACTCCCCGCGGCGATTATCGTATGCAGAAAAAGGGGAGTTGCAAAAGTGGATAGATGAGTATTTAGCAAGGGGATATATCAAACGAAGTGAGTCCGAATATGTGTCGCCGATTCTATTAGTWAAAACAAAAAAACGGGAGATCTTAGAATGTGTGTAGATTACCGGACGCTGAATAAAGCAACCGCGAAAGACAATTATCCGATTCCATTAATTGATGACTTGTTAGATCGATTAGCGAAAAAGAAAATATTCACAAAGCTTGATCTTAAGAATGGATTTTTTCATGTTTATATGCATCCAGAGTCAGAGAGATATACGTCTTTTGTGACTCCGTTGGGCCAGTTTGAATTCGCGAGAATGCCTTTTGGACTTAAAAATGCACCATMGCTGTTTCAAAGGTTTATACACAAAATATTTGCAGAAATGCTAAAAGAAGGAGATGTTATAGTATATTTGACGATATCATGATTGCAACAAAACTTAGAACCATTTCCAAATTCTAGAAAAAGTATTAAATAAGATAACTCAAAATAAACTTGAATTAAGGTTAGACAAGTGCGAATTTCTACAAACAAGCGTGAATTATTTGGGTTATATTGTTGTCGGTGAAG
>NW_017537170.1:0-31861 GCF_001853355.1 Bactrocera latifrons
TTACTATTCGCTTCAGAAATGGTTTGATTTCATTTCGTTTTAGCGAAGAATCACTGATGTTAATTCGCCCCATTCAATTTTTCACAGACAATTCATGTTCAAACTTCGAGCATATTTCTGTAGCCTTTTTTGAATGATTCAAACCCGTCTGATGTTGCATGTTAAGTTCCTTAGCGATGTCATGGCTGCTTATGTGACGGTACTGGTAAATCTTTTCCATAATTTCGTCGTCTTTTTCAACGGTAGGTTGATCAGAGCGAGATGCATCTTTCACATCTAAATTTCCAAAACGTAAACGAGCGAACCATCGTTGTGCAACACGAACCGATACAGCATCGTCTCCGTAAACTTCACAAATTTCATTGCTGGCTTGTGTGGCATTCTCCCTTTTTTTATAAAAAAAATCTCAATATATGTGACCTGGTTTACGGAAAGGGGCTTACTTGTCAAAAAATCAATTTTCACTTTTTAGTTGATTCGGATGGAAGATGAGATGCTTTTTCACGTGATAGAATCCAAAAATTTTCGCACGTTAGCTCCCTTTTCGTAGACCAGGTCACATATAGCGAATTTCTTCATTATTTTCACTCATTTATGAACAGCTGTAACCATTTCTCAGTTTTCACGCTTTTATTTTATTTTTATTATTATTTTTTTTAATGAAATCTCACCTTTCCACTCCACACTATGCGGTTTGACACAATGTGATTGTTGGCATTGGAGACTGCAATGTCATCGATTGATAAAATACGAAACAACTTTTTCGACTAACCAATATTTTGGATCTTTTGCTCAGACACTTTTCACTAAACTCGGATTGTTGGAGTAGCAAGGAGAACTTTCTTTGATATATGGACTTGCAGAAACAACGATCGAAACCACAATAATTGCTTTACAGATTCGTTGCCGAGCAAAGTATTCATAGAATAGTTTCTGAGCACATTTCGTATTATATTAGCTTACCGGAGTTTCTCTTCGGCCGCTGAAAGTTCCATTATTAATAATTAAGTTTTCCTATGTATAAAACAGCTTTGATTTCTAACTAGAAAAACATATCCCAAATGGTTAATTTTAGTTAATTGAATGTAACAACACATAACTAACGCACACATATGCACTTGATTGTACATGAAGCTTAATATGACTTCTTAATACACACAAACTCCACGACGCTGGTATGAAATCCCGCTAAATGAGCAGAACACAACTTTTAACAGCTTTTCTCACATTAAGTTTGCATAATTAAGGGACAACGCTTAACCCAAACACACATACATAGCTTATTATGCCACACCTGGGAATCAATTAGCAGCAACATGCGACACCTAAGTACGAACACACAATTATTTGTAGCTTGAAGGTAAGCGTAACGGCATTGGATATATGTATGTTAAGCAATAAAAGCGCTAAGTAAACAGAAATTAGCGTCACAAACTCTGGCAGCGGAGAATATGAAGCATGAATGGAATTTTGGCTGCACACTCGCATTACAACTACTCACGCAGGTGGTCAGTTGTGAGCAGCGCACAGACGGAGCAGAATTGACAGACTATAGTGTGCTGAATATCCTCCAGGATGTGCGACAACTGCATCACTATGACCAGCTGGTGTTTGTTCACAACCGTAATGCAACTTTAGGATCGGCATTCGTGGCACAAACACAGACGGAGCTGGAGGAGCCACAGGAAGTAGTAGCCTATGAGAACTTTCGTCTGACCGCTAATGTGGATTATGAAGAGCAGTTCATACGCAAAGTGATGTCGGAGCTCGCAGTGCCAGTTATACACTTCAACGAGTTGAGTGCCGTTCAGTTGAAGCAGCACTTTAGAGTGGAGCTCTTATTGGTGGTGTATTTGGAAGAGGCATTGGTGGCGCAGTCAGGGCTATTCAAAACGTTAGCGACAAGTTTGCAGCATAGAACACTCTCGAATATTTTATTTTTAATAAATAACGATAACACCACGGCGACCTGTGATGAGCTTTATCTGGAGCAACTCTTTAAATTTTGTTGGCAAAGCAAAATGATAAATGTGGCAGCATTGTGCGCCGACTATAAGGTATAATATAGCGTTTAGTATATTTCATAGATATAATTGCAACATATTTTCTACAAACTTGCAGCGCACAAAGCAATTCTACAGTTACACACACTTTCCAGTGTTTGCCTTGGAGTACAAAACCTTGAACGCCTTACAACTAAAAGACGAGTCCATCTTTCCGGATCGGCTTCGCAACTTACACGAGTTCAAGATACCCTATATAATAGGTGGCTCCGAGCCACGCATTATTATCTACAAATACAATGGCAAACGCATTTTGGGCGGTTTCGTTGGCCATTTCTTCGTCACTTTTGCAGCTAAACACAATTTTAAATTCTACGAACCGCCAAATATGAGAATCACGCCGGCGCAAGAGTTAGTCGAGGCAGTACGGAATAATACTGCTGAAATTTCGATCGGTCTTGCGTATCCAAATATACCCCTTGATGGTTTCTCTTACCCATACGAGCAGGTGAATTGGTGCGTTTGGTCGCCGGTGGAAGCGGATATACCAAGTTATGACTTCTTTTGGATCGTCTTCGAGGGTATGACCTTTGCGCTGGCGCTCGGCGTCGTACTGCTCATATCCGTTGTGTTGAGTTGCGCGCTCTGGCAGCATGGCAAGAAACCGGACTTGTTGCGCTTTTTCATACATGACGCTTGCCTGCGCGGCGTTTTGGGTCAGTCATTTCGTGAGCTCAGTCGCGCACCGTTCGTTATACGTTTCATTTACTTGCAAATCTGTGTACTTGGTATATTGCTGACTACCTCGTATAATGCCTACTTTGCCACCTATTGGACGAGTGCACCGAAGGTGGCACCATTCCGCAATATCGACGACATACTGCATTCGAATAAGAAGATATTCGTTTTTGCGCCCGAATATGTAGAGATGATTGCACGTACGGCAGACTTGCGAAAGTATATTCCCATGTTTTATGTTGAAAAAGATTATAAAACTTTCCTATCGACACGTGACACTTTCAATACAAAATACTTGTATATGGTACCAACAACTAATTGGCGAATTTACAATGAACAGCAGAAAGTTTTTACCACGCCCTTATTTCGTTTACGCAGCGATATGTGTTTTTATAATAATATACCGATGTGTTTCCCTATTCACAGTAATTCGATATTTTCGCAAATCTTACGAGACATGATTTTGCGGACGGCACAGGCGGGTCTAACTGAGTATTGGACGCGTAGCGGCTTTTTGGAGATGCTCAAAGCCGGACGTGTGAGCTTGAAAGACTTGAGTCGTCGAAATGAGTTCCGCGCCATGGCTGTAAAGGATATGAAGTATATTTGGATGGGTTATGGCATTGCTTGTGCTATAATGATAATGGTATTTCTGACTGAGCTCTGCTACTTTCGACGCAAGCGTGCAATGGCATTTTTTGTAGAAAAAATTTGGCGTCGAATTTGTGGCAAGAAAAAGTTGTAGACAAGCTGAATATAAATTATATTAAATAAATGTATTTTTAACCGTGCGTTCGCCTCTCTTTTATATTTTTGAACTAACCGAGGTAGTGCTTGCTCGAATTCTTCAGATGAAAACCCTTTATCCTTGATCCATATATCTTTAAAATTATTCGCAAAATCTGCAGAGCTTCACAAGTAAGCTTCTGTATTCACCGAAAACAAAAATTTTAACGAAAAAATCGCAATTTTATAAAGGAATATTCACGATCCTTTAAAATCAGTGTCGACTATTTATAACGAGAGAAGAAAGTATTTAGTTTTTACCCAGAAGCTGAAATTTAAATACAAAAATAGAAAAAGTCTCAGATCACTTCACTAAAATTTGTTTTAATATTCGCTCGCAGTTCGAAGGTGTATTGATTGTATTAATATGTTCGCTGAGTATTTAAATAATGGATTTATCCTGGAGCAGCCTTAGGTTAGGTTAGTTTAAACGGGTACACCAATAAACCACGCATAGACCACGTTGGTCCTTTACGATACCAAAAAAAGTTCCGTTGCTAAGGCCAAGAGGAGTAGTTTTCATTTAGGATTATTGCGTTTGACGTGAATTTTAACAGTATCTGCTTCCCCACTATCGACACCTCCTCCAATGTATAATATCATACCTTGGGGACCCCAGATGCTTACAGCGTAGTTTTGCCAATGCGAGATAAGGGCTAAGAGATTCACCACTGTTTCCCTTCTACCCTGCTCTAAGCATTTCCTGCAGTCGTCTCGATCTGTCAGCCCCATTTTGCGGGCGTGTGTCGCCACCAGACAGTGACCAGCTAGTATTCCCATCATGTTCCTGCAATATCTTCTATCGAGTGCCAATAGGAATTTTGTGTACTTGTGTACCGATCTACCGTTTTGCACCTGAATTTTACAGTTTTTGCACCAAGGTAGGTCGTTCCAACGGGTTTTGAATCTCTTTACCATGCTTCCACAGCAATTTGCTGTCCAGGACTACTCCAAGGTACTTAGTGTGATCCTTGAGAGAGAGTTGTGTCCCATATTGAAAGAAGCGCCCATAGAGGATAGCTGCCTTAAGTAACTGTTAATTCCTAAATAAAGTCACAAAGCCACAATTTTAATTTATTAATATAATTGAAGCACCCAGTATAAATGAATCTCAAATTTTTGCACATTTGGCAAAAGAGTAAATTCTTCTACATACCGCTTATATGTAATACAAGAACATGTGGCGTACATACAAACATATCCAACCATGCCTAACACGCCGCTTATGCAAAATTTCGTGCTTTTTAAACTTTTCAACACCGACTCTTTGTTCGTTTCACCAAATCAGCGCTGTTTTTGGAAATTTTTCAAGCAAATTTACGAGTGTCTTTTTTCATGAGCTCAACACATTTTCCACGGAGAAGATTAGCGCCCAATACGAATTGGTCGATTTGCATGGCCCGAAATACCGCGAAGCCTACAATTTGGCGGCATTGTGCGATTACAAGAGAATCTTTTGAAGCCAATAAGGTACATAAAAAATTGTTATGTGCACAGAATTGTTACAAACAAGACCGACAGTGTTCTGCCCACTTTATGTGAGATAAAGGCTGGTGTAACGCTTTTATAGCTTAGACATTTTTTTACGTTTCTATAACGGTGCAACACAAAGGGCGGACAATGACATGTAGTACTCTGTTGAAACAGAGAATTGATTGTTAACAGTACTGGGGCTTTTATTCCAAAGACAACCGCAGAGAGATCTTCAGAAAGTATTTTGATGCAGCAACACTCATTCGTTTGTGTTGTACTCTTAATTTCACATCTAGAAAGGAAAAATTAGTTAAGTTTAAAACTAAACTCTTATCCTACTAGTAAGGACACCCTTTCAGCCGACCTTTTCACCATTAATTAAACATAGTAGCTCAGTGTTTCTGCTGCGTTCCTTATTGTGCGTTAAAGCTCATTATTTTAGAATTTTTTCTCGGAAAATCTTTGGAAAAATCAAATCTAATGTTTAAATTATGCGTTTTTCATTAGAAATATACACTTGTTTTGAGTTTCAAACAACTGAAACTTATATAATATCCTTATCAGCGATATTAAACACCTTACTAAGCTCTTAATTTATTCACCTTTCTTTTTAATTAGCAATTTCTCATCTGACTCACAGGCAGCAACTTCATTTCTCAGCAGCTGCATTCAAACTCATAATATTGCAACTTTACAAAGCAATTGAAGTTGCTACATAAGTGATGGTAAAAATTTGCCGTCCTAGCAATTCACGGGTATGCATAATAACCCAGTAGGAAACATGATGCAATGACACAGACCACAGCTTATATGCTAATTGTTGATCTTAACTTGACCTTTAGAATCATGAAATATATTAATCTTCATATACGAAATCGATTCTCATTTTTCGGAACCGCAACTGTGAGTCTAAGTCTTTTATTCTACATAAGCACGAGGTGTCATCCGATATTACACTTTGAATTGAGCTTTCCAAAAGATACTATTTAACTTTTATATTCCACTTTTTTATCTTTATGACTGGAGTAAAGTGTTTGGTTTCTTTTCGCCATAAGACTGAGTCGTGTTTGTGTAATTTTATGTTTACCTTCACCCTAGTTAATAACATTTGTTTACATTTAGCCAACTGAGCAACTTTTGACCATTTCAAATGATCCCTTCGTTTACAATTTATGGGTAAATTACCCCATTTCTTCACATATCATGGAGTTCATAATCCTTTTGCTTGGCTTTCATGCGGTCAATAATCCTTTAGCTTACATTAGCCAAGTCAACTACATTTAGCCGAGTCAACAATCATTTTTTTTTTACAAAGGCCAAGTTAACAAAACTTTTTTACATTTTGTCTGATCAGTCACTCTTTTGTTTTGTCTTTTGCGCACAACCTTTTCGTCTTTAAAAAACTGCTCTGTTGCCGGAAAGTACATTAAAATCTCCGAATAAATTAATCTAAGTAATGGCTATATAAACCTATCGATCCAAATGCAGCTGTTTTCCCTAAAACTTTTTGACAAGACATCTTAACAAACTTTGGCATATATTGTGGTCCAAGGCAACCCTGTAACCTCGAAAAATAATGTTCGAATCGCAAGAATATAGCGTATGGCGGTCATACAAACTGACCTTTATGACTTTCTTACTGTTTTACGAATATGAGTTGTATTTCGTAGGGGGCAGCAACGACTTACTTGCTGATAGTAAATACTTGTGGCAAATGTGCGTGCGAATTATGACCACCTGTCAACATTACACATTATACGTACGGACATACGTACAGCTGGCAGTGCGTGTATAACAAATAAACAACTCATCGTTAAATGCGTGAAATGTTGCTGCCACGCATCTTTGTCTTTGCAACTCACTCAGCAGACACAACGCATGTGCGGAGACGCTTGTAAACACCTCTTGAATCTGCCACTAAAGCATATTTACATTATGCGCTTAAATACTTGTGTTTTTTTCATACCGTGTAGGTTGCTCAAAATGCATACGTCCACACTTAAGCGCATAAGTACATAAGCACACTAGCATTCAGATAAGTCTTAAAGTACTCATCATATTTGTGTTACTGCGTTTTTTTTTTTTTTTTTTTTTTTTGTTTTGATGTTGCCAGCGTTTGTTAGTTTTTCACTACGATAATCATCGGTTTTACGGTTTTCCTGCCTCATTTTTCATCGGCCATCTTAAATGATTATTGCTATTGTGGTTGTTATTTCCAGCCCGAAGGACCTGCCTTCTCAGGCATGCATGTGGCGTCTATAAAAAATTACTAGTGTTGCTCACACGCTGCGCTGCTGTCATGCAAATATGAATTGAAATGAAACGGAATGTAATGAGTTGCGAAGAAATATTCATTTATTTGCACATTTTAATTGAATAATGAAACACCTCGCAGGTGATCGGTGTAAATTTGCCGGCGCATGTAAATTTTACAGCGAGACATTAGACAGCGGAAAATTTGTGTGAGCTCTTGGTTGAGCTATTAAGGATTTTGGATAGAGAACTCAATATTGATAGGTGACCCTGCTTTTAGAAAAAAAAAGTATACTTATATCAGAGTTTCCACAGTCCAGGCGGCTTATATGATATATTTATGTCCTATATACTTATATGGTAGTTTATAGGTCCAACAGCTCTCATATTTGTGGGAAAAATTTTGTCTGTTACAATGTTGAAAGAATCAACAGAACGCGCTGTTGTTGAGATAAGTTCATAGCCTAACGATAAAACCACCAAAATTACCATATTTATAAATGAACTATTTTAAAATAGAACCAATTAGTAGAACAAATTAGATGATTTCCTAATATAGGCCAGTGCCGATGCCTTTGAAAATGGTAAGTACTATACATATAACGTCACAAACTATTTAAAAAGGAAAACATGTTTCATAAATATTATAAAATTTCAATAGGTTGTTGATTTGACAAAAAAAAACAAAGATTGTTAACATATAAAAAACGGTTGCAGAACGGTGTGAACAAGAGGGTCACTGAAATCATAAAATGTAATTGGCTCCAAATATAAACAAAGATTGTTGAATTTGCTAGAGAAAACAATGATTGTAAACTTAACTAAATGGAAACAATGGTTCTCGACTTAGCTAAATTGAAACAAAAGGGCCATTGATCTCATTAAATGTAAACCAAAAATCATTGACCTCATGAAATGTAAACAATCGGGTAATTGACCCCAAATGTTAGTAAAGGTTGTTGACTTTGTTATATAGAAACAATGCTTGTGGTCTTTGCTAAATTTAAGCAAAATGGTCATTGACCGCATAAAATTTAAACAAAGGGGTCATAAGCCCCAAATATTAAAAAGGTTGCTAAATTGGTTAAATGTCAATAAAAAGCCATTGACTTCATAAATTGTAAACAAAGGGGTCATTGACCTTGCAAAGTTTAAACAAAGAGCCCTTGACCTCATTGGTTGTGAACCGGGCTAAATGTAAACAAAAATTTCATTGATCTCATGAAATGTAAACAAAAGAGTCAGTGACCTTTAATAAAAATAAAGATTGTTAACTCGGCTAAATGGAAACAATGATTTTGGACTTGGCTAAATATAAAGAGAAGATTAATTGACCTCATGAAATCTAACCAAAAGAGTCATTGACCCCATACAATGTAAACGAAAGGGTCAGTGACCTCTATTAAAAGTAAAGGTTGTAGACTCGGTTAAATGTAATTAATGGTTTTGTACTTGGCTAAACGTAAGGAAAGGTGTCATTGACATTGGAAAATGTAAATGTAATCAATGACCTCAAGTGTGATTTAGTGACGAACTGAATTTGGCAGATTTATTTATTGTTACCTTTAATTTGATTGTTTGTTACTTTTTTTGTTTTTAAAAAACCATTTGAAGTTGCAGAAGAATTATGTAAATTTTGGCATTTTAAGGAAACTTACCACAGTAATGTGTATAACTTTGAAACCATTTGAAAGTAGAGATTTTTACTAAGAAAAATACTACCGACCATTTTGTCTTAAATTACAAGACAGTTTTTCTATTAAGTTTTTTCTATGAAACCTGTAGTTTTCCCAAAAATTAAGACAAGCCGTTTCCAATCCTTTAAATTCTACCCCCGCCCCCCTCGCTTTGCACGTCGGGGCGTCCGTAAAATATGTTTAGTATATTTTTTTGATATTTACTTTCCTTTCCAATAGGTTTCACCCGAATAGAAATAGTCAAAAAAAAGTTAAGAATTTTTTAAAGTTAAGAATTTTTTACCTATTTCTTTAAAAAAAGTTAAGAATTTTTTAACTATTTCTTTCTCGGATATTTTTCGTTCAACCTAAGTATTTCATTAAATAATCGAAAAAGCGATTACAGCTAAGCTTTATACATTCACATGTTTCAATTTCTAATTTTGTAATAGTTTAAGTACTTACAATTTTAATTTTTTCGCGCTTTTTTGATTTGGAGTTAAGGATTGGAATAACTTCTTTTTTTTTTTTTTTGGAAAATTGCCCTTGTTGACAAGCCAATGAACCTATAAATTGTTTTTCCCTAACAAAAGAATACAAAACGCTACTTAGTCAGCATTTCACTTGTATGATCGAACCAAAAACGAATATAAAAGGCAGAAACAGCGCAGGAAAAACGGTGAGAAACGAACATTTCAAAGTCATAAAATATGCAATAAACATTACGAAAACAAGCAAAGTATTTACTAACTAAAGCGGTCGTTAACTGTCTAACTAAGAGCAGAAAGAGCGACAATAATAGCAAAACAATAGTGAACCGAAAAACAACTACACTAACAACAAGCGCAAGACGAATAATGAAAATTTACAAGACTAAATGGTGCAAGAACAACGGCAACAACAGCGTTGACGGCAACAACAATAATAATAATGTTAAGAGACGACAAGGCGAACATTAACGAGCAGTGGATGTGCATTGATGTTAAGTACCTGAGCGCGCTCGTCACGCTTTGGACAGGTGATCGGGCCGAAACAGGCAAAGTTCGTTGCTTAAGTCTTTTGTTTCATATCGATTTTTTGGATTTGGTTTAGGCATTTTTTTTTTATATTTTTTTATTTTTGTTTTGCTGCTCTGCTGCAATTTTGATGCGATTTTTTAGCAAATGACATCTGCTCGCCAAGAAGATACCTAACACACGACGACGCGCTCGCACGCTGGGGACAATGTGGCAACACAAAAAGCGGCCAAAATCGTCAGCATTGTACTTGCGCATTTCGTGTACGATTTTACCGTGTCTGCTCGACTTTGTTGCGCCAAGCATCAAGMGTCAGCGCAAATAGCCGGCAGCGTTGTGACAGTTGCGTGCAACAATTGCACAACACTTATTGTGGCAGTGCCTATATAAATGAAATCACTTAGCTTGGCGGCTTGTTAAACAACGAGGTTACTGTTTGGAGCGCTTCAAAGCGTCAGCGCTTGCGCATCAACGGTGCTGGTGCTATCGTTGTTTTGCTGTGCTATTGTGGTTGTTATTGTGCGTATGATGCACGCTTGGTAGCCAATTAAAAGTTGGAAAATCACAATGTTGAAACAGAAAAAAAATAGCAAAATATTGCAAATATGCAATTTCGCAGTTTTTGGTTTTTATTTCGCCGCCACTGATGTTGCAACACGTCGCAAAAAGATGCTGCGTCCATAAAATCGCTCACATTGACCTCTTCCCAAAAACTTGCCACAACAATGTTGTGCGAATCATCACAAGACGAACAAATTAAAATTCTTTTGACGCAAACACGGCCGCGACACGTCGCAAGTGCCAATTATTTATCTATATTACACATATGTATATATATATATATAAATTTATTATAAACCATATAGATATATGTAGATACGAAAAGCGCTGTACTTGGCTTGTACCAAATTCGTTTCTCGTTATAATGACTTGTATAATATATTACTCGAGCGGCGGCCGCAAGTATGGCAGCTTGAAATTGTTTGGCTATTTCTCTTCGCCACAGCCGCGGTCGCCGCTGCCGCTGCTGCTGCAAGTAGCACGCTTGACATATTAGCCCACAAGCGCAACAGCGACTGATGATGAACTCGAAATGTCCACTAATGATGCCGATGTTGGCGAAAATGACAAAGATGACAGTATTGACCACAAAAGTGCAGCGCTGACAACAAATCGACAAAGCCAAGTGCACAATTTGTGTCGCTTGCAATATGTAGAGGCAATTAAGAATGTTGCGCTTACGCAAAAATTTTTTAGCGTTGCATATTATACATATGCACATTAATGTGACAGCTAAGAATTTTTCAATAGATTTATTTATTTTGTGTACTTAATGGACGTGTTGTGAAACGTAAAATGCAAAATAACGTAATATGTATGTATCACTTTTCATAAATTTACAGGCAAAGGAAAAACAATGTAATATAGACCATTAATACTAAAACAAACTTGAGTTTTCATTATAAAATGGCTATATATTGGTTATTATATTTGTCAGCGATTTTTTATGTTTTTTTTTTATGCATTTAAGCATTTGTTTTTATTTAAGAATACCCAATTCTAAGCAGCTTTTTTCTATTGGTTCAAGAAAATAAAAAATATTATAAACTTCAAGTACTCAATTTTATAGCCCCTGTTGCCTTAAATATTGCATAAGTTAATTTAAAATTTGCAAAAAATTATTTTCTCGAACATTCCAACACTTTAATGACCACTGCGATTAATTTGATTCCTAAAGTCAAGCAAAAAAGTAATGGTTTCGAAACTTTTACTTTTTTATTTTATGAGTTTAGTAAAATAAAGTATATGACTACATCATTAAAGCCATATAAACTTCTTTTCCAGACGGCTAATTGCAACAGAACGTCTGAGTTTCGTAATGGGTTCGGTAGCTTGATGAATCTATGCCACAATCTAGTACTACAGATAAGCATATTTCGGGCGAAGTCTCAACCCATTTGGAGATGTTTCATCATKGAGGCTGAACTTACTGACCGCTATTTCAAAGATACCTTCTTTGCGCATCCTAGCGTTAAACTCACCAAGCAGGATTTTAACATCATGGTGGGGGCAGCTCTCATAGGTACACTCCAAGCGCTCACAGAAGGCAACATTGATCACAGCGTCCTTCTCTTCTATCCGGGCGTGGGTGTACATCAACGATATATTGGAAAACTTCGCTTTGATGCGGTTTGTGGCAAGATGTTCATCTACTGGGGTGAATATCATTTTCGTTCCTTTATATCGTCACAATAGTATAGTAAATGCCTCAAGGACCTACTGGCCTCAGGCCTTGTCCCGTCTATCCAATTTCTTGAGCTGAGGTGATGTCACCCTTTACTCTAACGAGGACATCAACCAGGTGCATGCCCATAAATCATTATCCTTATGGCGTTTGGCATGGTCCTCATCAAAAGGTGCTCAAGCCTATTGTTTGGTTTTCATTGGGAGCGTTTTTAACATGGCGGGTCCCAAACTCAGCACATCCCACTTATCCGCTAAGCTCACTTAAATACTCAATATATATTACAATAAGGTCCACATAAAACCATCTAAACCTATATCATTCTATTCTAATAGCAACAGCTTGAAACTCAGTTATGAACCCACATAGTTGAGGCATGTGTTTGTACCCTTAAATTCAACTCCGATGCCTACAGCGGAGAACAAAACCCCACGAGCAGTGTCGATTTTCAAACTGAGAGCTAAATGAATAAATGAGTTAGTAATATGAAAATTTACGACACTTACTGCCACTAGCAATACGAGCAGCGAGCGAAAAGTGAATAAAAACAAACCCAGAAGAAATGCTATTTAGTCCAATGAGAAAGCCAACAAAGTGAACGAAATTGTGCAGCAACAATAGACAGCGCCGCGGGACAAACCAAAGCTGCAGGCTAAGCAGCAGCCAAACATTAAGTGGAAGCAACGAGTAGTTGTTGCCACAACCGCCGAATACGCAAACGGTTAAGCTCATTTAGATGCAAAATGTGAAAAGCCGAAAGCGAGCAGCCACGAAATTTAGCAAATGACATAAAATTTGAGGAAAAAGCAAGCAGAAAGATGAGGAGATATCGCAGCGGCAATCTGCATAAACACTTGTCGGCTGCAAACAGCACACTGCAACGCATTCTTTTGTCGTTCGCACTATTTTTGATGCTTAGATGGAAGCTTGTGGCACTAGTGCTTACCGAAATGTAGAATGTTTAATTTTGACAAAGACTTTGGAAAAATATCACCTACTATTTATCCAGCACTCTCAACCAGAACTCTGARATGCTTCGGACCACTTTCATTGTTTGAATTTATCTTTATTAATCGGACTTATTCAAGGAATGATTTATGGTGAGAAGTTTTAGAAGACATCATGGAGAATATGTATTATCATTTGAAATAAAATCCCTTGGCATTTATTTTTTGAAGATTATCTTTTTCAAATGTTGGCCGCGGCTACGTCTCAGATAGTCCATCCGTTGAGCCCAATTTTTGATGACTTGTTTGAAAATTTGTTCCAAGGCCTAAATCGAAGCGGGAATGTCCGCATAGACTTTAATATTTATAAATTCTCACAGTCAGTGAAACACCACAAGATCTTGGTGGAGAATTGACCGGCCCAAAATGTRAAATTATCTRCTTAMCGAMGTGTWCCCTCAATAAATCCATTGATTGCTGCGATGTGTGAGAAGTAGCGCCGTCTTGTTAAAATCAAATGTCGCCGAGATCACCAGCTTCCATTTCCGGCATCAAATAGTTCGTCGATTACATTCTCACCGGTATCATTTTTGAAGAAATATGGACCAAAGGTCACAAGACACACGAAACCGTTGTTTTTTCCATATGAAATGCAAGCTCTTGAATCTCTTAAGGTTGTTTTCGTCCCAAATGCGACAATTTTGCTTGTTTATATACTCATTGAGCTAGAAATGAGCCTCAACTCTGAACAAAWTTTATCTCGAAAGCGTCGGATCTTCTTGGAWCTTTTCAAAATCTCATAGAGCAAAGCGATGCCGCTTAGGAATATCGAGCAGCTACAGTTCTTGCAAAWGCTGTATTTTGTTCGCTTTCAATTAAAGATCTCAACGTAAAATGTGCCAAKTCGTTCCATTCGTCAGTCCAAGTTGCTGCGAACAACGCCGRMTCGGCTCTCCACAGTCTTYGTGGYAAGCTATGGCAACTATATTTTCTTCACTCCGTGCTGGACGTGGTATATTCGGTCGATTTATTCAATATTGAATGCTGGGTCTCAAGATAGGTGATGATTTTGCAAATAGTACGCTCAGTAGGTCGATTATGTAGACCATCAGTTGAGCTAAGCGCACGAAACAAATGCTTTACAGAACATGAATTTTCATAATAAAGTTGAACGATTTGTATACGTTGCTCAGGCGTCTGTCTTTCCATGATGAAATATTTAACAATGGTGAATGAAATTAACATGACAGATTGACACGACTGACGCGGGATCTGCCAAATTAATACTATTGAAGAAAGTACGTCTACTTGAATCACCTTTTAAAATCGCGTTTGCAAG
Organism: Bactrocera latifrons; assembly: GCF_001853355.1. Classification (NCBI taxonomy): domain Eukaryota; kingdom Metazoa; phylum Arthropoda; class Insecta; order Diptera; family Tephritidae; genus Bactrocera; species Bactrocera latifrons. The sequence goes on from NW_017537170.1 coordinate 14,477, forward strand.
ATATGCTCTACGGATCATTTTGAATAACTTTCGCTTAGTGACTATCGATCTAGAACCGGTTTGGAGCCATCGAAAGTATAAAAAATCTGAATAATGTATTGCATTGTAGATATATGTCATAGTTATGCGATCTAACCGATTCTGATGATCGATGGAATACCAAAATTCACCTAGGCATTAAACTTCGTGCGGATATCGCAAAAACTGTCTACAAAAATTGTGTAACCCCTAACAAACTTCCCCTTAAAATTGGCTGGCTCGAAACCGGTTTTGGACCCATATTCTCTTAAGCAMAGTTGTTCARAATGAACCGTACAACRTACCCAWTGTTTCCGTTTTTTGGCTCACTGAAAATCAACCCGCTCTTTTTTATATGCTAAATATCTAAACCTAASTATGAGTTCACACATGCTGCTTAGTAGTTATGTATGTATATTAATATATTCCCTATATACATATATACAAGTATTCTCCTCACCTATTTCTTGTTTGAGCTACACATTATCTCCAATACACTTTTTGTATTTTTTTGTTTGTATGCTTCAGCTGGTTTTTTCTTTTCTTCGTTCTGCTGCCATTGCTCCCAAATCTTCTTTGCAGTGAACCGAAAATTTTCCCACACCATGCTTAGTCGATACATTTAGTTAAAGCAACTATAACCGCAACCACGAAAGCCACAAAAGCGGCAGAGGTGATGCCAATGTTGCGTTAAAACTACGCATGCGCGCACACACCACACACACACACACACATGCAGGGGAACAGCATGCATGCAGCAGATATTTAATCGCGCTTTGAATGCGGCGGCATTGTTTTATGTAAGCAATCGCTGAAGCCGCTACAGCAGCTGCAACAACAATATAGCAACAAGAAGTGGAAGAAGCACACAACAATAACAAMAACAGCAACACTAGTTYATTATGAACGGTAACGGCGAAATTAAATGCAACAATAACACAAGCAGCGAAAACAAATCGTAAATATAAGCAAACACTTTTTTCGCACACAATCAGCAGCGGCAGCAGCAACAACAACAATGCCAACACAAGCAAAAGCAACAACAGCGGTGGCTGACTAAAGAGCGACCAACACCGCTCTGTCAGGTCAATGGTTTTGCCATTTTATCGCTAAATCATCTGGTAATCATTACTTATAAGTGTTGCAGCGTGGCTGCCGCTGCTGCGCCACAAACGTGTTGCGGTAAATTACCGAACAATAAAAACAATAAACTTAACCATGACAACAATAACAACAACAATTTAACATAACAACAACGCTAAAGTTACAAAAGAGCTGAATTATTGGCTTTAAAGTGGCAACACGCAAAAAGCGCATTAGAATTAGTGGCAGCTATTGTTGTTGTTGCCGTTGTTGGCGCTGTTGCTTTTATTGCTATTATGGCTAATGTGTATATTCTTGATGCACACGCTTTCAGTGAATTTTATAAATTGCTTTTTTGCATTGTTGCCATTGTTGTTGTGTTGTTGTGTTGTTGTTTTATGCGCGCTCTTCTTCTTATCACTCACTTGTAAACGGTGGCATATCTGCAACAAAAATTTCTTTCAAACACTAATTTCTCAAATTGCTTTATGCACACAACTTGAGTTTGAGAAGAGGAGGCTCCGTTTGATTTGTGAACGTTTCTTTGGAAATGTTTTTACTGTTCGAAAATGTTTGCGAAAATTATGCCAAATGTTTGCGAAATGCGATATTTCTGTTAAACATTTTAACATTTTATGTAAGTTGTTGTTTTAGAAAGCACAAAGTTAGTGGGTGAAATTAAAGTGTGCAATGGATTATCTTCATTGAGATAACGAAAAAGAGAGGGTCGAGAATTGTTGATAGTTGAAAGGCAACGCTCAAATCTAGTACATAGCCAGATCCCAAGATGATTACATGCAAGTATAATAATGTCAGCCACTTCTAGCCATAATAAAGCACGCACAAGCAAACGACAGGAATATTGATAACAGAAGTTTTCGAAAACTCGATTGAACTATTATTATTTGAAAGTTTACGGTTGCGGAAACTCTGAGCTTGTCGATTAATCGATCAATCGCAAGTTATTTGTAGTAATTATAGAAAACAAAATATAGTACATAAAAGTAGGACAACTACTAACTTCTAAGAAAGTTCTGAAGTAGAGCTACGTATATGTTTTATAATCTAAGAAAAACTAATAAAACAATGAAATACTAATGGAGAATGGATTCATGTCGACGAAGTAGCCTAAAGTTCTCTGAGTACCAGTCGCTTGGGAGTTTCAATGTGTTTTTACGTGAATACCTGTCTATGAAGACTAAACTCCACGGTGGTTTCTATTGCTAGAAGCACCTAGATCAATACAATGCGTTGATTAGCGCCCCAAAGCATAAATGTATTTACCCTAGTCACCTTGGTCGGGTTCGAAACCCATCTAAAACCTCTGCCGTACTTTGGGTCCGGCACCCGGCCGCAGTGCGACWCCACATTGGACAAAATGCCCTTCCTGCATTTAGGTTTAAACCACAGCCACCACGARTCTCCACAAAGGGCCAAACCCAATGAGCAGATTGGAGTTACCTCCAAGGGCTTACTGTTCCCCGTGATACCAGGTTTAAGTCTTTGGTCTGACCTTGTAGCTTTTGCTACTACCAGTTGAGTCCCCAAAAACTCAATGACTGGTCACTTGGGAGTTGTCAGAAATGATTCTTTTACATATGGCTCAAACAGCTCACGCCTTTCGGTCTTTCCCCAGGTTTGGCGCTGGGTTTGGGATCCGCCATGTAAAAAAACACCCTTAATGAAAAATAAGCAATAGGCCCGGACGAAAGAAACCCCTTTTGATAACGACCATGACAAATGCATTAAGGATTACGATTTAAGGGCATGCAAATGAAATAAGGTGGCGCTGGCCAGCTAGTTGATGTCCTCGTTAGAGTAAAAGCTGACATCACCGCTGTACAAGATGTGCGACGGACGAAACAAGGACTGAGACGAGTAGGTCCTTGTGACATTTACTTTAGTGGCTATATAAGGGAGTGCAAATTCGGCATAGGATTCCTGGTGGGAGAGAGACTTCGTCGCTGAGTCCAGGCATTCTCCCCGGTGAATGAACATCTGGCTATAATCCGCATCAAAGCGAATTTCTTCAACATATCGCTAATTACGGTTCCACCATCAATGACGATGCAGACGTTCGATAAGCGAAACTAGGTTAAAGCTTTGATTCCTGATTGTTATTATGTTACAGTGTTCCTAAATGCAACTGCATATAACTGTAATCTCTACATCAGACCTTAACTATGGTTAAACAAAAATCAATGCGGAAGTGCTCCATTAGCAATGCCTAGCYTTGGAGTACATTCCCAGGAAAGAATTTAGTTAAGAGRCCACTACGTMTTTCTACAAATTCAATAATAGGATRCAAGAGAAGTTTGTTCTGAAGTAAAACCTGAACAATTCTTAAGAACTTTGATGTACCAACCAGATCTAGAAGACCCTTATCCCGAGAAAAAAATATAAATTACACTGTCACAGAATATCACCAACTACAACAGTCAAATGCGCTCATTTAGCTCACCTGATCGTACACCACCGATAATCAGCTGCAATTTAACTCTGCSTCGACCACAACTGTGTGCCACAGGCGTTGCAACACAGCAACAATTTTACCACAGCAATAATTTTAACGCCAAAACGGACGTCCCAATGACAGATTGCCTGACTAACTGCATTTTGATATGACCTAAAGCACTAACACAACAAGAACAACAACAATTAAAACAACAAGGAAGTAGTCGAGAAAATGCAGATAGAGGATTTGTGGTGTGAAAGTAGCAGCCACAGGTGCATGTGCACGCCGCCGCGCCAGACAAGTGCCACAAAAAAAAAACAACACAAAACAGCTACAATACTCGTAACAGCAAAAACACGAGTAGAGAAGCGCAGAAAAAAAGCAAACAGCACAAATCACAACAACACGATCGCCAACAATTTAAGATTACTTCACCAGTCAAACGGCCGATTGCGCTCCACTTGCAGCACCAACGCCACCATAAGCACCGCCAGCTGCCTGTTGCCCCAACGTGTGTCGCACAATCGGATTGAATTGGATTGGAGGCAGTCGCGCGGTTGGCGAGCATTTTTGAGCGCCCAAAGCAAATATTCGCACGCTCCCGCATGCCGAGGGTGAATAAAATGAAAATAAAGTGCAGCGCAGACATTGGCAAGAACAAAAARACAACAAATCAGAAATCCGAAATCAAATGAAATTGTAGAAATGCACGAAATGCAATGCGAAATAAATGCACCRCRARCGAGCAGCGTTCGGTGATTTCGTTTAGATTRCRGCGCATGCGCRACCGCCGCACTGATAGCAGTACAAGTACACCAGCCAAAGGCAAGCAACRAAAACTCTTGGTAACTTGCGGAAAATAGGTAAAAAAATATAARTATAATTTTGATAGAACAGCGAAATAAATTTTATTTACTTGCAGCAACTTTCTTATTGCTTTTTTATATAAAATGTTTGTTGTTGTTGTTCTGCGCAYATAAATAAATGCGCAACAASACGTGATTACAGTGCTTTACTCATATTATTCATTGAACTTTGGTTGCTGGGCTGGCATTTTGTTGTTTTTTGTAATGTTGTTATTGTTGTTTCTGCTTTAGCTTGAGAACTAGTCGCGTAAACGTGCCCAAATATACATGCACATATGTGCAGTTACATGCGAACACCTCATGCCAATGTACCACCAACGCGCCCGACATGSCCGCGACACGCCATCACACAAGCCACACGTTCATGCCACATGCGGCATGCAACAAGTTGCCTAAAATGCTAGGATGTGAGCATTTAGCATTTTATTGGCTTTCGCGTTCAAGTGCAATATGTATATACAAAAGAGTACGCATATACATATATACATATGTGAGTTTCCTCATTTATTGTATGTAAGCAGGTTAGTCGCCGAAGTAATAGCGTCGCATAGCATTTGAAGCAGWCAGAAATAATTATATGTAGTGGAATTGTTTTTTCGAATGTTGAAGCATTCTGAAAACAGTGATTGAATTAGGAAATGTCTTTGAAAGAATACAACTATGAGCCCAGGGAATTTGGAATTGAAGGTTGCGTATACGCTCCGCACTCAAGACAGCACTTAAAGAACACATTATGAGACACAGCTTAGAAAATTTTGGAACTTATTAATTTTTTTCTCGTTTTTGATTTTGGCGGGGGAATCTGCGGCATGCGCGATTCATATCGACCGCCGAAACGGTGACCAATCCGCCTACGTACTAAACTCTTAAGCCGTATTCTACTCGAGAAATCAAATTTTGTGCAGTTTTTTGAATTTTATTAAAAAAAAAAAGAAAAAAATTTTTACTATCCATTTTTATGGTGTTTTTACTGATATCTTAAGAATACAGAAAAAAAAATTTACAAAAAAATAWTAAAAATTAAAATAATTAGAGTTGGGGAGAGACAAGTGTAAAAAAAATGGCGCATCCTGTCGCTTGATTCTGATTCTCCTGGTGGTCTGAAAAAAAAATTAAAAGTAATTCTTAATCATTAAGAATACTGTTAAAGTCCCTATTTCAGGAAACATGAAAATTTTTTTTTTTTTTTTTTGAAAAATGCCGACTGCCTGAAAATAAAAATCATTTTTTACGTTTTTTTTTTAATTCCTGAATTTTTTTTAAATATTAAAAACAAAGTATTAAGGATTATATGAAGATAAAGCATAAAGGAATATATAAAGAAGGGTCACACAAAATTTCAAGTAAATCGGTTGTATGGAACTTGAGATAATGCCGGCACCGTGTGGAAAAAAGTTGTTGCGAGAAAAACGCGTTTAAAAAAGTGAGTCTACCTACCTTCCGSGCTAGGTACTGCGTCACTAAAATAACTGTAGCTCTTAAAATAATTTTAGTTTTTAAAAATCCTTTGGAGAATATGTTCTTAAGGGTCTAAACTTTAAATATAATATATGAAAAAAATCGAATTTTTCAAAATTCTAGAGTAGAATACCCCTTTAACTCATCATCATTTTTCACTATCACATTCTGGCATACTTCTCATTTCGCTGCATTGCCACTCTTTTCTTCTTAAGCTCTTTTAATATTATAGCATACCACGCTCTCACGCTATCATAGATTAGTTTCGATTCAGTCATAAACCGCACTATATTATTCGGTGTCACTCATTCCGTTATCACTTTCTCTAGATCGGCTTTTATACCGCCGGCAAAAAAAGACATGCAGCATGGTTAGATATGCTTGTTCACTTTTGATTAGCGGGTGAGTCCATCTCTCCGTTGTAGCTGCATCCCATCGTTGTTGCCTTTCAGTAAGGCATGTTTGCCTCTCATCCCTCCGCTCCTCCGCCGTTTTCTGTTAATCGCCTGCCCAGTCTTGTGGACCTGCTTCGTATAGTTTTCTGAGTTCCATGGCCATTATCTCTTGTGGGGTGATGCTATAATTCCAACCGAGGAGGCTGCGCTCTGGAGCAGTAGACCTAATGCTACCTTTATAGCAGTCAGCTCTGCTTTGAAGGCCCTGCAGTAGTCAGGAAGTCTAAAATAGAAGCTGATGGAAAGCATTGTACTTTTCCACCGACCCTCCTCGCAAACTTTGATCCGTAAAACAGCTCACCACTCCTCTCCTCCAGTGAGTCCTTCCCTCACATGCCTCTCTCGAAGGTTTGAAACAAAGAAGCGGCTGCTAGGGCTAAGTTCAACGCCATTTTTTGCGCAAGGGTAGTTTTTTCCAGCGCCTTTCATCAAAAGAAAATTCCGTAGAACATTATCGYCGCTAAAAATATAAACAACCTTTTATAAGATTTAAAGATTTTGAWATATAGTACATTCACTGTCTCTAAAGGGGAGTTTTGCTTTTAAACTTTCTTATCTAATTTCAAATATATAAATTTTTTTTTTCAAATTGTAAAGGAGACAACTCTTTTAAATTATTTGGAAATTTTTAAGTGGCAATAATGACTCAAAAATTTTTTATTTCTTTATAAGTAATTCGCATATTCAAAAATATCAAAATATTTTTAATTTTGAAAGTTGGCAACCTTGCTCGAAACATTTTTGTTTTACTATAATTATTTTATAAACACAAAAAAATTAGGTATTTATTTTAATTTTGGTAACTTTATCCAACAAAGAACCAAAGCTTTCACGAGCAAGTGCATAACCTGTTCTCATTTGCTTGCCCGCAGCTGTACATAAGTGGAGTGCAGGTTGCCAAAACCAAAAAAAAAAAAATACAACAGCACAGTCGAATAAGCTCAGCACGCGCATGGCATGCCACATGACACACGCGGCAAAACATTTTGCAATCAATGCCAATAAGAGTCCGCTAAGAAAGCTGAAACACGAAATTTAGCAAGAAAAAAGTCACATTTCCAAAGCATTATCCTTTCATAAGCATGTAAACAAAAATATAAATATGTTTGTGATTGCAATGACTGTTTTTCGCAAGCATTTTCCTCTATTGCACTTTAATGCTTTCTTGATTTTTTTTTTCTCTTTTCTCACATTTTATATTTTGTTTTTATAATTGGACAATGTTGTTTTTCAGTTTTTTTTTTCATATTTTTTTTTTTTTGCACAATTTGTGATTTGTTTTGCGTTTTGTTGTTGTTGTTGTTGTTGTTGTGGTTGCTTTTTCGCCTGCTTATTGCCGTTGCACATGTGTCGTTCGTGCAACACGCTGATTTGTATTATTGCACATTTGCAGCTACAAATATACACATATGAATACAGTTATGAGCAGCCATAAGAGTATGATTATTAGTATATATACATATATATGCATATGATAACATGTGGCACGTAGTCATGTTATTGCAACGGCACTTTGACTTCATTTCATTTTGACTGTTGCCATAGCCCAGCTGGAGCATTAATGCAATCACAGTCGGCATCGCCAATAACATATATATGCTGGTAAATATATATAAGCATCATCTCAGCTGTCATCAATGCAAATACTAAGCATGTGCAACCACATATTTATATCTATACAAATACGATATTTAGTAATATTTTCAACAGCTACACATGAAAGCATGATCAAAAAATAGTGAGACTTTGTTCATAATTTTAAAATTCKTAATTTATTCTTCRAAATCTATGTCGTTYCCCTCAGAGTAATCCTCCTAGGTTGCAATACACTTGAGCCAACRTTTTTTTCTTTGAAACAGCTGTTAAAGTCTGCTTTCACAGGCTTCTCTTGAAGCCAACTTTACTCCATTTATGGAGTTCTGTATTGACCGATATAAAGGGTAGTTCGATAGGGTAAGGTCAGGGTTATGTGACGAATACATGAAAACTTTCCTATCAAGCTCTCCCAGTTTTTCCCGAGTCGTCAAACATGTGTGTGGTCTATATATTTACCTATATTACTCTCTCTCTCTCTCTCTCTATCTACGTATCTGTATTAAAATATCTCCCTCTCTATCGTGCCAAGTACAAAGAAACACATCACAGACTTCGATTTATCTATGTACCTCTCACTCTACTAAATCTCTCTCTCTCTCTCTCTCTCTCTTTCTTTATCTCTCTCAAGGAACAAAGAAATTGAGCAATATTTTGTAACTAACTTTCTCTAATACAATTCGAGTCGTTCTAATTAATGTTGATTTAATCCTCGATCTGATAATAATCCGAATCGATAAAGGTTACCTAAAMTCCGCTATTATATTAATAGATTCAAAATATAATTAGCCAAGAYAACACAAAAAGGATCACACGTTTCTCTTCTACACTAATCCAATTGCAATTGAGGATCACTTCGACACTTAACCGCAAATGTGACACTAATGAACTCTGCCAAACATTAAAATCACAAAACCAAATTGGCAGCATGAAGCTGTGCCTATCATAAAAGTAGCTAAATTCTCAAGTAAACAAATAAAGCAAATAAATCACCGATAATCCAAAGTTAGTAAAGCTGCTGGTAGATAGATGTATGCGCATGCACCAATCATGAACTTGCTGCACAGCGCGCATATGTACCTCTCCGCTATATGGTGGATTTGTTGATAGACGATTGGCGTGCGAAGCGTGTAGAATGGCCGTCACTGCTGCTATCATAATGTTTGCTAATTTTACAACACACATACTATACGCTGTTTTTGTTGGCATTACCGTTAGTTTTTCTTTATTTCCACCCTGCCGTTGCCGCACGCAAACGGACAGCATGCGGCGCCTGTGACCCCAAGAAGCTTTGAAGATACATATGGACATAGATGATTTGAGCGCTGACCTCGGGCGCACATGCGCGTGTGAGATTTAACGCTTATTARCGCCGATTGCAGGTGAGTAAAAGCGCGAAAATTTTCGTAATAGAAAACATTTAGAAATGTATAAAATTACATAAAGTAGTACAATAATTTCTCATATGTAAATATTAGGTTAGGTTAATCTGGTAGGCCAATGAACCATGCAAAGATCAGTTTCCGTCCTTTGCGATATCAGATGGAGTTCAGTTAATAGATACATGAGGAGTAGTCATTTTTTAGGACACACAAGTGATGCTCCATTGTTTACCTTACTCTAGACATTTCCTGCAGTCTTCTCGTTCTGTCTGTCCCATTATGCGGATATGTGTAGCTACCAGACTAATTACTCAGTTAATATTCAGGTAATGTTCCCACAGCCTCTTCAATAGAGTACCAATAGGAATTTTATGTACTTCYCATCTACCGWTTTGCATATGACTTTTGCAGTTTTGCTCGTAGCTCATTCCATCATCGTCATCATTCCATCTGCCTACAGATATATGCATATATTTCTTGCGACCACAAGCAGATCCGTTTTCTCCGTTTTCTCCGAGCTCAACCCCAGATCCGCTTGCTATTTCCAAATTCTGGACTGTATTTAGAATAGTGGTCACAATGCTGCTAATAGTCTGTAGCCAACTTTTCGTTATTAAGTTTGTTCACTACTAATATCCATAGAAGCTGAAGTAGGACTCCACCTTGCGGGGTACATCTACAGAATTCCTTAGTCATTCTAGGTCCTTTCAGGCGTTGTTGAACGGTCCAAAAATGTCCAGAAATGGTTCAAGAGCGTAATATTTGATTCTTGRCTCCTTTTTGTTATACTTGGACYATATCTGCTTTGTTATCTTGCTMTGAGCAATTTGTTCAAAGTGTAAATATTTTGCTCGTTCTTAAGGTGGAATCTCTATTATTCCCTCTCCCTTTCTCTCACTCTCTATATCTCACTTTCCCACCCTCCCTATTCTCGTATCCTATATTCTAGAATTATCCAACTTTTCAAAGTCAGTGTTTGAGTATCTTGTTTATTACAAAAGTCCAAATATTTTCCTACTATGGCAACCACTTTTACAGCACTTTCAGGATTATGCCCAAACACTCGAAAACTTTCTTCTCGATGCAAAGCAAAGAAGATTCGTTTATTTGCAATTTAAAAGGTGTTTTGAGGCACATGAAATATTAAAGCATGTGGATATGTGTATTTATATAAACATATGTATAGTACGTAAAGGTAGGTATGTAAGTAGTAAGTACCTATATGTATATGGTGAATTACTTCTAACTGTTGTCAATAAAACTTTTAATCACTTGTTTTTATTTACCGAAAATAAAAGCACAAATGACATAAACAGTTGTTGCAGACACAAGAGTGATTAGGCAAATCACTAAACAGCCAAATGGCCGTGCCGTCAATATGCTAAATTGACAATTTTGTTTGTCGTTAAATTTACAGTGCAAAATATGCAGAAGAACAATAACAACAAGGAAAAGGTAATAAACGAAAAAGACATTACAGTTATGTGTTATGTGAGGTGCTTAGAAGCAAAGGTAACAAAAGTTGCAGAAGGCAAGCACACACACACACAAAGACTTGTGATGTAAGGTAGCTGTGGAATAGGGCGGAAGCACACAACAGCGAGCCTGCCGTCTGTTTGATGGTTGCGACGTAAATCATGCATAGCATATGCAACATTTGTTGMTATTCTACAAAAATAACAACAACAATTTGTGGCTGTCACCAGCAAGGAAGCTGGGAAGTTGTTAAACCTTCGATGGTGTCATCAACTGGCAACTATTTTATGTTTTCGTTTGAGGCGGCTTGCTGTTTCTTACATTCAAGTGTGAAGATATGTATGTATATATGTACTATACGTTATATCCTTGTAGATACCTAAATATGGTATTTATTTAGCACACTTAAAAGCGTTTGGCTACAACTTTAGGCCTTACTGCCTTTATAGTGAGCAATGAAAGTGAGTACAAATACCTTAAAGGGTGTAGGACAAAAAATCACGCGGAAATTGTAATATAATTCCCTGGGCAAATGATATTATTAAAAGCCAGGTCTTTCTCCACCGCGACGACATGACTTTGCAAGCGTAGCCGCTGTCTCTTAATGCGCTGAACTATGTCAATGTCGTCGTATCACTCATATAGCTCATCGTTCCATCGAATACGATATTTACCGTTACCAATGCGCACCTGAACCTTTCTCTCAAAACCTCGTGTCGTCGAATCAAGAGATGTTGTCATCGTCCATGCTTCTGCACCATATAACAAGACGGGAATAAAGAGTGAATTATAGAGATTGGTTTTTGTTCGTCGAGAGAGGTTACTTACTTCTCAATTACCAACTCAATCCCAAGTATCTGCGTTGGATTTCGCGATTGCGACGGCTGTTTGTTTGATGACAGGAGATATTCCGTCTTGCCCTCGTTCACTACCAGAACTCTTTTGCTGCTTTCATATCCTTTCTGGGGAAAGCAGAACTAACGTCGCGATTGTTAAGGCCAATGACTCTGCCCTATACCTTAGGTGTTATTAATTTATCTCCGGAATTTAATTTCAAAATTCTATAAAAAAAAGTTTATATTTTTAAGTATTTTCTATGTTTTCAAGTCAGTTAATGGTAGTCACTTACAACAACAAATACGAACATAGTCATGACCAGCTTATGACGTGCTATGGCGGGGATAACGGAAGTAAAGAAGCCAACTRCTGATGCGGCGTTATTAATACACGATGGATGTCAGCAGTAAGGAAGTAGCGAGTGACGAGAAGTTTAAGTYATCACCGACARTTTGGCCGCCTGGCGGCAAAATGCATAAATCAAAGTGGCATGAAAGCGGCAGCAGTAGGTGGCAAGCAGCGGACAGTTGCAGGTTGCAGATGCCAACGACTTAAGCAGTTGAGGAAGTCAACTGAAAAGCAGTAAATATACTCAAACTACTAAAAAGCTGAAATCATAAACGGAAACTATAGAAATATAAAAAAGACGAAATAAATACACAACAAAACTTTTGAAGCCACAAACAATTTGGCCAACCAAAATTGTRGAAAAGTGATATTAGCAGATAATATAAGACAGCCACGCCAATTTGTTGCACTAACGGTACAAATATACGATATGCATATACAAAATTATAGCAACAATTATTTTGAAGAGAAGGTTTTTGGGCTTTTGAATGCATACTGATATACATATGTATGTATTACATATTTCCTTGAAACCTCATCATAGCAGCAGCGAATAAGGCAACTTTACAAAGCATCGTYAGCGCACATCCTTTCTTTGCTTGCCTAGAGTCTCTCCACTTCGTTTGACTAACATTGACACACAGGCGCAAGCATTCCGTTGTTGGCAAATCGCTAGCAATTGTTGCATCTTCGCTTCATTGCCTGCAGCCTGTTGCCGCTCTCGGTGTTGTTCCACGCTTGCATTCCTGAAATATTTTTCGGCAATTACAACCATTACAAATGCTGCAATGAGGCTGGCTGTGTGTTATAGTCAAGACGCAGTGGGTTCCTGTCACTGTTCCATTGCAGAGTTTTGATAGTYACTGTAGACTCGCAAGGGCAAAGGAAAAGCAATGTATTCTGTTCTTATTTGGCTTAACCTTTAATAATAAATAAATAAATAAATTCATACCTAYGAATAAAAGTCGCACTGGTATATCCCCGGCATTGGCAAAGTTCATAATCGAACTTCGGCTTCGAATAGACGTAAGAACGCGAGCTAACTCGCTAACACTGAACAGTAACAAACTTAATCTTAAGGAGTTACATAGGTTTATGGGTTTCAGAAAAATCGATTATTTATAGTCTTATTCAATTTTACACCTCTAAATTATTATCCAAAATTTTCAAGTTGATCCAAGTAAAAGCTTCGTAGATACATAAAAAATGTCGGGACATTTTCATTTTATTTTGTTTAATGTCTGCCAAAAATCCGATTTTTAAGTTTTTTCCTACAATCAAGTTCTAAGTTAAGGTTAAAACACGTATTTTTTTAATGTAATCCTGTAAGGAGTTATCCTGCCAACACGGGAGCATCTATTTTCCGAGAGGTCACGGGAAATGGTATCCCACTGGTCGAGTTTAAAATTTTTTTTTCCACAAATTGCAGAATTTCTTTGTTAATAGTTTATGTATGTAACAAATTAACATATTTCTTTTTTTATGAGAAAAAAATTGTTGAAAAAAGCTGTTTTTATACCTGAGTAAACCCAAGTAACCCCTTAATAGAATATACATATATGAGCTATTATACTTTATCTCTTTCCCGATCCTTCCAAGAGAGTGAGTTGCAAGTATGATTTGCTTTAATCTGGTCAGCTACCATTGATAATCCATCTAATAAAAAGTTATCTCCTTTGTGAGTTTATTTTTAATAAAATAAAAAATCGAAAAAGTATCTCAAGATGTACATACAGTATGTCTGGTGGGCAAACTCCTCTTACTTTTTATTTGATTTTGAAATAACGGTGTGTTACATTTCATTTACATCAATGCATCAGTGCATGTACCCACATACACATACGAATGTTTGAAAATAGTAGCTTGCGCAAACACTTGACACTTGAYTAAAGAGCCTACAAGAATTGCTTTACTCGTAGGCAACAACAACAAAATTCAGCACTCAATGGCTCCACACAAATCGCGAGCAGCAGCAAATAAACGAAAAAATAAATAAASGATTGATTGCTGTGCATCGATGGCAATCGATTAACTGATTTTTGCAGYTGTTGTAGCTTGTTTGCCGTTCTCGTTGCGAGTTAAACGTTGCTATAAGGCTGCGTGCATAGTGGAGCACAAAGCGAAGCACATAAAGCGATTAGAAAATGAAGCAAACTGAGTTAGCAGTGTGAAGGGGTTATATGCACTTTTGAACTCCACAAAATCTATTTTTTTTTTTTATTGCATATCAAATACATATATATATTTAAGAATMTTCTCCGAAAACTTGAAGTTGATYMGGCAAAAAACTGCCATGATATGAGCTTATTYATAAAAACTTTTTAATTCCGAGTAATTTTATAATTTTATAATTTCATTTTAATTTTAACGTCTTTTCACACGACGTTCTCAGATATATTTGTCGGTCTGTCACGCAACAATCAAARGAATAAGCCAATCTGAAATGATGTGAAGAATCACAATAAACGATTTTGTCATGAAACCGCCATTTTTTCTAAAATATATATTTGTAAAGTCTTTCACTCACTACCTGTCTTCATCTCATACATTTTTTTATTTTATTAAATTTTTTTTTTTTGTTTTGATTTTTGGATTTGAGCTGATTTCAAGCACAATTTTTTTCTTCACCTGGATATCGGCTGCAGGATCAAGGCAAATCTGTATTTTTCAGAATGAATTACTGATTTTGAATTCACATTCTTCTACAAATTCTGCAAATGCAAAAGAAATGTAAGAAAGTAAAAACATTTCATTTATTCGCCTTTACATCTCACACTGCTTTGCTATACACTTCACTATGTGACCAGCCTTGGGCTGATGCGCTCGTTACCGCCACAATTGTTGTTAAACAATTAAATGTTGGCAATCAACAAAACATTTGGGTTGCAGCAATTGACATTCTATATATAATTCACAGCAATTTTCAATTACACTTTTTATATTTCTCTACTTTTCATACACACATATATTATTGCTATTTAGAAGTGTGGCTTTGTCATAAAAACATGTTTCCAATACATATGTGCKTGTATTTATGTTGAATACTCTTAATGCAGTAGATTTTATTGGTTGATATAAGATTTTTTGAGGCCAGATACACCACTTTTTTGTGAGAATTAAATATAAAATTTTTTTAAATTGCAAAATTTTTTTTTTAATAGCAAAAAATTTTTTTTTAAATTGTACAACTTTTWGTAAAAGAATCTCGAAATGAAGCAGGTTTACTTTGGGTATAAAAACAAGTTCAATTCCTGTAACCAAAGGAGGCCACTCCGGCTAATTCCTCTATTTAAAATTCAACACATAGTCCATATATTATCACCATAGCAGCACGAAAAATGCTGTCTAGCAGAGTACTACAATTAATTGCCGCCATTTTTTCATTACGAATCGCTCACTGCCGTTATTAATGCTTATTTTATTGCCTTTGTCATAACTATTCGAGTAAGAAGATGAAGACAAACTATCGATATTGTAGAGATCGATTATTTTTTTCTGCTTGTTATCTCATGAAAATTCTACGAAAAGATATGGCTCCTAAAAGAAGGTTTCAAGACCGCACCATAATCTTGCAGAGGTGATCTAAGAACCGATGCCAAGAGCATACTAAAATTATGTAGGGAAACATTTTTGAGCCTGCTGAATGGCAGCGAACACCAGGAGATGGTGAGCTCGATACCACAATCGATGACGATGGAGCGAAGGTTCCATCGCAGTAGTTCGTATAGTAATTACCAGTCAGAAAAACACCAAAGCGGCGGGGGCCGATGAATTGCCGGCCGTGCTATACAAATACGACGGCGAAGAACTGATAAGGAATATGCATCAGCTTCCTTGTAGAAGATGGTCGAACGAAAGCATGCCCGATGATTGGCAATTAATGTGCTCTACCCAATCAACAAAAAGGATAGACACACCAACTCTTCGTCGATTTTAGAGCCGCATTCGACAGCACGAAAAGTTGCTACCTTTATGCCGCGATGTCTAAATTTGGAATCCCTCGAGAAGGACCTTTCCGAGCCGTTCGATATCAAACGAGATTTCAGACAATACGACTCCTTTTCGAGCGACTTCTTCAATCYATTCTTGGATAAAAAAAATTCTAGCTACAGAACACCAAATATTGAAGGTACTATCTTCTATAAGAACGTACAACTGCTGGCGTACTCCGATGATATTGTTATCATTKGCCTCAAAAAACGCGCCCTTAGTTCTGCTTTATCCAGAATGGCTRAGAAAGCGAAGCAAAAGTGTACATGGGAATGATGGTGAACGAAGCAAGACGAAATTACTCCTGTCATCAAACAAGCAGTCGTCGCACTTCGCTGCCTTCAACCCCCCTTGAGTGTTCACTAGTACCTTACAATAAAACAAAAAGTTAGGGCTTAGGAAAACACTTCAAAACATCAGCTAAAATATCGATTATTGCCATCGAAATGTCTCATTACTATCGACTTTTATGATCAACTTATATGATCAACGGTACATCACTAAMCAGTTGATGAGTTACAATGTTTCACCGTCGGTTTCTCATATACTGCAATTTTCTTCTTCCACCCCTCATCACTACTCAATGCATCGATTACTATTTTGCCGCCGGTACATTTTTTACTGTTGCTATGTTTTTTATTGTTTTTGCTTAACGCAGACGAACAATAATGCCGTCATCAATGGGCTGCTTTAGTAATTTCCGCACTTCAATGAGATCAGCACAATGCCARTGTAGTTAATGCTTTGCTCCTCATACTTTGCAATAGTGTCATAAATATATTGTATGCGTGTTGTTGTTTTTGTTGCTATTYTTCTTTGCTATGCGCTATGATTTTTCCTCTGGTAATTTATTGACGCTCATAACAGAGTAATTAATTTTGTTGCATTAACTCAAGTAGCTCAGCTATGCTTGTAAGAAAATGTACAGTAACGCGGMGATAAAAGGGAATAAGAAATGTATTGAACAAACAGTGCAAATGTTGTTGGTGKTTTAGTATGTGTTATGACAGTACTTATGAATGTTGAGAATTTCTACAAGATGGTTGTGCTAGCGACAAATACTTGAAGCTGTGGCATTTGAAAACTGGAAGATGCCATTGGATCGGAGTAATTCGTTTCAGTTGTTTGTAATTTGATATTGTATTGTTTGATTTTGATACACAAAATTACTGAGCATTGTCCCAAGTTAAGGCTATGACTTGTTAGAACTGTAGAACTGTAACCGAGTGCTAACAGTMTCTCTACATGTGACCAAATTCGGTTAATGTAACACTTTTTTTCATTTTTCAAGACCGGTGACGGTGATTCCACTTATCCACAAACCAAATAAAACCGTTGTTTTTCTGAATGAAATGGCAGCTTTTGAATCTCTTTTGGTGGCTCTTTATCCTAAAGACGGAAATTTTGCTTGTTTACACACCCAT
>NW_017537170.1:33237-34784 GCF_001853355.1 Bactrocera latifrons
CTGATAAGTTTTTATTAGCCAGTTGTTAACCAGAAAAAAGAACTTATCCCTTAATTACTGCTACGATAAATGARGTCAGAGTTGATTTAAATACTTCTYATWTTAAAATTAAACCAGTACTATGACATTAYCTGGGAGATGAGGTTTCAGGTCATGCTAAAACCGGGAGGATGTCGCAGAGGCACTGAACCCACCAGCCTACAACCTCTATACGGCCGGATCAAATATGTATCGCTGATGATCTGTTGTGGGGAACTCGATCTCAGCCGACCCTACAATTGTTAGTGGCTGCCATTAGCGGCTATGTGGGTTCCAAGCCACAAAAAGTTCCACACGTCACAACTTACTGACATCACTTGTGAGCCCTATCGGCCTTATTAACGATGACACAAAGAAGTAGGCATGAAAGAGATGTTGGAGAACCTCCTCTGCTTCTGTCTGMATTTATCTAKAACTTAGCTTAGATATCTAGGAGCTTCGTAGTTCAAGTGGCTAGCGGAAGTATCCAGCATTAGACATCAGGTCTCTGCTAAACTTCGCAAAAAGCGTTGACGTTCTGCAMGACGTAAACTTCAGCTAGTTTTAATGAAAAACTTCCAACTAGCGTTACAAAGGACCTGCAGGTCTATGTATGACATGAAAGCCAACCAGTCTAACTTGCATTAACCTAACCTTACAATGGGCAGATACTGTTTATAATGTATGTATATATATGTTATGGGTTCGATGTTGCAGAGTTTCTTGTCGTATCAAAGCGGTCTTTAACGATGGAAGAAATTCTCTAAAGAAATTCATAAATAATCAGACTTGTCCTCAGTAAACTTGGCTTCATAAGAGAGTTTTTAAGCTAGTACAATAGTTTTTAAGCTATACAAACAAACAAAATATATTTATAAAATTTATTGAAGCACCAGCTATTCTATTCGCATATTATTTAACGTCACATACACAGCGCTCCGCCCATTTATGTTCTACGCTTTTGCATTTCGCCGTGTTACACAAGCAGCCATCCCATGTGCCACCCAAAGTAGCGAGATTGGAGTGGTCGCTCATACACTCAAACTTGATTCAGATTGCTTTGCTATCAAATACGCCATCGCTTACAGTTTAAATATTTTGCGCATGGCGTGCGTGCAATCAACTAATGTGGAAACCTCAACAGCTCAAGCAATCAAACAACAARAACATCAAGTCATACATATGGATTCGATACGCCAATTAATATCGTGTCAGTGTAGTTTTCAATTTAGAAGCAAGTAATGAATTTCTGCGTAAATAAATTATGGTTCGATATAGCCACATAGCACAAGGTTATATATATTTAATAACGAATTGAAACGCGGTATTATTAGCACACGAAACTCATTCCGAAAATGTATGGCGAACTATAATTCCAGTCCGTGACTAACACTGGATTTTGTTTGCCAATTTATTATATTTAAATTCTAGGATTCTGACATATAGAGCATTGTAATGCTACTTCAGCACTTCTCCATCCTGCTGAATGGCAGTGAAAGCATAACACCAGAAGATGGCTAACCAGATTC
>NW_017537170.1:35849-55948 GCF_001853355.1 Bactrocera latifrons
AAATCGGATAATAACCACGCCCACCTCCCATACAAAGGTTATGTTGAAAATCACTAAAAGTGCGTTAACCGACTAACAAAAAACGTCAGAAACACTAGATTTTACGTAAGAAATGCCAGAAGGAAGCTGCATCCACCTTTTTTTAAAAATTGAAAATGGGCGTGGCGTCGCCCACTTATAGACCAAAAATCATATCTCAAGAAATACTCAACCGATTTCAATGAAATTCAGTACATAATATTTTCTTAACACCCTGATGACATGTACCAAATATGGGTGAAATCGGTTCACAACCACGCCTGAAATCTTGATTAACACTTTATTATGCGAGAGTATAAAATGTTCGGTGACACCCGAACTTAGCCCTTCCCTACTTGTTTTACTATAAAAAAGTGTTCACATTGGAACACAATTTGTCAAACGCTCAAAAAAGGCTCGTGTCGATTGGTCGAGAGAAATGTTAAAAAATACCAAAGCGAAATACCATATTTTTATGGCATCATGACAGTCGACTGAAGGGGTGTTTCCAGTTGCAAAGAATCCAAGCAAAAGGTTGCTTGTTTTTTCGGAACAACTGGACATGTTGCAATCATAACACTAGAACAATACAGAACGGTAAACTCTGAGTAATATACAACCATTCGTTTGCCAGTTGTCTTTCAAGAAATCAGGAAAACCAACCGCCGAAAAAGATCGCTCTTCACCACGATAGAACTCTCACACATCGACTGAAGCAACGGCATATTTGAACACTCAAAAAATTACTTTAATGAGTCATCCATCGTAAAGCCGTGATATGGCACCGAATGACTTATTTTTATAACCGTACATAAATAACAAAAAAGCAAAGAAGTCAACGTTTTTCAACTCCTGAAAAGACGGTTTTGAAGATACCCGAATCAGAGTGGCAAAGGCGCTTCGACAATTCGTGCAAACGCTTGCTAAAGTGTATAGATTTTAATAAAGAATATTTAGAAAAATAAGAAAACTTTTTTCCATTATTAATATTTTTTTTTACTCTAGTCCAGAAATATAAGAGAAAACCATAATTGCATCAAAATTATGTTTTTTGAAAATACTTCGACCGCAACGCCTGCTAGTACCTGAGTTTGAGTTTAACTTGTGTGTGCCTTTTCGAGTTTACCGATTAGTGGTTTTCAAAATTCCGACAATGCGGGAAATACCCACAACATGTTTGCACTCTGACCTGCATAAAGGTGTGTTTATATTTATTTCGCGCAACACAAAGCATTACTTTGACAATACCRAAAATTTCCCTGTCCGCCAATTCGTTCAGTGATGACTCCCATAACCGCTCATCAAATGCCATGCCAGTAGGAAAATTTAGCCGCCAGCAAGCGAGTAAAACCATTCGCAAATATATATACACATAATCATTTATATGAGGRCATAAATCAATGCAACGACCAAATTACCAGCCACTTGAGGAATTTATTTTCATTTACGCAAGTGTTGACAGTTAACACCGCGGTAGTGCAAACATGCCGCCTGAAAATTTACGCACACACAAAAGCGAACTTACGCGCCTCCAAAGCCATGCATGCCTTATGCAAAGTGCCATCGATGCAACAACGCGCTTGGCACATGCGTATCGTACAAATGTACGCGCACATCACATCTTCCGGCCGTCGCTTGSCCGCGAACTGGTAGGCGTGCATTTATTCTACGCATAAATATGCTTATTTATAGTATATGCGTTTGCGAGTCGTTTCAATGTATGCAGTGTTGGAAAATTGTTTTTAGGCGCCGTAAGCGCAGAGTATATGCAACCATGTAAGAGCACGATAGCGCCGCGGTGCGAGCATAACGATGAGTTATGAAATGACATGCCTATGACGTTTCGTTTATGCCAGCGCAAGGCCAAAGCTAATGCTGGAGCCAAAGTTGCAAATGCAGATGCACAGCACTGTATGTATTTGTGCGCATACGCACGGCACAGCGGTTGCAGCTGAACGCATGCTAGATGCGCATAGCACAAGARGCGCTACGACAATGCGATGCGGCGCGCAGATGCCGCGCACGGGAAAGAGTTAGAAATTTAATCACTTGCAGCGCGCATCTCACAACGTCGCGCTCCTCAAGCCGTCGCAGCTGTGCACCATAAAAGTTGCAACTATCTTTCCTCGCTGACGGTTTGATCGTTTTGACTTAGATGCCGCATAATAAATTCTCCATTTTGACATCGCAATCTGGGTAGTTTACTCGGCCATCATGTCGCTGGTAATTAAATCTGAACGCTGCGGCATTTGCGCGGATAACAAATGCGCGCCACATTTTCGACTTTGCCGCCGCAACAAAGTTTTCTTCTTGTGTAGCATGCTATGCTTCTCTGTCTTCTTTCTACCACCATCCAGCACAAATTGATGTGAATACGCCGCTTTCCACTGCTTTCGCGGCGCWTAGCTTTACAGCCGTACGGTCCGGTCGCACTATTCAAACGGTGACATTCATGACAGTATCATTGAACAATAATTGATTGATTAATTCGGTCCAAAATGGCCGCATACCAAGTTCCACTAACAGTTGCTGGGTAAAACTGTGTGACGTACAATGACAAAGCGATTTATGCGCGAAACTCTATCTATGTCCACCGTTGTCAAGTAGGCTCCTGCGAAAGTGTCACAGTGGCGCAGAAAAATCACTGTTACCTTGATTTATGAATTAAATATGCAAAGTAGCGGCGATATCGTTCTTCACAACAATGAGTGTAACAGTGACGCCAATGACAGTTGTGTAGCAGTGACTTTATGTAAATACCATACATTAATAATAGCAACCACAGCGGCAATTGCTGTTCAGCACATGTTGCTGTCAATATTGATGACCTTGTCAGACGAGCTGGTCTCTGGTGTGAACTATATATTTTGTTTCACCACCAACGTAACATGACAATTGCATGATCAAGTGATGGATGTTTACCAGCGATTCGGTGTGGGTTTAAGAGAAAGGTTATTGGCTGGAAAGTAAATGACCGAAATAAAGATAGTTTCGCTAAATAGGGTACAACTTCTGACAAATTTTACTTGGTTGAATTGAGTCCACGAAATAACTAAATGATAAAATTAATTATATTAGAATATTGCCATAATAATATTAAAATATTCATAAAATTATTAAGTCATTTAATAAACTAATTTCCAATTATTATGTTAAATATTATTGCTAACAAACGATTAGTGACAGAAACTTGTTGACTAGTGACTAATTTATATTAAGAGTTMTTTTCTTAAGATTATTTAATTAAATTCTGTCTAGTGACAACTGATTAATGACAAATGTCAAGTCACACAAAACGTTTGTAAACGTTTATTTATTTAATAGCTATAAATGCTAAAATTGTAAAATAAAACGACATTGTAAGTGACAAGTGACATATATATGACAAGTGACATGTRTTAGCTCATACATGTGTGTACTAAATTTCAACCAAATTGTCAGTAGAAAGGAATCCCGTTCACTTTCCAGCTCAATACGACCGAAATACTAACTGTAGCATAAGAAAAATAGTTTAAATGTCATAAGTGCCATGTGGCAAGTAACTAGTCATATACTAGAAATATCACTATCATGAAATACCTCAATTTTTTGGTGGGCATGAACTTGTTGACTAATGCCTAATTTATATCTAAAGTTAACTTCTTAAAGTCATTTAATTAAATTATTGACATGTGACTAGTGACAACTGACAGACGCCAAAGATAAAGTCCCAAAAAAAGTTTGTAAATGTTAATTATTTAGTTATAAATAATAAAATTCAAAATAAAATAACATTACAACTGTCAAGTGACACATATATGACAAGTGACAATGCAATCCCGTCTAATTTACATCTCAATATCAACGAAATGCTAAGCGTAAAATAAGAAACAAAGATGAAATGTGTTAAGTGACATGTGACAAGTAACTAGTCATAGACGTAATGAGTAATTTTCAATGTCAGTTCATCTAAAATGAATCTTATACACTTTCCACAGAATTAGCAACAAAAATCTGCGCTCCGATTACCTCAAAAGAAGTAAATCACAAATGTTATAAGTTACATGTGACAAGTGACAACTCATAATGGAAATACGACTTTTATGAAATCCACCCATTTATTGGTGAGAAAGAAGACAATTTTTTATATTATTTATATAAAAAAGTTTAGAGTGTATAAATAGGTAAGGAATAAGTAATTTTGTGTCTATGAGAGCAAGATAAATCCACACCAACAACGAAATGTTGTTGTCTAACCTCAACAGTTAACCTTTCACTATAACTTTTGACCTTAACCTTTATATCATTTTTAGAACTATTTGCCGTTTTTTTTTTTTTTTTTGGTTTTTTGACAGCAATGAGTTTTCTATAATTCGTCGAATTCGATTCGTCTGCTGTTACAGCTGACTCGTTGTAGAATATACGTTTCCGTCGCTAACGGAGTTCTCGAGGCATCTACAAATATTTAGAATCATAAAAAGAGTTAAACGAAATTTCAGAGTTGCATTTCTTGACTTTAAACCTAAACTAATCTGGCCGCAACTACGTTCGGTAGGCAAATATTATATTTTCTCTTATGCCAAGACTTGACTTTCATGACATATTAACTAACTAAAATTATTAACAATTCTGCCTAACCTTTTTTTATGAAGTTTTGTCTAAATATTTGAATTTCATACAACATTTTTCTGAGCAAAACTCACTTAGACATAGCCTCAGCGCTCTGTGTCCAAAACAGTCAAAGGATGAAAGCATGACKTACTGTATGATAACGGTACAAATAACGGTTACAATTCTTATGCCAAATTTTCGTTTTATCCCCATTGTTGTTGTCACACGGTCTTCCTGCTACCAGTGCCGTAATTACTGCACGTCCATTTCAACGTCCGTTCGGGCATTCGGACACTTTGGAAAATGTCATCATCAGCGCATGAATGAAAATGACAGCTGTCRCAACAACAACAAGCACAAAAACAACAAACTATCATAGCATAGCATAAAAGCGCAACAGAGCAAAGTGGAACCATGACCGAATAACTGTTGGTGGGCACGAACATTTGAAACAATTACAAGTATTAAATACCCGCATTACTAGCCTTCGAATGGGCGGCAGGTGGTTGTTGTGCCGCTGCACATGAGCACAACAAGTAGCGCGCCGCAAAGTGGTAAATTCCGGCATCACGAAGTTATAAGGGCAGCAAACGTTGTTCGCAATTCCATTAGGAATAAGCATTCGCGTTAAAAATCAATGGCTAGTTGTAGAGTCTGGCAGATGTGTGTGCTCGCCGGCTGCCTGAGATAAGCATCTTTCATTTAAAGCTAAACGCGCACGATTGTGCCACGCCACGCCACACACACACACACAGACATCACAGCACACACGCTGTGGCCCACCACTGGGGATCCGTCCTCTTAGTCGCGCCTTTGTCGCTGCGGAACAGAATRAAATTGCTYAGCGGCAGCCACACAACAACCGCACAGCTTACGTTTGCGGCTATGTACCTGTGTTCYGRGCGCACTGGTGCACTGGCTACCTTTCAACTTTTAATGGTGGCGGCGCCTGTTCGCTTTTCGTTTGCTCTTTGTTGCACTTGAATTGTTGCAATTGTTGGCACAGTATCGTGCACCAAATGTCCGCAAAAAGGAACAATAATAGTAATGTTCCGCATAAATGCACACGTACACACATTCACACATTCGCACATACTTATGCTGCTTATAGACTTGTACGTGGTGTGTGTGGAGAGATAAGCATTGCTGTCAATGATATGCGGAAATATTCCTAGCAAGTTGCTCAGTTAGAAACAGCAACACACRGAAGCCGTTAGCTGGCGTTGTTGTTGGCATGGCACGATGCCGCGGTCACTGCTGATGATGATGATGMGGACAGCGACATACTTTGCACGACATGCATTACAGTAGTCAGAAATGGCTAAGTCTCGTTCTTTATATTTCTATGACATCCGGCTGTGGAGCGAGGTACCACTAATTGTCTCATTCCTTCCCTCTGGTGTAACAACTTCAAGCCAAAATCGTTATTTTTTTTCACACTTTTTGACAACTTCATCTAAGAAAAAATACCAGAATTCTTCAGCTGATATCCAAAAGTTCGATCCGAGTAACAATAGATGAAACTGTTAGTCCTCTTCTACTAGCACAACTACTCCTGTAGTTAGCGCCCTGAACCTATCACAAATCTGCTAAGGTGTTTTACTTGTTTTTCATCTGGTTATCTAATTATATGAGATCCGAGGCCCGATTCCAGTAGGAAGTGTTGATTTGTTTCTAGCTTATCTTTTATCACACAGCCAATGCAGCTGGCATCCGATAAGATATTCAATGTTACTCCAAGAATCCCGTTGGAGCAGTGTCCAGTTAGAACTCATACAAACATTGAAAGGTAAAACTCATTGACAGCGAAGAGCTCGCTAGACCTTTTTCGAAGGGCCTTGTGACTGTCAGAGGTCCAGTAACAAACCACAGAAAGCGAACGGAGCTCGTACCCGTACCCATTAATCGGCCTTCCTGTTTCCTCCAACATCGCGAGGACCAGGTATTCAAACGAGTCTAATCAGAAAGTAAATAACTGACACAGGTAAGGAGTTTAGACACCACTTCATTAGTCTACAACTGGAATTGATAAAGAGTCTCCGATGGTGTATTTCTCCAACAGCCCCTCATTCAAGCTTTAATCCATCCATTAAAAATCGCACTKACGAGCTTAATACACGAAACTGTAAACAAGGTTGGTTCAGTTGACTTTCTCCCTGCAGGTAGCTTTCAAATATGAAATTGATTATATTCTATACATCCATCCTTTCCTCTGCTATCTCTTTTTTATATCCGATGTCGCGATTTTACTATGATGTAATACTTGCCCGAAAAGGGAAGCAGAGGAAGAGGAAGACCTTAACTGGGTTCCGAGAGATCAGGTGRAGAAGAACCTGACTGCACTTGGTATCTAGAATTGGCGCCAAATTRCTGWAAGAAGAAAYCATTGGCGCGCTGTYGTTAACTCGGCTATAACCGCSTAAGCGGAGTCTTAAAGTCTGAGTTTCACAGCTTTCGTAATGACCACGTGTCCTTATGCTGATAGCGGACTGCTTTGTCAAGTCCACTGCTAAAGTGAAAATCTGTCACTAAAGCTTCAAAAAACCCAGGGAAAGTCTTTACATCGAATTATGGAATAGCATGAAGATGTTTTGAAAACATTTTTGAGAATCAGAAATCTTTAATAGAGATCAAAGCCGAACTCAACATAACTTCAATATATTAGACACAAATTATACAGTGGAACAAAGCGAACTGAGAACACTGCAGCAATCGCCATCAGCACATCGACACCACATTACAGCCTAGAGCATTTGCTACCACAATACACACACACACACACACACAGAATCACACAAGCATATAAATAGCAAAGAGTCCAGCACTATTGTCTATGTGGCAATCACTGCCCCTACCAACGTACTACGACAAGTCAATGATATTGCTTGCTGTCATTGCTGCTGCTGCAAGGCCACCACCTCTAGCAGCTGCGACACATGGCAACTTCGAGCAGCTGGCGGCTTAATCTTGCAACATTTGCTACTGTTACAGTTGCAGTTACAATTGATAGGCCTTTTTTGATGTACGACCACTCCGGCGGCTGCCTGCTCGCCATTATTATTGCACAAACTGCTGGCTTTGTTGTTGCTATTATTGTTGCTAGCGCGCTATTGTTGCAGCTACCGCTACTGCTACTGCTTTTGCTGTTGCTGTTGCTGTGTTGTCATTGCAATTGCAGATTTTACGTTTTGTCGCAGTTGGCAGTTGACTGCTGGTCGGTCGTAACCCTGCCCTTGTCATTGGCCGAGACCAAAGAAACCGGAGCATATTAATTATTATTTTCAGCTGACTGCTGGTGGTACAGCGCGCGCATAGCACTGCGGTTGCTGCTTGAAATAACTGTTGTTCGAAATTTGAGAGACACTCACGCGCCCACTAAAAGCACACTCGCCCATAGAAATATATATGTATAGAGTTGTCATAACGGCACTGCCGTGATTTGATAACTTGAAAGCTTTGTTAGCACCAAAAGAAATGTGTTGCAGCTGTTTTTGTTGCCGTTTTTTTTCGGGGGTGGGCGGTTTCCGTTATCTGCATAAATAATTTTGTTGCTTCTTATTTCATAGAACAACCGGCTTGAGCTATGTTGAAGTTTTGTTAGCGATTTTTTGTAGTAAACTCACATATACTACGTTAACTCAGGTTATAAAAGTATACCTATTAAATGTAAGTATTTGATTGAATCTAAGGAATCCATTCCGGTTGGCTATTCAACGACTAAAATAATTAATAAGATTTCTTTCATAATTATTAACATTAAAATATTTTACATTTTTTATCAGTTTCTGGCCTATGACAAGCATACCAGTAATTCGTGTATATGTAGGTTATTAAAAAGTTCCTTCTGAAATAATTTAAGCTGCCAATATTTTAAAGTAATTCCAGTGACAAAAACGTCATCTATTGAGTTAAATGTATCCATACTTTTTCTGTCACAAGTTTATAGGTATGTCAACGTGATACAGTCACTTCATTAAAAAAGTTTTAAACAATAACCTTACTCCAAAATAAATACTTTAAAATATTGAGCCGAAAAAGTCTTTTCGTAGTTTTAAACAAGCTTCAATTTATTTTTTATTTTTATATTTATAAGGGACTTTAATGAACCAAATATGTACCATTTTGCTCGACCACCCTTTGCCATTTTTCCGTCAGAGACATTATTCCATCAGTGTAAAAGTGTTTTGATGTTTGGTGGATGCATCAAAACATCCCAGCGAAGCTCYCCAGTTTTTGCTAAGTCRTCAAAGATCTGTGTAATCTCAYGTTGTCCTGATGRARRMMAARSCCYTTYYKKTTWWYMRKTYYKRRMMWTTTTTTCGATTTCTTGTTTCAATYTCATCAGTTGTTGACAGTTAAMTGCAGCATCAATCGTTCGCTTAGCATAACCTTTTGAGGCATCAATCCTGTCTTTGCTCCGCAATGCTTGGACCATGATCTTTTACGCACATTATTGTCGTATTTGATCCACTTTTCGTCTCCTGTTACCATTCGCTTCAGACAATTCATGTGGTCCCCGAACATCGAGCTTCTTTTTGGAGCCAGCCTTTCTTAAATAGTTCAAAATGGTTTGATGATGAATGTTAGGTTTCTTAGGGAAGGCATGACTACTTATATGACGGTCCTGGCCTATCTATCAGAGCGAGGAGCATCTTTCATATTGAAATTTGCAGAACAGAAGCGAGCAAACCATTGTTGTGCGACGAACTGATAAAGCATCGTCTTCGTAAACTTCACAAATTTCATTGATTGCTTGCGGAGCATTGTTCCCTTTTTTATACAAACATTACAACATATAGCAAATTTCTTCATTATTTTCACTCATTATTGAAAAGCTTTAATTTTTTTACAACTTCCCTGATTTTTTTTTTTATTCTTTGTTGGTTAAATGAAGCTTAAAATCTCACCTTTAGTATGACACAATATGATAAGTAGCCCTGGAGATATACGACGACAACGGCATCTATTGACCAAATAGAAAAGAGTTTTTCGATTACGCAATATACCATGAAAAGTCAAATTCTAAGTTATTATTTTTTTATGCTTTTTTAGTAGGCTTTTATCTCACCTAATAAGCTATATATAAAATAGTTAAACGAAACTTTGCCAAATCATTTTCAGAGTCGAAAATCTCCTAATTTTTGCATTACTTTGTTGGCAGCTATTCGGTTAGGTTCTCAGAGTATGTATGTACTGTGTGTAAAATAAATATATGTACTGTGTATGAAATAAACAACATATCTGACGCTTAGATACGTATGAACATATGTATGTTTGTCAAAAGCTAATCTCTTAATTCATTTCACCGCCTAAAAACAACAACAACGACAATTTTGTTGACAAAAACAATACACAAAACTCTAAATTCGTTTCATTACTTTGCGGTGAGAAGCGCCTTGGTGGCATTATGAATACTTTTCTATAATTTTTTATGCATTTGACATACATACATTTGTATGTATTTTCTACGGATATATTTTTTGCTAATTAATCATTATTTCTCAATTTTTAATGCGGCTAGACAATAAAAATAGAAATGAGAAAACAATGCAACAAGTAGTGCAGAAAATCAATTGACAATTATCAATGGGCGATTTGTCAGCTGCCAAAGTTTGGCCATCGACGGCGAACAATATGCGTAGCTGTGACAATTTTTTTTGCTTTCGCTTATTTTTTGTGATTTTTTTTGTATTTTAGTTTTCATTTTTTTGTTTACGTTTTAATTATTTTTTGTTTTGAATGTTTCGAATTTAAACCAATACAGTGTGCAGGCGTTGTTAGCTGCATATGTTGAGAGAATAGCTTTCTAACGAGCTTACGCAGTCACAACACCGGGCAAAGTAAAACTTTGTGAGTGAGGAATTTTTGAGTTCAAACAAAGAATATCAATAAAATGAATCGATTGCATTTACAATCAGCGATATATACAGTCATAAAGATTTTACTAAATTCTCTTTTAAAGCACACGCAAGCTTTTGGTGAAAGTTCTTTTTCGTGTACGAACTATCCAACTAAGCTGCAGCAGTTTTAAAAACATACTAATCACACTAAGTTCTACCGTTGTCAAGACKGTTGTAAGGTTTAAGAAGATTTCCAATTTTAGCCAGCATATCACCTGTAAAATCGTAATAAAACCTCACACTGCACTGAGATTTAAAGCTCACTGGACAACCGAAATTGAACCCTCTAACGCCCTCACAACCGAWCTACAACATCAGCACTTCAAACGAGCCACCGATTTGCCCAGCAACCTTCCGCTAACGCCACGCTCAAGCCCATACACCAACAAAAGACTTAAGGCACAAACTTGCTAAAGCATTTATAATAGCTAAYAATAAATGCAGTTTGTGTGCATATGTATTGGTCGTGTCACTTATATATACAAATCATATACATCTATGGTTGCTAGTATTGGTGTATAATTTTTCATGGATAAAATTGTTTTGCATGCTAATTTATGTTTTTTTTAAGCGTGGAAAATTACTACTTTTTGTTTTGGTTGCTGCTCTGTTGGACTRCCATTTGAATTTTCGGCAATTTCAGTTTTTAATTTATTATTTAATTACAAAGTAAACTTTTTGACAACATTGTAGCCGAAAATGTGACTTGCCGACATTCGTTGTGCTATTGAAAGGCTGTAGAATTTTATGTCCTTCTGACCCATTTTTGCCTACAAAACTGCAATATTGCCCAAAATAAATACTTTAATGCTATCGCATATTTACAACTTTGACAAAATAACTGAGATTTTCTCACCCCGTTGACTTAATGCGCATGAAGGCAGGCAATTATTACTTTTAAATATGTTTATGCAGTTCTACAGTTTATTTGTCTGCAACTGAACTGGACAACAGTCCACGAGGTGTAAACTTGTGGCACGTCAAACTATTATTGCATTATGAATAATGWAAATTGCATTATAAATTTATTGTGAAAAAATTTATATGAATGCCAAATTTGTTTAGTAAAAATTTAAACTGAAAATGGAATACATTCACTTCTGTGCTCATATTTCGGACTTAATGATGAAAAAATATATGTATATGTGATATATATGCTATAGCATTTAAACCGATGAGCTTGCACAGGCAGATATACATTTTGCACTTGAAAATTATGAGTGTTATTTTGTTTTTTTTGTTTTTTTTTTGTGACAAAATTATATAAAAATAGCGGTCACGTCCGAAGCTTCTGATATCAGTCAGTAATAACAGTGGCGAACCAAAGCCGCTACTAAGTACAGTAACTTAAACTGTTAGCTTTTTAMCATAATTTTCTTAAGTATTTCTATTTTATTTACTATATAATAAAAATTATCTATCTATCTATTATCTCTAGACAGATAAAAGTAGTATGTAACGACGTTAAAATTACCAAGGAAAGATCTCTAAAGATATCTGCCATCTCTAAAGATCTTTCCTAAAGTAGAGCACTATCTTCGCTTTATGAACCTTCGTATAAACTGCTTAGAAACTTGGAAGGCAAAGCCTCTAAAAATCTCCATTCAGTTTGGAACTGCGCATCGAAAGCGGGACTGGTTTTTAAATCGGAGAAAGCATATCTGCTTGTTAACACGAAAGTTTAAATTCCCTTCTAAAAATGTGACACAACTTTCTCTCAAGAACCGGACCAAGTACCTTGGGGTAATTTTGGACAGCAAACTGCTATGGAAGCACAACGTGGAAGAAAGAGTGCGGAAAGCCAGCTTTG
This sequence comes from Bactrocera latifrons, assembly GCF_001853355.1. Classification (NCBI taxonomy): domain Eukaryota; kingdom Metazoa; phylum Arthropoda; class Insecta; order Diptera; family Tephritidae; genus Bactrocera; species Bactrocera latifrons. Next base: position 48,168 of record NW_017537170.1, read on the forward strand.
CTTTACGTGGGTGYAGGCAAATGCTCGGCACAACCTGAAGAAATCTTCCTTTCTCATCCACAGCTTTGTTAGACCAAATCCGCTCTACAGTGCGGTAGTGTGGTAGACAAGCGTACSGAAATCAAACAACTCCAACAGAGGCTCTTGAAGAGGTGCTAAATCTGCCACCTATGAACCTCTTCGCTGAAACTGCGCAGTAGAATTGGCAGGACGACTATTGGCTGCAGGCGAATTTACATATAAAACTTTCGGGCATAACTCGGTGGGTAACGGCGGTTGGACTACATCACCCTACATTTCAATTAGGAACGAAGAGTTCAACGTAACATAAAGTAGATAAGCATAAAACATAAAACATACCTTTACGACGAGACGATGGAGTTGGCGCAGGGATATACTATACAGAGTTAGGCATAAGACAGAGTTTTAAGTTGCCGGACCACTTCAGTATATTTCAAGCTGAGGTCTTTGCTATTGCGAAAGCCGCGGAGCTGGCCACTAATGCACCGGCAGGCAATTCCAGAGTGAACATCTACGCCAGGCAGCCATGCAGTAATCAAGGCAGACACCTTGTATCGCATATCGGCCAGAAGCACGGCAGCGGCGTAAAGTGTTGCCATAAGTAAGCAACTACATTCTACTGGGTTTCAGGCCACAAAGGCATCGAAAACAATGAAATAGTGGACGACATTACCCAGAATGGAGTACGGCTAACATACGTAAACATCTTAACAAAAGCATGATAAAGAAAATCAAAACTTGGTAGAACGAGCTACCTGTGTGCAAAACTACAAAAGTCATGTGCAAAACGGTAGATCGGAAGACCACAAAATTCCTATGGGCACTCAATAGAACAGACTGTAGGAACATGTAGGAACGTCTGGTGACGACTCCCGCAGGATGGGGCTGACATATCGAGAAGACTGCTGAAGATATTTTTTTACGAAGTTTTCCCTGGGTTATTGTATAAGGCAACATGCCATCTCCGAAGAAATTGTTCAGATCGAATCACTATAGCTGTCATACCAACTGACCGTTCAAAATCAAGTGCTTGTATTGTGAAGGGTATTATAGCTTCAGTGGAGACGAAATTAACTTTTCCAATTAGTTTACTTATATTCATCTATATTAGAAAAGTATGAACCAACATTTTACTAACGCATTTTGCTTATCCTGCATTGTAACTGTTCCTTAAAGAACAAAGCGTTTGGCAACGCTCCTTTTCAATTTGACGCTATCCAAACCGGCAAACTCGTAAATCAAACTTTTAGCTGCAAACCATTTTAAATTGTATTCAAATATTAATACAACTCAAAAGATTTATCACTTGTGCATACGAATAAGCAATACAATATAAATAAATAAATATATATGTACATATGTAAGTGCAGCAATTTAAGTAAACATTAATATAAAGGCGATTATGGCCAAAAAATAATTTGTATTTGCGCCCTGCGGTTTATAGGCAATTTGATTTACGTCGCCACAAACTGTTGACATTTATAATAGYGGTATTGGTTAAGCAACTAGCGCTGCTGTTGTGGCATGCCACAGCCATAAAAGTAGCCGCAAACCCTTACGGAAGTTAAGCAAACACAAAATTAATGTTCATTACATATTTTGCATAAATTTTATGCTCCAACTCTAACGAATGGCAGTTGCACCGATTTGCGTACACACATGGACATATGTAAGTACGGTTGTATGCGCGCTAAGTAAGTACCTTTGTGCTTATGCAAATGTTCGTGCATAATCTTTCTGCTGTTGCCGCTTAAAGTAAATATACTATGAGCAAATTCAATGCAAATTGATTATTCTAATTTAGTGTTTAAACAGCGGACTTTGCYTAAACCAAAGCACACACATTAATCATAACAAATGTCAATAAAGCACCGTTAAAATAAATGCAAATCACACGAAAATCTGAAATGAGCTAAATAGACAGAGTCCAAATCGACAATAAAACCGCAAAAAAGACCAGCGCATTGTCATTGCATGCCTGCGCACACACATATGTATATATATATATATATATATGTCTAATAAGAAAAAAAATATATATATGTTTGGTACATACACTTTTATATGGCCAGTGGCAGTAAAAGACAATGTTGCCGATGTCTAATATTCTAACTCACATAACGATTGCACGAGCGACGCTGCACACCTGTTGCCAAACGCCGTGCTCAGCTGTGTGCCATTTCCTTTTTTGTTTATTCAGTTTTGCTTTAGTTTTCTGATCGCTTAACCTTTATTGTCTCAGAACGTTTCCTGTGGCAAGCATCTGTGCCGAAAGATTTCYTATGGTATAATCACGAAGGTGCATTCCAATGTTGGTGGAGAGATAAAAATGTGAATTGCCAAAAATACGTTTTGTGGTGTGAAATATGAACTCTTAATTAAAAAAAAAAAATACATATGAAATCTGAATTAWAAAAAATTTGAAATACGGAAAAACTTCACAGCCGAGCTCYCCCAGCTTTTGTCGAGTCATAAAAGATATGTGTGATCTAGCGCTGTCCTGATGGAAGACRAAGCCCTTTCTGTTTATCAGTTCTSGTCCTTTTTTYTTCATTGCATGTTTCAATCTCATCAGTTGTTGACAGTAAAATGTAGAATCAATCGTTCGACCAGGTTCGCGCAGCTCACAGTGAAGGATKCCTTTCCAATTCCACCAAATACTCAGCCTAACCTTTMGWGACATCAATCCTGGCTTTGCGACCATTTGTTCAGCTTCACTACGCTTRGYCCAAGGMMTTTTTCGCACATTATTGTCGTATTTGATCCACTTTTCATTTTCTATTACCATTTGCTTCGGAAATGGTTCGATTTTATTTCGTTTCAGCGAAGAATCGTAGATGTTAATTCGGTCCATTAAATTTATCGCAGACAAACCATGTGGCACCGAGCTTCTTTTTGTAGCCAGCCTTTTTTAAATGTTTCAAAACCATTTTATGATGAATGTTAAATTTCTTAGCGATGTCGTGACTGCTTACGTGATGGTCCTGGTTGATATTTTCTATAATTTCRTCGACTTTTTCAACGATAGGTCGATCAGTGCGAGGTGCATCTTTCACATCGAAACTTTCAGAACGGAAGCGAGCGAAGAATTGTTGTGCTACACGAACTGATACAGCATCGTCTTCGTAAACTACATAAATTTCATTAGTGTCTTGCGTGACATTCTAACCTTTTTTATACAAAAATTTCAAAGCATAGCGAATTTCTTCATTATTTTCACTAATTTTTGAGCTCAATTTTGTAACTACTTCAAATTTCAACGAATACTATTTTTTCTCGGTTAAATGATACTTAAGATCTCACAATAATACATGGCATGACACAATGTAATTGGTAGCACTGGAGTTATACGACTGCARCGACATCTATTGACAAAATACGAAAAGACTCTTTCGACTACTCAATATGAAATGTGAAATTTAAATTAAGAAGTATGCAACTTTTGTCAAAAATTAATTTTTTTTTTTCAAATCTTTCTGGACTCATCTATCAAACGATGAAATTTTATTTTTTGATTTTAGATGAATTCTTCGGCTGGAATGTGCTTTCGGCAACCAAGCATCAATGGCTCAATTTCAAAAAAAAATGTATGAAAAATTTACAAATTCTATTATCGCTCTTTTATATGCTCAAAAGTTGTAAGAAATTAATTAATTTATTAAATGAAAAAAAAAATTGTGAATTTGGAAATTTTTTTGATCGTCAAAGCACACGTAACCGCTTAATTGAAGAAATTAAACAAAATATTTGAAAGCTGCTGTGAATATCTTAGCCATTTCAGTTATTCTTTAGACACTTTTGCAATTTGCCTTGGAGTTTCCCATGAGTGTAATGTGAAGCATAACTAGTCGATTGTAGGTTATTGCCATTATTATTCAAAATTTCGGCACCGTTTGTGATGCAAATGCTCGTTGTCATCAAATTCACTACAAAGCATTGTATTTATGAGCAATGTACTTAAAAGATGAAGTGAGTTGAACACAGATTTTTAGACCGCGTGTCCTTACTGAATTTATGGCTTATGTCTCATGATTTATGAGTTCAACGTAGAAACCAAATCAGTTGAAAAGTAAGGTTGGCATGAAATCATGCAGTTGTCAAATTTTTCTATGAAAAAGCAAAATGATATTCAAAAGCGTAAGTGTTCAACAATACCTAGCTATAACTAAAATGGTAACAACTACCATAAAATGCCATTCAAACCACAACACAAAAGAGCGACAGATCATCGATTATGTAAACGTGAGCTTCCTGATCTATATATTTAGTATATAGATGTAATTTCAACTGGCAGCAAACAGTTTACTACTGGCATCCATACAATTAAGTCATACTAATTTAATATGCGTGAGTACGAAGAGCTTGAGAAACTGGCCGACAGTGGTAATGCTCGAAAACTATTACGAAAAGATGCGGCGACTAATAGCAAGTTTCAAGACCGGAGCATACTCTTGTCGAACCTCGAGAGGTGTCTAGTGACTGTTGCCCAGAGCATACTAAAATTATAAAGGAAACACTTCTTCAGGCTGCTGAATGGCATTGAAAGTACAACGGCAGGAGAAAGCGAACCCGATTCTCAAATCGAGGACGATGGAGCAAATGTTCCATTGTCCGACCATGAATGTATTGCCGGCCTTCTTTGTAAAATATGCTCGGACGAAAGCAAGTTCGACGATTGGAATTTAAATGTGCTCTGCCCAATCCACAATGATAGGAYTGACGCGCTGTTGTTAACTCGGCTATAACTGGATAAACAGTGTCTACGCCAGTAAAGAAGAATTTAATATATATTTTTAGTCTGTAATTTACACTAGTGAGTCCATTTGTTTAAAAATTTTAATTTCAATCAACAGACAATTATTKTTAATTTTACAGCGCTGTCAACGCCACTCGCGCGCAATAACTCGTTATTGTTGCCAACTCCAATTCAGTTGCACTCGCTAATATTATATTTCCGAAGAAATGGAACAGCAAATATTTACTTAATTTCACAAAAGTTTAATAAATGATCGCCAATCAATGCGCTGATTAGTTGCTCTATGATGTTGTCTCACATTGCGAAAGCCATAAATCTTAATTGGCTATGAACTTGATTAATTAATTATAATCAAAATTGTTGATTTCAATCATTTACACTTGGGTGTGTCCCAATCGATGGACAATAAATGTACCAAAGCGGTAGCTAGGCAAATTAATAATTTAAATTATGCACACACAAATGCCTCTACGTGTATATGTTTGCATGTATGGATGTTTATATACATATAAAGTTTACCCACGACTATCAGTTTACCGCAACAACGGTTTGATGACAATTTATGCAACTTGCTGTGGCAATATTGCAATTCACGCAGAGTTATAAAAATAGACTACATAAAAATGAGAGAAAACTTCATAGTGTCCAGCTGTTGACCGTTTTCAATTAGCATTTATTTCAAAACTGGGCAAGCGGGTAAAGCATTCCCACAATTAAATACTTGAAGTAATGCGCATTGGTGGCGAACTTGTCAGTTCCGCACGTTGGACAAGGCAATTTCTATTGATTTGTATATGTGCGCGGAGGTTGAAAAACTCGACGAAGAAACAACAGATGATGTGTTATAAAAATTTTAAATACTACTATATAACAAACTAACTTTGCAACCGGCTAAAATAGTCGGCTTGAGGTTATAAGGGCGGAGCGAAATATGAAACATGATCCAATAGTGACTAGGYTTACACACTTAATAACGAACACCTCAAATGGTTGATGACATATACAGGTTTCATAAAATTGTGCCAGCAATCTGAAGGACCTACAATTCCTGGCTTCCTCCATAAAAAAAAAAATTGTTTTGTTTTGCACTTACATGTTTTAGTCAACAATCATTCTGAGCTTATTTCGTGCCACCCTCATGTGTCACTATATGGTCAAAGTATACGCTTTGACCAGTGCGCAGCTTTGCTATTGATACGCTAAACACGATTTGTAGAACATTTTGGCGCGTTTGTATTTGAATTTGTTTGTTATTTCCCCCTTTTTTTTTGTGCACAAAAATGCAATTCATTCAGCTGTGACCCGTTTAACGGTACTTATGGTGGGTGAAAAATCCGCCAAACCTGTCGTAAGCTGACAAACYACGAATTCGCTAGAAACGGACTGCATTGATAACGGAAAAAAACACTTCTTGTTTGTAGAAATACTGGAAAAAAAGTATATATACATGAGATATGTATATATGTGGACATTTACGAGCGTGGAATATAGAGTATATGACGGAATATGAAGTCTATGAAAATAATTCTRTAGTAGAATTGAGTCATTGAATGACCAATTGAATGCAGTGGTACCCCTGCAGGAAAAACATACGCCTTAGGTGTTGTATGAAACAACAAACCTTGTTTGTCACAATCTCTTAACGTTTTCCGAAATCTAGGCAATATTTGATAAAAAAAATTATAATAAAATGGAATTTTTTGCCTACAATTAGGCATATTATTTATAAAATTATTTTTGTTACATAAAAATAGAGCTATAACTGAAACTAGTTGGCTGACTGCAACTAAAAAATATTACTTTTGACTATACATGTTTTATTCGGTGAGGGGTTATATGGGTACAAAGCAGGCTTTTTTCCAAAAAAATTTTCTCATATAAAAAAATAAATTTTCTATTAAAAGTTTTTTTTTTTGTTTTTTTTTTTGTTACAAACACACACTATTTACAAAGAAATTCTGAAATTTTTGGACGAAAATATTTTAAACTCAGCAATTGCGACGCCATTTCTTTAGACTCCTCTGAAAAAGAAAAAAGATGCGCTCGCCTTGGCAGGATAACTCCTTATATTATCATCTGAAATGAGAAATCTTGCCAACAGACTTCAAAAACACAGTTTCAAGAAAAACGCGTTTAAAGACGGTGCACTTAGCCTAGCTAGCCTCGAGCGCACAAGTTCTCAAGGCTGTATCTCCGAAACTATTACTTGGATCAAATTGAAAATTTAGGTCAATATTCTAAAAGTGTTCTAGGATTTAATAATACAATAAAAAAATTGATTTTTTGACACCCATGTAACGCCTTAAAGACAGTTTATATTGGACATACCACCAGTTTTTCATCTTCCCATATCAGTTCCGTCCTCTTTTTATGTCATACTATATATGCCGAAAATAGTATTGCTATTATATTTGGTATGAAAGAATCATTTCGATGAATTATAAGTAAAAAACTTAAATTTAGTATTAAAATATTTAATTATAATAATTTAAATGAATATATGTACATAAACTATAAGGTATGCATAAATTAAATTACACATTCATATTTTAACTCAACACTAATTTCCTACCGGCGTCATTACTAGCGCAGCAAGCGGAATGTGACTCATAAGCTCAGTTGACGCAAAAATGTTGTTGGCATTCAATTATTCTATTCTAAAGCTGCCATGTAGGTGTGTTTTCTAGCACAGCAACAGCTTTATAATCAATAATTGAATGCGATTTTTGGTAATTCACACCCCCAATTCGGTAGGGAAGGCGGGCGCCGTCACATTTCWGCTTTTATGACACCGTAAATTGACAATTTCGGTTACGAAAAATTACTTATTAATTTTAAGCTGAAATTATTTTGCAATAATGAGTATACGAAAACTGTGTGGTCGGTTTCGATTGTAAATCTATTTCAAATAATACACACAATTAATAAGTTGTTTAATTTTGTGAGATATATTGGGTCGTTTGCTAATTAATTTCGATTTTAGAATGCATTTTAAACACGATTT
>NW_017537170.1:56603-151278 GCF_001853355.1 Bactrocera latifrons
ATACTGCAGCACTCCTCGCTAACCCCACTCGTTTGACACCTTTCTCCCTTCGTTTAAACAGCACTTTGCTAATCTAATCCTAACCATCCTTACTTAATCTAATCCTAACCATCCTTATTTCCTCCCACTGGATATTCTTTTGTGTTTGGAGGACAGGAAATAGTCGCTGGGGCCAGATCTGGATCTCAGTGTAAGTGAAAGCAATTTGAAATCCAATTTATGAGTTTTCATCATCGTTTTCACTGAATTTTGCCAAGATGCATTGTCTTAGTGAAACAGAACTTTCTTTTTTTTCAGACGCGGCTGTTTTTCGGTTATTTCGTCCTTCAAAACCTTTACTTAACTCTATGAAATCTTGGATGGTCCTTTCTTCTTGGAGTGCGTTCAACACCTGCAGTTCACTCGGATGACTGTCAATTGGATTTCTGAGTGAAACGCTGAAGCCATGTTTTGTACATTGTCGCACATCTACGCAAAACCTCGGATTTATTAGGCTTGAACATTTCTAAACACTGCTCCGAATCTTCAGTTCGCCGTATTCTTAGGCAAAGCACGATCTCACGGGGCCCCATCTGCACAGAGCTTTCTCATACCCAAATATTCGTAAGTGATATGATATACATATTCAGTTGATATCTTTACAGTCCCTGCTTGAAGAACTTCACTTTACGTTCATTCAAAATTATTTTGTGGACTTTTTTGACATTTTCGTCGGTAACAACCTGTTTTGCGTTCACCGTCTTCGGTGCTCCGTTCACCACGTCTGCACTTAGCATGCCAATCTTTCGTCGTTAATTTTCCAAGGACAGYATTCGGGAACATRTCTTCAAGCCAAGTTTTTGCTTCAACTGTTTTGTTTCCCCTGTAAAAGCAATAAAGCATACTTTTCAAAGTTTCCGTGAATATGCTCTTTGTTATGGATTTTTCTAAACTTCGACAAATCACCAATTTCTCGGAATATGTTGTACTATGTCAATTGAAAATCGATCATAAAATAMAGGACCAATTTGTAAGTATCCTATTGAACTGATTGACGAATGATATAAGTAAATCTAWCATACAGAATTTTCCATTTCAGCAGTTGGAAAATTTCATACGTTTTTAAATAAATATTTAGTTTTTAAAATCGTATATATGAGTCCAAATAGTAGCCATCACTGTAGCCAAAGCATTCTGACGATGTGTGCACTAGTTCTTCACAAATAAAGTGGCAACTGTGGCAACCGAATAATGAAACGGTATCACTCAGTGGGCGTAGCATACTATTAAGCGCATGTGCCAGTTTGACATTTAATTTGCTCACAAATTTGGACAACTGTTGGGCGCTCATGTTCACGTTTATATAAACATAACTAAGATGCTTAAAACTTAAAATTAGAAAGYGAAGAATGAAATTAAAATGAATGTTTAAGGTAATACGCCAAAATATAGGCTAAATATCTTTTTAAATTCCTCCCATTCAGGGAAAAGTTGTATTATTTCACTAAATATTTAATAGAAGGCATTCGTATTTGATAAGAAACGCAAAAAATCTTATATTTTGAATAAACGAATAAAATACCGATAGCCCTGCCATTCTATCAAATTTGAGTTTTGTTAATACAAATAGCTAAAGACAGAAATTATTATTTGTGAATTAGTATAACATAGAAGGGAAAATGTGAATGGATAAATGTTAAATTTATTTATTTCTTGGAAGCATAGTATTACGGCCGGTGCAGTAATTTACAGTAGTGGCAACATAGGTGCATGATTGAAACAGTATTCCGAATCGAAGACACTTACCGTTCAGAAATTTTCGTAAAAATTGCAGTTAAGTTCTGAATTTAAGTCCCCAGCCCTGTGCCGATGTATAGATGTTCGGTTCGAAAATCACTCTCTTAATCTATAAGTCCATAATTTATATTGTAAATGTGATTGTAAGTATATTTGTTACGCTTTCATGTTATGTTGTTTGATAAAAAATTTGACCCAAAAAATATGTTCGTTCAGTTTTTTGAATAACTAAAAGAAATATTTTCGAAATACGTATTAACAGAAATAATGCAAAAATTTTTTTTTGAAATATATGGTTTTATGAAGTTCAAGTTTTAGAAGGTATTATATACAGTTAGAACTTTCAAAAAATCATTTTTTTTTATTTTCTCAATATACATGTATTAAAGAATACACACAGAAAATTACATAACGTTCCGGTGGATATCTTCGAAGTTACACGCAAATTTGAAATGGCGGCTCGGGGTGCTTGGAAGTACAAGACAAAACTTTAAACGTGTTTTTCGCAAATTGATGTTTTATAAGTAGGTGACCAACATTACTCAAAAACAGCTAAACCGATTAGTCTCAAATTTTTACTCGAGCTAAACGAAAACTTTTCCTCAACGATAAATATTTGTCTTGTAAATAAGTTAAGGTCAATAAACGAATTATTATTTTTTTTTTGTTTTTTGAGAAACTGCCATTTTGTCAAAAAATTTGATTTTGGTGATATACATATACATATGTATATAGCTTGCTTATTCCTTCGATTAATTACTAAATTTAACATTACTTTAACGAAATTTATCTGCAAAACGTCTTTTTTGAGAGAAGCTTCCGGAGATCAGCTGAAATTAATTTCCAAATAAATATTTTTACCAATACTAAGTCTTAAAATACAGTTTAAATATACCATAATATGTGTACAGATTTTTGGATCAATAAATTTTCTTCGGGACTAAAACTGTATATTATTATAATTTATTTAATGACTCCCAGAATTGTCTTCATTTTCATGCACATTTATTTTTCTATTCTATACTTATTATTCTCAAACACTACAATCACTTGGCAACTCTACGCAGAAATCACTTGTACATCCCCCATTAAGAATACGATTGTAAACAAAGCAGTCTCGCGCTCTACGGCATGCTGATGTTCTATCACACTCATTTTTGTGGCGCGTGCTCTCGCAGTATGTGTGGGTGTTRAAGTAGCGCCACACGCAGTAACAACACACATTCGCACACACACATGTACCAGTATGTAGAAGCAGTTGGTGGCAGAAGCGCCAACTAGAAGCGCATGTGTTTTGACTGCGCCCCAATGCGTCAATGCACTTGCCATACCAACAATAAGTGACAGAACTCAACGCTGGCGCTGACGCTGTCACTGTCAACGCCACGCAACCGTTGCTCTCAGCACACGAATGACGGTGCTCGCATATGAACAAGTGTACATATGTTAATTCAGTATCTGACAGCATATACACAACGGTTTTACGCTGACACTCCGATACACACAAACACACACATGCATACGCTGTGTAGATATTTACTCATTTGCTTGCGCTCGCTCGCTCATTGCCTCGCCAAGCTGGGGCAGCCGAAAACTCTGTTGGAGCATTCAAGATTCAGTCAGTTTTCAGAAGCGTTGCGTTGCGTTGTAATAACAGAACATAAAAGAAAGAAGTGCGGAGCGGTTGTGCAGGCATCGAAATTACTCATTAAATGAATGTGAATAAATGCAATGATAAATGGAAAAAAAGCTAATAAGAAATGCAATAATTGAGTTGAATGTGAAAAAACGTGCATTAAATGAATGATTTCAATTGAATTAATTGAAGATAGAATCCCTTATAGAGCAAACAAAAGCGTGTATAGAGTTCGTGTAGCCCGCTGCTGTGAGTGCCTGGGCGTATGTGTCGCACAGTGTGTGTGTGTGTGTATGTGCGTTGGGAATTGAAGTACTCCAAGAAAATCTTTGCTCGCTGACTGCTGTTGGGATACACTTTTGGGTGGCGGCGCAAGCAAACAGCAACMGCAACAGCGACAACAACAACAACATAAAGTGAAACAATAACAACGATATTGAGGCGCGCTGTTTGTTGTTTTTGTGTGGAGTAGTATACTAAGTGGAAAATGTGTATGTGSCAGAAAGTGAAACGAAAACGGGAACACGCCTTTTGAAGCCAATACAGCCAGCAKAGCYATCAACCACCAGYTATCAGCTACCAGCCAGCAGCTAGCWGCTAACCGCTAGTGCGCTAGTCAAGCAGCGTCCAAACGCTAGCTGCCCTCAGCGCTGCAACCAMAGCGAGCAGGAATTTCAAGCGCAGCCTTAAATGGTAGGTTAGCCTAGAAAAAGTTAACTGCGAAAGTCGCTTAAATGCAAAATTCAAATCGCTATTAGAATTAATAATATACACTATTAACAATATTATGGGAAAATATATGTATATACATATGTATATATGTAGGCATGTACATACTTTAYACATTTTAGTTATGCAAATAGTTGATTAGTGTTATTGTTGCGCTTCATGCGCGTCATTTGACATACATATATAATTCTATGTATGTATGTGTGTTGTCGCAAAAACTTAGAAAATAGCTTTAGAAGTAAAAACTTAAAATTTGCATTTRGGTTTTAATACAAAGTGAGCAACGGTTTTCCATATACATACAAATGTACAGGTATATGAAAGAATTAACTAATAATTTAAAAAAAAATCTATATATATATGCGTAGTTTTTCTTTTTTATACCCTAAAAAGAACATATTAATTTTTCCACGAAATTTTTAACATCTAAAAAGAGTCGTCTTATATGATACATATTAAAATCATTATAATGAACTGAGTCGATTTTGCCATTACCTTATATATGGTAGTCGAAAAAGTATTTTCGTATTTCTAATCAAACTAAAACTTATTTTTTTATTTTTATATTGAACTTTAATGACCACTTATTGGCATTTTTCCGCTAAAGACATTATTACATCAGTGTAAAACTTTTCTGGTTTCTCGGCGAAAAACTGCGACAAGCAATTTTCACAGGCTTCTCTTGAAGCCAACTTTACTCCATTTAGGGCATTCTGTATTGACCGAAACAAATGGTAGTTCGATAGTGCAGGGTCAGCGCTATATGGTGAATGCATCAAAACTTGCCAGCCAAGCTCTCCCAGTTTTTGCCCAGTCATCACAGATGTCTGTGGTCTAGCGTTGTTCTGATGGAAGATGAAGCCCTTTCTGTTGATTATATATGACTATTTTTTCGATTGCTTGCTTCCATCTCATCAGCTGTAGACAGTAAAATGTGGAATCAATCGTTCGACCAGGCTGAAGCAGCTCATAGTGGATGATTCCTGTCCAATCCCACCAAACACTCAGCCTAACCTTTCGAGACATCAATCCTGGCTTTGCGAGCATTTGTTGAGCTTCACCACGCCTGGACCATGATATTTTTCGTTGATATTCGATGATATTGTCGTTTTTAACCCACGTCTCCTGTTGCCATTCGCTTGAGAAATGGTTCAATTTCATTTCGTTTCATCAAAGAAACGCAGTTGTTAATTCGGTGCATTAAATTTTTCACAAGCAAATCAAGTGGTACCCAAACATGGAGCTCTTTTTGTAGCCACCCACTTTTGTGGGGTTCAAAACGGTTTGGTGGTAAATGTTAAATTCCTTAGCGATGTCATGGCTGCTTATATAACGATCTTGGTCAATCTTATCTTTTCACATCAAAATTTCCACAACGGAAGCGAGCTTACCATTGTTGTGCTACACGAACTGATACAGCATCGTCTCCAGCAACTTCACAAATTTCATTGATGGCTTGCGTGGCATTCTTGACTTTTTATACAAATATTTCAAAATATAGCGAATTCCTTCATTATTTTCGCTCATTTTTGAACAGCTGTAACTTTTTTTCAAATTCTCTGATTTTTTTTTTTTTTTTGTTAAATGAAAAAATTAAAATCTTACCTTTCCAGCACAATATATGGCATTGCGTCATAATGTTATTTTTAGCACTGCAAATATACAACAAAATGCGAAAATACTCTTTCGACTACCCAATATAACTATTTCTTATTGATTTCGTAGGCACTGAAGGGCTTGTCAGATTGAGCTTATCAGCAAAGKTCCTGAGCTGATTCGACTGACTCCTTAAATTGATACTTTTTATACCTACTTAAATGAGTCTAGTTCCCGATGTTATTAGCGAAGTTTTACTGAGTTTATCAGTAATTTTACGCACGTGACTCTAGTATTTACTATTTTTTCTACACAGRTTTGGTCACTGTAACTCGTTCTAACTGTAAATTGTAATATTGTTACAATTATTTTAGTAAATGTCAAAAATATCAGTGATAAGTATGTTCCTACCGAAATTTTTTGAAAAATCATCATAAATTAGTCAACAAAAAACTTCCATATAATTCCGAAGTGTGCAGAATTCAACCACGCCCTTAAATACGCATCAGTATGATATATGTGTACATAYACATATTTACCTAAGAGAAATTAAATATTTAATGTACTATTTCACTTTTTGAGGAATGCAGGTGTGAAATCGACCGTTGCCTACACGCTTTTTCTATGCCGTGGTATTCAAGAAAAGGATACAGGATGCATTCGAGTTATTAAACTGCTTGTTAGGTTTACTAATGTAGCCATAATTGACGCCAAAAACATGTTTATACATAATTTAGAAGAGTAAATTTGTAGTAACTTTTGTTTGCTCAACATTTCCTGCACTTTTTATTGCATGCAATTCGTTTCAGAATCATTTTCATCTCAAATAAACCGAAAGCTTTGTTATTGCTTAAGCAATTCTGTAACTCTGAATCTGCGCGTGTGTGTTTGTGCGCTTACATTTGTGTACCTACTCTAGGTCAATATCGTTTGACCCAGTTTCAACAATGCTTTTCCGCATCCGAGTCGTTCACGCTTCCATCACACACACACACCAGTAACCAGCCATATACACATGCGTATATGTATGTATATTTGACAGAGATTTCGAAAACCGATGTCAAATTTTATGGTTATTCTTTGGTCATATTCAAGTAATTTGATGTCACAAATAATTTTATGATTGCCAGTTGCTTGACGCTCAAATTACATATTCATTTGTGTTCGTGTTGAATAAATCAAAATTACCGTTGCATGCTGCCCTCGTCACGGCGCGCATTGTTCGCGTGGGCGCRTAGTGTTTGAACAAGCAGCTGCTCGACGGCGACTTGTCTTCCGTTGGCCCGTTCAATTTGGCTGCCTGCCCGTCTGCTCGGCTGAACGGCGCTGCAAAGTATACTACAATTATTTGTGCACGCCATTTTTTATGTCAATATTTACACGTTTWWATGTATGTATATGTACATATTTACCGAAGTGACAATCTGATGACCTGTCGGTTAAGCGTAGTCGAATTTCGCCCAGCCGACGGGCTGTCTGCTTGACTATCCTTATCAAACGCATACACACATACTCATGTTTTCACTTTACACTACACTACAMGCAGCTGTGTGTACTCCGAAAGCACGCCACATGCGCGCAGCAGCCTTCACAGCCCGCACCCTGAGCCGTCCAACTCTCTTTCTCTCATTCAGGCTCATACTCATACATTTGTGTTTACTCCTTATCGGCCATCGCTTCGCATAGTCGCCGCTCTCTCACGCCCTGCTTGTGCTTGAAATTGTATTTGTAAACGTCCACCGCATTTTAGCGTAGCGTAGAAAATCGTGTTGCATGCAATTTTTTGCCACTTTTCCATTACTTCGTCGTCGGTTTCCATTGTCTGTCGTGTAATGTCGTTACACATTATTGGGAGTTGTCCCATTGATGCCTCGTTTTTGTTAGCCTACCCTAAACGCTTTTTGTTGTCTACTTGTTTTATTGTTTTATTTGGAGTGTCCTTTTATTCATGGAACACCTAACCTACCTTCGGTTTGATTTGAGTGTGTGTGCTTTGCTTGTACGCTTGAAAACATAAACACATACAAATTAGTATTTTATATACATACATACATATAAACATCTACTACATATCGTCACATAAAACGGAAAATAACGTAACATCACTTTTCATAAGTTTACAGGTGAAGGAAAAACGATATAATATAGGAGAAACTATTCACATTCAAACAGTTTGAGTTTTGGTTATAAAATGGTTATATAGTGGTTAAGATACACACAGTTCGAGTTTTAGTTATGAAATGATTATATATTGGTTATTATACCTGACAATGATTTTCGATTATTTATTTATTTATTTTTTTGATGATACGCTGTTTCGCATTTCAGCTTACGATACATTGCATACAGTTTAAGCGCCTTGGTGTATGCACCATTTAAAGAATATATGTGCGTTCTTAATCTTGGCATTATTGTTGAGTATTTGGACAAATAACAATTATTTGCATATACATACATACAAATTGAGGATATAGAACTTACATCTGTACAATATTTATAAAAATATGTTATAGTTATGAATAGTGGCATCTTTAGAGGATATCTTAGTTTACTTTGATCATACTGAAAGATAGTCTGTACTTTCTAGCAAAGAAAGTAGTTTTCTCTCGTGTTGCTAAAACCATCTTAATATATATATATTTTTTTTTTTTTGCTGATATCCACCTTTTTCTCACAAAGGAGCTACTCATTTTCCGTAGCTGACGATATCGGGCTTCTATAACTCCCATTCAAACTGAGAAATTAAATTCAAGTCCTTAAATGGTCCTTTTATTTCAGAAGTTATCTTCTAGAAATTATTTTGCAGATCTGACTACTCCCAAAATTAACGTTTCCTGTTTTAATTAACAAAGTACTGAGGTGTGGTGGTTGGCATTATCGAAAAAGTGCCGAGTTAAACCTCTGAAACAGGTGCAACGGGCCTTCTTGCTGGAGTTAACGGGTGCAATGGAAACGACAAAKGCTCTGGACGTCATCCGTGACATCTGGCCAAAACACATACAAGTAAGGTATGATACCTACGTTCACCTGGCTTACGATTTTAGGCTATGAGAGACAAGGCTACGGGCATGCTATCACATCGACTCTGTTAATAAATTCGGTTTAAGCTGCCAATGCGACTGAGTAAATGCGATATGAAAAATTAAACAGATCGTTTTTTTCCCAGTAGTGAAAACATATTCACAGATAGATTCAAATACACAAACGATCTAGCAGATAGTGGAGACCTGATTAATGACATTCGTTGCGACAATACTAAGTCTCACTGTCTTAAGGTATGCAAGTAGGCAATACCTCTACTTTTAGCTCGGTAGCTCGGTTAATTTCGCCTGGGTACCCGGCCATATAGGTATATAAGTAACTGGAATTACAGAAAAGCTAGTTAGCTCGGGGACAGTTAGAATACAATTACCAAATGCTATCATGTTCATACAAGTCTTTCAAAGATTGTTGGGAACAATGGCCCTAGGTATTTAGTTATGTAAGCATACAATAACTAGACTTTTAGTAAYTAACTCGGTTATTTTCATCTGGGTATTCGATCATATAGTAATAGAAGAAACTGAAATTACAGACGAACTAGCCAGCGCGGAGTCAGCTACAGACACACTTGCCCTAAGCTGTCCYACTCATTTAGCTCCWTCAAGGATTGTTTGAAGCAATGGAGCCTAAAGGAACACTTCAGGTTTTGAACTCAAGCAACACAGGGCTTACAATAAAGTTACTTTTACAAATTTACATTTTTTTGATGGTGCACAGACCAAACCTACCTACTTGTAGACAAAAAGGGAGCTCTGTAAGTATCATTATAGGACAACCCTTATGATCCCAACTTCAGAAAATGTGAATAGTGGATTCGSGGAAATGCCGAACCTGCGCGTAGGCTGATGCGATGCTGGAATATTGTCGATGCGTATACTCAGCCTTTCACCGGGTGAGAAGAAACATATTCCACTGCTTCTAATACCCCAGCTCAAGTGACGGTGAGCAGCTGGGGTGAAAAGAATCAGGTTTTTTACCAAATCTACCGAGTTTCCTTTTGAATAAAGCCTAAATTGCTTACCACCCAAGAGCAAAATGGGCCTAACGATGATTTAAGTGCGACCGATTTGTGGTCCGACGGCTCYCTTTTCAACCAGCCAAATTACTTATATTGTGTCGAAATTTATTTTTTTACTGGAATTCTAATTGAATTTTTCTTAATATACTTATAGGCAAATTACCTTGCCTTACATATAACCCCTTCACATGTATTGTTGAATGTTTGTTTACGTTTGGTCCCCAATACTTTACTCTATATACATATGTACGTATACTCCTTATCAACACGTCTTTCATGTAAATATTATCATTTGGAGGTGTTAAGTATGTACCACACTGACGTATATACAAATATTTACACCACAATGTGTGCATACACTCCCACCTCATACAATGGGTTGTTTCGACTTATGTTTTGAAATATGCACACATTTCTATTTATACCAAGTCGCGTGTGATTTTACACCTTCCACAACTACATTTTCATTTGTATATTTGTTTGTTTGTATGTTTGTAGGCTGAGCGTATTTGTTTAGTCTTGCAGTCTATAGAATGCTATTAACATTTTCTATTAATGTTTGTCTTAAATTGTTTGTTGTTTTGTGGCACGCAACCATTTATTTAACACTCCATGAATGCCACGCATATTTCGAAATTTTGTAGCACACACACACATATACCTATATTTATAAATAAAATATCTTTTACCAAATGATTCTCTTGGGCTTCTTCAAAGCAGACAATTTTCATGAATCTCAAGGGAAGGCCGTACACGCCCTAAAGCATTGAGAATTATGGTATGGTGAATCAATTTTAAGGAGTTCTTGGCAATTAATTGATTGGAGACAAGAATGTTTAAATAAATGTGTAATTTTGTGGTATATAATTAATWTGGATCATCCCTTTTTGAAATGGCTATTTGTTGTTTGAAATAATGTCATATTACATCAGGCATTATGCTTGTCATGATAGCTACACATTTCACAAACGTTGGGTTAGGTTAGAGTTATACATATAGGTAAATAGATAGAAGATATAGGCTTATAGAAAATAAATGTTTCGATTTTTTTGAAGCAAACACACATACGTATGGCGAACATTCTTATCCATTGTCAAATGCGCCCGAAACGAATCGGCTGGTGGCCGCTTTAGTTTCTGCAGATGACTTGAAAGGAGCTGCCATTATTTCACGATATGTGAATTTGGTATCGACGTAAAACTAATACGGCTGCGTAAASTGACGTTGAGCAAAAGCTCCGTTTTGATCGAGAAGGACTGATTGAGCCTCAACAACCGCGCCGTTAGTTCTGCTTTTCCAAAATGGATAGGGAAGTGAAGCAAATGAGTTTAGTAATGAACGAGGGCAAGACGAAATATCTCCGGTCATCAAACAAACAATTGTCGCACTCGCGACTAGGCTCTCAAGCTACTGTAGACTTCCATAACTTCGAAGTCGCAGTTAATTTCGTTTATCTTGGAACCAATATTACCAGCTACTTCGAATTGAGTAGGCTATTGAGAAGTAAATTCCTTTCTTGACGAACAAAACCCGAACTCTACAAGTCACTTATCATCCCCGTCCTACTATAGTATATGGTGCAGAGGATTGGACGATRACATCTGATGAGTTGGCGTTACAAGTTTTCAAGAGACTTTCGAGATTCTGAGGGAGATCTAAGTTCCTTTACGCATTGGCTACAGGATATATCGGATTCAATGAATGATGAGCTGTATAAATGTACGACGACATTGGCATAGTTCAGCGAATTTAAAGACAGCGATGCAAAAGGTGAAACGACTGGCGCGCCGTTTTTAGCTCGGCATTAAATGCGTTTTTCTTGAACTGTATTTTTGAAGTCCGTTTTCAAGACTTCTCGCGAACTGCTCAACCGATCGTAATAAAATTTTAAACAGGTCTTCAAGATACAAATTACGAGGTTCAAATCTAGATCTTAATTAAAACATAGTTTTTTCTTTTTACTTCGGGTGATCTTGTAAGAAGTGCTGTTGTCAATAAGGAGGCGCCTTCTTCCCGAGGGACTGCCTGAAATAACGTCGTAATGACGGAGTTTTAGATATTTTCTTTTGAAAATTCATAAAATCTTTGTAAAATATGTACCTCTGGAATAGTGAAAAGTTTGAATAAAATATTTAATTTTTATATGAAAAAACAATTATTAAAAGAAGATCGTTTTTTTCCTGGTTATTCCTGGGTTTTCTTAAAAACTAGATTRTTACATTTTATATACTAATTTATACAAAAATATAAAACACAACTCCTCTACTATTATTATTCCTTTAAATTCCAAATTCTTTACTGCGACTTTACATTTCTAACCTTATTTATTTACAGGTTGTAATACAGTTACTAACAATACTCAAACATTAACAAATCACGAATTCACCTCAATCACTAACTAGTCATTATGGGTAAGGATCAGGAGTTTTTGGAAGCAGCACGCAATGGCAACATTACYTATATCGAAAAGGTACTCAATCAGCGAGCAAAACGCGCCGGTCCGTTAGCCAGTTTGCGACGTGGACCCGGTGTCAATATACAGGAYAGCGGCGGTTAYTCGGCACTRCAYCATGCYTGYCTCAACGGACACAGCGACATAGTGCGGCTGCTGTTGAACAACGAGGCTTCACCGAATCTGCCCGATTCACGTGGTTCGTCGCCATTGCATTTAGCCGCTTGGGCGGGCCATCAAGACATWGTGAAAATGCTGCTAACACATCCCTTCAAGCCGGCGCTGCCAAATTTACAAGTAAGTAGCCAAATGAAAGCAAGAAGWGTTTTCTCATAGTAGTAAAATTTATTTTTCTGTACTTGCAGACCATCGAAAATGAAACGCCATTGCACTGCGCTGCACAGCACGGCCATACCGGCGCTTTAGCGGTGCTCTTGGCGCATAATGCCGATCCGAACATGCGTAATTCACGCGGTGAAACGCCACTTGACTTGGCGGCRCAATATGGCCGTCTGCAGGCCGTACAGATGTTGATACGCGCCCATCCGGAGTTGATCGCACACTACAGTGTGGCCGCGATTGAGGGYGGCGATGCCGGGATTATGGGACAGCAATATCAAAAATCGCGTCGATCGTCGCCACTACCACACTCCGGTTCGGTTTCCACACCGTCACCCTCATCGCCATCGATTACTTCTTCGCCCGTGACGCCAACGCGGAATATCTTCCCGCACACCTGTCTGCATCTGGCTAGCCGAAATGGTCACAAGAATGTAGTTGATGTGTTGCTCGCTGCTGGTGTCAGTGTTAACCTGCTCACACCGTCGGGTACGGCGCTACATGAGGCCGCCTTATGTGGCAAGGAGTCGGTCGTGCGTACGCTACTTAGAGCGGSTATTGATTTGAATGCGACCGATGCGGAAGGCCGCACTGCATTGGATATACTCAAGGAGTTTCCACCGCATGTGACTAAGCATATTATTGCTGTCATAAATAGTAAGTCTCAAGRAACGAGRAAATTGGTAGCTTAGTACTAATATRAATATCGMAASAAAGTAAACCTATGCGAAGGCATTAGCGGTCAAATCAGAAGGTTTTCCGCTTTGAAAGTGGTCCGAAGATGACCAAAGCCTGCTTGTTACCACGACTTTATTAAAGTGTTTTAGAATATTTAATCCCATATTTTCTAATCATTCCTGCTCTTTAACTCTCCCCTACTTCTACTGTCCTTTCTTAGTATATTCCACCTTTGTATTGCAGATTTTCGCAATCAAATGGATGTGGATGTGGATAGCGATGAAGTGGTCGTCTTTCGTCATCAACAACCGCCGCCGCCACCACAGCGCCAAAGCAGCAGTCTAAGTCACTATCAAAAACAACAACATAACAATCACTACCACTTCAATTCGAACAATCATTTACTCAATCACGCACACTCGCTGCAACAGTCTTCCACGTTTAACAGTAGCAGCAGCGCAGGCGGTAGTGGCAACACCCTTGGCAGTGTTGGTAATAACAGTAAACAACGTTATGGCACAAATCTTAATGGCGGCAAATCGCTGGATAGCGGTCTACAGCCGGATCACTATGCTGYCGTGGGACGTGGTGGCTATCACGAAGTGAATTCTCCTGTGCACAGCACCTCCAATAACTCTCAGAAGTATGTTAACAGCGGCATGAAAGCGCTTTATTTTTTATTTGTTATCATCAAGCACTTGGTTTCATTGACACCGCATGTTCAGTATAGTTATTTTTCAGTGTAATATTATTTTACTGTGATACAATATTTATAAGTTATTATGTAATTAATTTTACTAACTATTGTATATGCATTCGCATGTTTTTCATATTATATTCATATGTTAAAATTATTAAATCATTATTATTTACTTACCCCACATGATATTTATACTTACTTTTAATTAAAAGTATGTTTTTAACTTTAACTAATTACTTTTTAAGTGTTTTCAATAATTTTTATTAATTATTTTGTAAATAAAATTTTGAGTTATGAATTCGAAAAACTAAACTCTGTTGGTCTTAGAATAATCCACAAAAAATCCTACTCGCTAATATGACGCCAACAAAACAACCGTTAGACGTCATCGCTGTTTCTCTCATATGCCTTATATATCTTATATGCATGAGAGCAACTGTAATAGTGAGAAAGTACCTATCTGTGTTTATTTGTGTGGATTTTGCTAACACATGGTTTTCCAAAAAGTTTTTTTGGTGTGAATTACATGAAGCATAACACCAACCAAACGCCCTTTAATACAGCTTTTGCAGGAACGAATTCGATAAACCAAATTTTCGGCAACTTTTTACACTACAACAAGCTATTTGTCACGAATATTACTTTCAATTTTGAGTTCTAAAGCTTGAAGAGAGCCTGGTTTACTGCTAAAGACAAATGACTTCAAATAACGCCACAAAAAGTAGTAGTTAAATCACAACTTCTTGGAGGCCATTCAATGTCACAGTTCCTTGAAATAATCAAATCTCCGAACTTTTCACGTAATAATTCGCTTGCT
Organism: Bactrocera latifrons; assembly: GCF_001853355.1. NCBI lineage: Eukaryota > Metazoa > Arthropoda > Insecta > Diptera > Tephritidae > Bactrocera > Bactrocera latifrons. The sequence goes on from NW_017537170.1 coordinate 71,387, forward strand.
GCACGTGCTATGTGGCACGTAGCCCCGTTTTGTTGGAAACAGATCTTGTCGAATCAACTTCTTCTAATTGCGGCCATAAAAAGTTGGTTATCATCGATCTATATCGCTGTCCATTGTTGCTGTCAATCATTTTCATTTTAAAAGAAGTACGAATCGATGATTCCACCAGACTACTAGATGAATGTATGTAATTGCTGTTCATAATAATGACTTAAAAGTGAGCCTCATCGGGGAAGAATTATTTTCTTAAAAAATCGTAATCATTTTCAAGTTGTTCCAAGCCAAAATCAGCAAATTCACGACGTTTACAGTGSTCTAATGGCTTCAGTTCTTGAGTGAGAACCAAATTTTTTTTTCAAAATCCGACAGTTTCTACAAATGGCGTCTGGTAAGATTCCCAACCTTACAGCATTGGTGCCAATAGGGCAATGGTCTGATAAAAGCCCCACAACTAGGGAAAGGCTAGTCTTACTGATGGCAAAGAGATCATTAGATTTCCTGAGATCAATCTTAGGACAAAAGGCTTTAGAGACAGCGCATGTACCGAAGATGGCAAAGGGCTGACTAAGCTTCCGCGAATCTCATCTATCTAGTAGTACAACAGAAGAGAATACKAGAGYACCAACCCACTYTCACTCTACCGATAGCGGTTCTAGAGTGCCTTTCCATRCTAGCTCATCAACTTTACAATTTYTTGMRACTCAGCTATGGCTCGGCCCCTATACAAGAACTTTTACAAAGCTCTATGATATTGATAGCGARGTTTGCACTGTAAATGAGTTCAAGGCTCTGCTATCTGAGAGAATAGTAATTTCTTTGAAGGAGGCTGCACTCCGAAACAGCAGATCTATTACTACTTTAATGGCTGTAACCTCGGCTTGGAAGACACTCCGCTTCTGATATATTTGATGAAAATATATTAATAGGCGCATGCAAATGTGGTTATATATATAGATGCACCTATGATAACCTTAAAATCACTCTCATTCTTGAGTGTATCGGCTATATGATGCTACAATTAAATAGACAAGGATCCTTGAAGAAAAATAGGATTTTCAATGGAAAGAAAGCCTATTTTGCTAAGCATTTTGTTTGGTTTGGTAAGTGTAAGAAATCGATCTTAAAATGGATCTCGCTTGGCCAACTTAAAAAGCTGATCCGTTGTTGTACCTAAAAGACTATGATATACTGGATCATAGGACCCTTTGAAGTGGAGTTTTGTTACGTACCCTTCTCTTTTGTTACGTATATATTAATTTTGATGTTAACGARCAGTTAGAGAGTTCTGTAATAACTCTGCAACGAACTGAAAATGTAGTAAAAGCTTTTAACTTTCAGAAAAATTAAGAGACTATTTTTAAGTAATTTTAATTTGTTGTTGAGATTCACACATATGCTTCTATAAATTATCTGAATAGCATGATAATATGAAAGGTCACCTGTTTGAACGATCATATTTAAATAAGACGAAGATCCCAACAGAGTTGGAGTTAAGCACTTTTTTGCAACATACCTACACTGAACACGGTAATTCAGTTCTTGCATGGACACAATTTCTGAATAATTCAAAATCTGTTAAYTCGCTTGAAGAATTCAGTGATCTCATTGAAAATCTTAATGAAATTTTTCTTTTATAACATATTCTATGCCACTTTCCCCTCACGACTTCACTACAATATACCATACATTCTTTATTAACTTGTGTAGTGAAATGGGCGTGAGTCCATCATCGTCGATGAGTAGTTTTGAGCCAGTCTCGGTGTCACCACGTTCGCGCTCTTCAACGGGTACGTTGAATTTATAAACATTTATTATATTTAAAATCTTAACGTCTGTTTCACACACTTCATAGGCGGCATAATCGGTATGACAGTTAACAATCCTATGCATATGAGCACTTTTGCGCCGGGCGCGCCACCCAAAAAACCGCCGAGACGAAACCTATCGGTTTCACCCACCCACTCAGGGCAACAGTTTAGCTACACATCGCCAAATCATCATCAACAACAACARTCACAACAACGTACACKACAACCACACCMCAGCCCCTCTGCGGAGAGTCCTCATGGTGGACATCAAAGTCACGGTAGTGTGGGCGGCATGAGCTTCGATGAGACCGCACAGTTGCGCGATCGACAGAGAGGCGAACGTCTATACGCGAGCGCTCGGGAGAGTACACGTTCAACAACGGGCGCATTGTTGGCGTCGAGCTCTAGTATGTATTTTTTTTATATAAGCAGACATCCTCAATTTAACTACAATTTTCTTCATTTAGATGATATGTTGGAGCGTATGAACTATAGCAGCGAAGARCGCGCCGAGTCTGTRGAAGGRCTGGCTACCTCGAACTCAATGAAAAGACCACTGAACAAGTCACGTGACGTGAGCACAGAAATTATAAATTGCGAGAATCCAACACTGAAGTCATACAACCCAAATAGAAAGCTCAAAAGGAATCGCAACAGCTAGTACGTATCCATTAGAAGTTGAAAAGATCTACTACTTCCAAGACTTCACATTAATTATTTAAAAAAAAAAAATGTGTTTCAGCTCACTAAACATCAGCGACACCAAAGAGAATAAGAATGTCGAAAAGCCGCAAATACCGCTCAGTCCAACAAACTATCAGCAACCGCCAACACCCGATCACCCGCCACCCTCGTCAAGTCAAGCCGAACGCACCATACACGAGCGCATACGACCGCTCAGCATGGAGTACAAGCGGCGCTCAGCGCTTATACAGCTACAACAACAGCAGAAACAGCACAGCAAAAGTATGATCGATTCGAGTACATCACCGGCCAAGCAGTGGCAGTCTGCGCTCATACCAACGCCGACCTTTGATTACCCCGTCGGCAATCTTTCACCGAAGCAAAGTGCGAATGCGTCACCCACAACGACATTGTCTAATGCGCGACGTAGTGGTGGTGGCGGCAGCGGCGGCATACAAGGCTCCTCCGGTTCGCTTAGTTCAAGCGTCTCACTTTCGGATCACAGCATCTCCACCGATTGTGTAGAAGAATTCGTAGGCGATGCGCCATTTGCGGGACTCTTCAAGGGWTCGAGTGTTAATTTGCGACATGAAAAACGTACAATGGGTAATCGTAAACTCGTCATACCAACGACAACACGAAGCGCTTCCGCATCTGCAGCCGAGGGTCAACAACCACAACGAACCCGCCCACCTATACCAACCAAACCGGTTTTGCCCGAATTCAACAAAATGCTCAAATCCATAACTGTAAGCGCTAAAGACTTAAAGACAACATTCAATCAAGATGGTTGTGATGAAACCGAAACCCGCAGTGATAATACTAGTCGTGTGAGTCAAAATGTAAGTATCTGCTTGGAGGGTGAAAATTCGAATGGAAATGAAAATTCCAACGATGCAAATAATGGTAATGGCAGTGAGGACATCGAGGCGGCGCTGTCGGCTATCACAACAGCCACAACACAAAGCAGTGGCATACTCAGTCCCTTCAACGCCGAAGAGGCGCGTAAGAAGATTTCAGAGATTATCGAGTCTTTCGGCAGCGGTATACTCAATACGACTTTAACACCGACAAACGATATCGATTTGGAGTTCGATGAGAGTATCGAACCAACGGAACGGCGTGAGTTGGCTGTGCGTTTACGAAATGCAGGATTGCTGCACTTGGAACGCATGCTCTTCGAGAATGGCTACGACAATTTTAAATTTATGGTTAGTAAATAGACGACTTCTATATATTTTGACGAAGACAATCGAAGTTTAAAAGTATCGATAATATCTTAAAACAATTTTTCAGAATGGTGTCTTTGAAACAACCGACACACAACTGATGGATATACCGAAGCCAGATGCAAATAAATTAATCGCGTTTGTAAGCACATTACCGAAAGCGGAATTTCAACCACAAATTGTTGWTGTAAATAAAGAAAGGCAACGAAAAACCGATAACAACGGTGATGCAACTACAGAGAAGAAAGGTGTGGCKACGCTCAGCGAATGGCTGCAGAGTATCTATCTACCCGAGTACATCGAATCTTTCAGGTAATGTCAAATGAATTTCACAAAGAAAAAAATATCACAAAACTAAATAACGGTAATCTATATCCCTCGTAGCAAGCACCTATACAATACCATCGACAGTGTCTGCGGTGTATGGGATGTCGAACTGCAGACGGTACTAGAAATCAACAAGCTTGGACATCGTAGACGTATACTTCAATCGGTTGCTTACATAAGGCAGATACGAGAGCCAAATAAAACAGAAAAAAGTGGCCAAAACGAAAACAACGAACTACCAAAATTGGCTACATCCGTGAATGGTGAAACACAGCGACAACCACAACAGGCGCAGCCTCAACAACGAACCTCAATTACGGGTTACAGAAAAAATCGGTAAGTAATTATATTGAGGCTAATGTACATATTACGAAAATTTGTTGACTTTGTCGTAACACTGTTTGCAGACCTGCACCCCAACCGCCTTGTGAAAAGCCACAAGCACAGCCGCAATTGCAAATACGCGCGCCATCGGAACTATTACTCGGGCTGCCAGCAAATTTACGCACAAAATGGCGCCATTCGGCGAATGTTTTGCTTAACGAACAAATCAAATATGAAGTTTATGTGAGTACAGAGCCATAAACATCTTGATTATCTTTTTTGTTGTTCTACCGCCCTTTTTGTTGAAATAAAAATATTGTATAAATTAAGAATAATTTTCTTATAGAATAAATTAAGTAATAGCAATTTATTCTCTAATTATTGCATTACTCCATAGTATCTAGGCTCGACGATTGTGAAGGAGTTACGTGGCACCGAATCGACGCGTAAATCCATACAAAAACTCAAACGTGATGAAGCCGCTGAACAACAGCGTTCTGGGAAAGTGAATGGAAAGAAACCGGCGCTGGTGTGCTTGGCCATATCGCATTTAGGCGTGGAATTTATCGATGTAAACAGCAAGGTTAGTCAAAGAATAGAATAGATCTATAGAAACGTCCCGAGACCACCATTGTAAAACACATTTTTTGACAAAATTCGTTTTTTTTAAATCAAATTATTCCTTAAAAAAATCAGTGCATCACGATTATAGCGACCCTCCAACTTTTYGATACCTTTTTTTAGTACAATTTGTCCTTTGCTTCGAAATAGGTCTCACTTTCAGGAATCACCTCTTCATTCGACAAAAATTTCTTCCCAGCGAACATTCTTTTGAGATCTGAGGACAGGAAATAGTCGCTGGKAACAGATCAGGGTCTCGATGAATGCACAGTTCATGGATTTTTGCCATCGTTTTCATTGACTTGAGGCACGGTAAAGCAGTATTTTCTATTTCTTCAAATGCGGCTATTTTCTACGATTTCTTTCTTCAAGCAACCAATAATTCTATGTAATTATCGCTGTTGATGCATCCCAAAATAACCTTGCTCAAAATACTACATAGTCTCACTGAACCTAAATCATGATAATAAATAGAACGTGTCTGCTAACCCATTTCCGCCAACATCTATGCAGAAACCATCACTGCTCTGGAAATATTTTATTTGCCAGAATTTTTGGTCAGCATTTCAATCTACAGATTCAATTAAGATCTCAGATATATCTAGTGTATTTTTGTAATTATTCTGCTTTTATAATCTACTTTCACCACTTAATTTCAGCAAACGATTTGTGAACATGAAATCCAAAATATTAACTGCGCTTGCCAGGACTCAGACGATTTGAGGCATTTCGCTTACATCACCAAAGAGTTGGACGTACACTACTGCCATGTTTTCTATGTCGAGGGTGCGGTAAGTAAAAAACGCTCGATTTTAGTGCTAAATTATGTGGTGTTCCATATGTATGTGTTATTTTTCCAAGTAGTGTTTTTTTTTTTTTTTTTGCAAACAGCGTCTGAAGTTTCAGTTTTTGCTCTATAAAATTGGGGAAAGACACATGATTTAGGCACGGCACAAAGAGAAAATAAAGAGCTTGTTTACATTGGATCCTTTTTTAGTGCTAAACTGAAACTTCAGTGGACGTTTGCGCAAAAATCAACTTTAAAAATAGCGGACAGCCTAATTAATATACTGTGGGCAAAAAGTAGTAAAACTTTTTAATWTAAATTTCGTGAGAAAATCCATGGTTGTTTTCTTGATTGGTATGACTGTCGGATAAAATTYTTTKGTTTGTCGCGAGCAAGTGTTTTCGATTGGTACAAATTATTCAAAGAGGGTCGAAACGCGTTATCATCGAACCACATCCAGGACAGCCATCAACATGTAAGGTCAAATCCCTTAATTCTTTCGAAAAAACAGCGTCGCGTTAACGTTTGTGAAACAATGCTTTCTGACTATCAGGATGTCATCAAACATATTATTACTGGCGATAAGTCTTGGATCTATGCTTACCACCCGGAAACAGACGATCAATCAGCTGAATACAATGACAAAGGTGAACCGAAGCCGAAAAACCACGTCAAAGCATATTAAAAATCAAGGTTATGTTGACAGTTTTCTTCGACTATCGAGGTGTAATGGACTAAAAATTCCTTCCGATTKGCCAAACYGTCAACAAGGAATACGATTTGAGTGTTATGCGTCAYTTACGTGAAGCTATACGTAAAAAGTATCCTCAATTATGGGCCGACAACTCTTGGTTTTTGCACCACGATAGTTCACCGTCGCATATTGCATTGATTTTTTGGCAGTTTTTTGCCCGATTTTTAACTAATATCGTGGCACAATCACCTAATTCGCCTGATTTAGCTCCRTGTGTGTWTTGGCTTTTCAACAAGCTCCAACGACCGCTCCAGGRAAACCGTTTAGCGTCTTTTGAAWCGCTACACGCATTACAGGCTMTATCAGGCATTGGAAAAAACGTTGGCACAGGTGTGTTGTGGCMAAGAAGGATTACTTTGAAGGGAGCGAAACATATTTGGAAGAATAAATTAAKAATTTTAAAATTATGAATAAAGTCTTACTATATTTTGCTACTAGTAGCATAACATATATTTGATAATTCATGGARTTTTCAGTAGTAGTCTGTACTTAAGCAATATTACATTTTCGYCCCACAGGACTTGGCTACCGATATCATACTCACGCTGGGACAAGCCTTCGAGGTGGCCTATCAATTGGCTTTGCGAGACGGTATTACAACGACAGCAACGACCGCGTTCAGCGGCAATTCATTACTCAGTGGCGCCAAAACTGCTGAAACCGGTGCGGTGGAGTGAACACACACAGGTCAGCCGAGAGCAACGCAGAGAAGTGGAAACAAAGAAATATTACTGTTAAATTACTAATTAGCTCAAAAGAATGTTGTACGAAATAAGCACTGTCTCTTATACACATCTCTAATTAGCTCAAAAGAATGTTGTACGAAATAAGCATATATAAATTGAATTTAAAAGAAGTTTAAACTAAAAAAAAATTTAAAAAATTAAAATAAAATGTTTAGATGTGTGTATAATGCGCTGTTAGCTGAATTCTGCAAAATACTGTTAAGTGAAAATCGTTATGGCAAGATATTTATGTTAAAAAAGAAAATACAGATTCCACTATAAAAAATTGTTGCTTAATTGAGAAAAAGAGAATGTAAGATAACAATCTAATTTAAATTAAGTGCATAGAACAAAACTTAAAGTAAGCAAAAAGCATTTTAATCAAATTTAGTTTTTATTTATTAAGGATTTTAGCGAATTTTTCAATATTTTTAGCGTTGCTAATATAAAGCTTAAATTTTAAAAACAATTTTAATGGTTTTTTGTACACAATTTTAACGGYAACAACATTTTATACCAACACCAAAGCATGTTTAAAGTTCTGCAGACTTCATTTTTTACGGCTGAATGGATATTTATAATAATTAACAATTTATTAACACAAGCGTTGCTTACAAATATTTACAAAATCTTTAAAAAAAATTAATGTTTATTACATTTTATAAACTAAAATATCAAATTATTGCACACGCATTTGCTTCGTTTCTCAAATCTTCATCAAAAACTCATAATCAAAATATAAAAAAGTAAATAATAATTAAATTAAACCTCGTTACTTCTACAAGACTGACAGTTTATAAGATTACGGGTATCATATAAAGACAGTCACTAGTTATCGCTCCCCAATTAAAGTAAAATATACAAGTTATTTAATCTTATAATGAATTATGTAAGCTCCATATTGGTAAGGTGTGCTTTATGAATAATATTTTCATTACTTTAAATTCACTTTTTAAAAGCATTTTGTAGATTATTAAAAGGTTTCGGTTTTGCGCAATTTTTGCCGTACAACAAAGTCACGCTTTCAAAGTTTCCAATATAACCAAATAGGTATTTATTAAATAAATTTTCATTAATGCACATATGTATATACATATAAGTATGTGCTAGTAAATATTATCGTATATGATTGATTTGCTGATTTACTGCGGTTCGTAATTACAAATTTAATTAACTCAATTTATTTGMTTTCGCGCATTTTTGGAATCTGAGCTTAAATATGTTATAATATTAACCAGCAAACTTTATACGTTCCTTTATCTAATAATAGAGCACTTAAATTTTTCGCATCAAAAATATGCACGTACAAAATAATTATTTTTCTTCAGAAATTCACAGTAGCCAAAACGCAGAGTCTGAAATACACATAACACTTTAATATAGCAGTTTAAGCCACGAAAACATATAAGTAAAAATAATTTACAAAAAAAAAAAACAGTAAAGAAATATAACATGCTGGAGCTGAGAAAGCTTAAAATATGAGCTTTAAGGGGTGATATCCATTTTCAAATTAGAAAAAAACGTTTTTTTGAGATTTTTTCATTTTATTAAATAATACTAGAGAACCCGTCCACACTTCACTGTGGCTGATACATAGATAATACTACAACTATCATGATATGATTTYTATTAGTWGGATTATAAAATTTTTGTAAAGCAACTTGTGTTAGTTTACAAWAACATGGAAAACATGGATCATAAAGCATTTTGTGTGTTAATAAAGCATTGCTTTTTGGTGGAAAATRCTGTTGAATTTKGGCTCAGGGAAATCCACCGATGWAAAGACATTTGCTAGGCTTAAAGAGACGAAAGCTTTATGCAAAGTGGGTACCTCGCAAGTTCATAATMCAACAAAAACAACGAATAAYTGATTCTGAGAAGTGTTTAAGTGATGCCATAGACAATGTCTAGTGGACCTCTGAACAAAGTTGATTGGCGGTGAGCACGATTTTCGTGCCTACAATTATCTGCAATCCAAAACCAAAAAGCTTGTTGTTATTATTTATGTACTATATATTCATTATTCATAWTCGAGGACTATTCAAAACTTTAAGTTTTTCAAAAAAGCGTCTGCCTAAAAATAAAAATAGATTTTTATCTAAAAATTTACTTTTCAAGCTGTTGAAAAAATCGAAAATATTATCAAAAATCGTATGCTCTCGATTATTATCTGAAAAATATATCTAAAAATATATCGTGTTAAATTTCAAGTCGATTGGTTCAGCCGTTTTGGAAACATTTTTTACCGACTCTGAAAACATAGTTTCTTTGACAAAAGCTTTTAAATACTTGGGGAGCATGTCTTATTATTTTTTTTTTTGTTGCCCAACTTTTTCTTTCTAGCTAGAAATCAAAATATCGATGAAAAAATATTTTTTTAATGATCAACAATTTAGTACATAATTTCCGTATTTTTTTTTTTAGTTTTTGAAAAAGTAAAAATTAACATTTAGAAAAATGTCAGTTTATGCTGTCAGGTATACCAATATATAACCAGAACTGAAATTTTGTTTGAATATAAGTGGGTAGTAGAAGAAGTACTTTCGTATTTTCAACCAAACTTCAAATTAATATGTTTATATTTTTAATGAACCAAATGTGTGTAATTTTGGTCGACCACTTTTTGCCATTTAACCGCTGGAGACATTATTCCATCAATGTAAAAGTGTTCTGATTTCTCGGCGAAAAAATACGACAAATAATTTTCACAGGCTTCCCTTGAAGCCAACTTTACTCCATTTAGGGCGTTCTGTATTGACCGAAACAAATGGTAGTCCGATGGTGCAAGGTCAGGGCTATATGGTGGATGCATTAAAACTTYCCAGACAAGCTCTCCCAAGTTTTGCCGAGTCATCAAAAATGTTTGTGGTCTAGCGTTGTCTTGATTGAAGACGAAGCCCTTTCTGTTTATCAGTTCTGGCCATTTTTTCGATTTCTTGTTTCAATCTCATCAGTTGTAGAATCAATTGTTCGCTTAGCATAACCTTTTGACGCAACAATCCTGGCTATGCGACTATTTGTTGAAGTTCACCACGCTTGGACCATGATCTTTTTGGCACATTATTGTCGTATTTGATCCACTTTTCGTCGCCTGTCACCACTCGCTTCAGAAATGGTTCAAATACATTTCGTTTCAGCAAAGATTCGCAGATGTTAATTCAGACCATTAAATTTTTCACAGATATTTCATGTGGTACCCAAATATCGAGTTTAGTTTTGTAGTCAGAACCTTTTAATGGTTCAAAACGGTTTGATGTTGAATGTTAAGYTCCTTAGCGATATCAGGGCTGTCAAAATACAAAAGAAAAAAAAATGTTTTTTTTTGTTTTTATTTCTAATAATTTGAGTTTTAAAAAATTCTCTTGTAGAGAGATTCTTGAAAAGTTAAATTTTGAAAATATAAAACAATTTTTGTTTTTGTAGACTAGTGTACCCCTGACATGCTTATATAGTTGTATTATAATTGCATAGGCTTAGTCGAAATAGTGGCAGGGCTTGTGCAAAAATAGAGTTTCACATAAACTTCAATAGTTTATCATTTTAAAAAACATATTTGACGTTTATAAACTAATTTAAGGGGTTATATAAAGTTAGATGGCCGAAAAAGGCGAATTTTCCARGATTTTTTCTGATTTGGATTTTTTTTATCCAAAAACTATAATTAAATTGTTTGACAAAATGGCGGTTTCACAAAAAAAAAAAGATTTTTGAACGGTGAGAAAAATGTTGCTTTTTTTTAACTAAAAAATATATTTAAAAAGCTCGTGTTAAAATTTAAGACTAACCGGTGTACCCGCTGTCGAGTAATGTTGGTCGCCGACTTTGGAAACAAAATTTTAAGAAAAATGCGTTTAAAGTTTGGCCTTGTACTTTCAAGCACTCTGAAACTCCTTTTCAGATTTGCCTGTTACTTCGAAACTATTCACCGSAACAATATGAAATTTTCTTCGTGTATTCCTAAATATATGTACATTAAGAAAATAGATTTAAAAAAATTGATTTATTGACTTCTAACTGTATATAACCTCTTAATTGAGCTGTGGCGACATCCAAACGGTTTTAACGCTTTTTTTTTGCTTTCACTAAATTAAAAAATAAATATATTTTAGGAAAACCAAATGATTTTTGGTTTTTTTTAAGTGCAATTTGTACTTCATAGATTCAACAAATTTAGAAAAAACGAAATTAAAAATTCATATACATATGTAAACGTAAACATGTCGATTATGTTAAGTAAGGTAGTGCAAATGCGAAATGCAAACGAAAATCATACGTATCTCCAAGTTAGCAATTTTTTTTATAGCAAAAAAGACTTGATAACATATTTTCCAATTTTAATTAAACTAAGATTTTATGTTCATACATACATGTAAATACACCCGTGTGTGGGTGCGCATTATAGATATATGTACACACATTTGCAGTGGAAAAATATTGAGAAAATCTATATGTATTATTTCTTAAGAAACATACAAAAAATTTGTGTCAAACGAAATTATAATGTGGATTCTCTTTTCACGGGTCTTTTCCAAGTTTTAACGCATGGTGAATATCTGGTTATCTGGTTAGTTGTTGATTTTCCAGGCCTAAAGCCACACTGATAAGGTTCAATCAGTTTGTTAACGGTGGGCTTCAGTCTTTCACATCCCAAAGGAGGTGGCGCAGATTGTGGGGTCTCCCTTTTTGKGGCTTGGGGGGCAGAGCAGACTTAAATTCCAATCGCCGGCCATGCTTTCATGCAGGTATTCCACAAGAAGCTGTTGCGTGCTCCGTATCAGTTCTTCGCCTCCACATTTGAATAGCTCGTCTGACAATCCATCGACCCTCGCCGCTTTGTTGTTCTTCAGAGGGGTAATTGCTATTTGAACTTCTTCACGGTCGGGCAATGGAACGTCTGCTCTATCGTCATCGATTGGGGAATCGGATTTATCATCTCCTGGTGTTATGATTTCATTGCCATTCCGCAGACGAGAAGGGTTCCCTGCATAATGTTAGTATGCTCTACGTGTGTTAAAAACGGCCTATTCCTATTAAAAAAACTGAAATTTTTTTTTTTTTTTTAATTCAAAATTAAGGTTTCCCTGCAATATTAGGTCAATACCAGAAGAAAAAGTAAATATTTTAAATAAAAAAAGCAGTGTAAGAGAATAAATTTTTATGTGCGATAAAAATAAAAAATCCAAAAACTCGGTATGTTAATTTTTAACATAAATKTTGAGGTTATGTGAAAAAAGTGCGCATGCAAAAGTTATAGTTACTTTCATTACCTACAACATTGCCATAAAAATTTGTCCTATAAGACTTGTAGTTTAACCGGTAATCGAGATAAACCGTTTTTAGCTCTTAGAGTTCCAAACACACTCCTTTCTATATCTTTCCCGATCACAGATCGCCCGTAAAATATTTTTCTCTGAATGTTTCTTAYTTTATCTTTCGTTTTCGATAGGTTTTATCCTACTTTGTTTTTTTTTTTCGAAACTTCGAGTCTACTATACTTCCCATAAATTCGAAAATCTAAATCGAAAGGACTGCGCTTTTGAAGGCTTTGTAGCAGCTTGATTATCAGTGATATAATTTCAAAATTGTTAATCGCTTGTTAATATTTAAATAAATAAAAAAAAAATTTATAAAAGTCGCATAAATATTTGTAAACACTATACATACACATGCACATATAGTATACATATATGAACATTTGAATGTATTAAAGCAAATTGTTGCAACTAAATTATTTGACTGTTGCAAAACTCTTATTTATAAATATAAATACAATATGAGTATTTGTGTAGGGTATATGTTGTGGTACGTTATTATTTGCCAAGTTGATTCTTTTYTGTAAAAGACCGCTGAAGTTGCAGTTTTTGCACTAAAAACGGTTTCAACGTAAACAAGCGCTTTATTTKAAATTTAAGCCGTGTTTGAATCATTTTTTTCTAGTGTGTGCTATATAGCATAGGATAAAGGATACAAATAATTCTAGAAATTAAGAAAAGTTATATTCTAAAAAAAATTTCCACTATACAAAAGAGGTCTAAATATTTTTAATTGCTTGGATTCCGATCCACTGGTTGACATTTTACATCTTAAGGTATTTCTTTGACTTTGATTTGTGCAAAAAAAATTTTTTTTGGTTCCCACCGAACTTAGTMATTTCTTACTGGATTTTCGTAAAAATATCCATTTTTAAGATATGTATATGGAGTGAAAATTACAAAGCAAATGATTTGAGCATTCAAACAAGTGATTTTAGCTCGCACATTGTGTGTCGCTCATACGCTATGGTGTACTATATGAATACAGTGCATTTCAATGCTTAACTTACAGTGCGTATAACTTTTAAGGGAATGTTTTCATGAAAAATTTTATGAAGAGCTTTTTTGTAGAACGGTTTTTTAATATTAATAATTTTTCAAAATTGTAAATTTATTTGTTTTGGAGATAAAAAAAATTTATTGCACATTATCAAAAATCCCATGTAAATTAAATAAATATGTAGGGGAAAAGTAAGGTTTAGGCGCGCTTATTTACGTTGCAACCTGTTTTTAGCGTAAAGTCTGAAACTGCAGCKGTCTTTTGCAGGAAAAAAATCAACTTGAGCTACAACGCACACCCTAATGTTGCACTACTTACGCTTTAGCTGTACTAATTTCTGCTGTTATCGTTRGTGTGTGTTTAATGGCATTCATTGTGGTACCTCTAAATTCTCTAACATTTACAATACAACAATTTGTACAATCTACTTGAATAATATTAATAGCAAAGTAATTATCAAACAAATGTTAAATACAGGCATAAACATGCATACATACACGTAAGACTATCGGTATTTGCATAAGTGAAGAAAAAACAAAAAAAAATACATACATACATGATTAATTTAAACAGCTATGAATTGTTAAAGACTAAAATATGCAGCGGAAATGAACTATTATGCATTTAATAATATATATTTATATACATACATATGTGTACATATAGTAAAACATAAGCGCATAAAACATACAAAACCACACACAACTTGATTACATGACATGAACAYACATGCACGCTAATAACAATAAATGCTAAAGGGCCACACAGTCTTTTTTGCAATTCAAGCACACAATTGCATACAGCTTAGAAAACATACATATGCATATATACATATATAACAGTACACAAAAACATATATCTCCCAGACAGACCAAAGTATGTATGGATTAACTGAATAACACCAAACTGAGCGCATTGCTCCCCTGCTGCAAAWACAGTTTTATATACCTAAAATATTTACATAGATATATAACAACTGCATAACATACAAATACACATGCGTATGTATGCGTAATAGTTTAAATGWGTAATATTAAACTATTAAAAATTTATTGATGATTATATTATATACATATATAATATTATTAAGCGTTCTACGAAAAACTATTTAATGTGTTCTGCATGTTCAAACAAGTTTCATCAAAAAGCATTAATAAAGTGAAATTAATTAACTGAAAAAAATGGTAATCTGAAAWTATGTTATTGTTTTTGTTGTGGAAAAAAATACTAATATAATATTTGCTTCTGATGTAAACTTCTTACTTGCTAAATTCTCGCTAAACACAATTATGTACACACATACAAACATATTTTATGTTAACAATTGTTTCTTAACATTKCCTGTTTGAAAGACACTACATTACAATGACAAAATTTTATTTTAATTACCAAACACTTACATATTTCCTAACCAATTTATTACGCCCCAACTGAAAATGACAAAGTTCAYTTTTTTCATTTATTTTTTTCACACATTTACTTTCTATATAAAAGCATATCTTTTAAATTAAAAATTTACAAAACTTTTGGTACTTCCACCAATTCCTCCAATGGCTTRGGTGGTGGGATTTTATATTCTGTCTCAGGGGTTTCGTAAATCTTCTCCTCTTTTGGCTCGACAACCGATACATTGTCGGGCAGTGGCTTCTTGGGGCCGATCTTGTTCTTGGGATCATAGGGCAACATAATTTTCACCTTAATACCCAAAACACCTTGACGCAACAGGACGTGACGGGTAGCTGTTTCAACGTAATCGTTGCATGGATCACCAGAGTGGATCATCAGACCGTCAACGAATTTCATTGACTTGGCACGTTGACCGCGCAATTTGCCGGATACAACGACTTCACAGCCTTTGGCWCCGGATTCCATAATGAAACGCAATACACCGTAACAGGCACGACGCACCGCCAAACCTCCGGTCAACTTATAACGCAAAGACTCAGCCTGTGCAATAGCGCACAGACCACGAGTGGCCACTTTCTCGGCGTACAATTCGATACGACCAGGCTCGAAATTGAAACGCTTCTGTACCATAGCGGTCAGCTCACGAATGCGACGACCCTTCTCACCCAACACTTGTTGTGTTTTGGTGGCCATGATGATGATTTCAGTGCGGGCGGGGGTAACACGGACCTCAACTCCAGAGTAACCATCCTCGGCGAGTTCACGAGTTAAGAACTCGTTCAATTCAGCCTTGAACATGCCATCGGCAACGAACTACAAAAGTAAACAACAATTTTAATATTTAATAAACAACAGTAATTCATCATTTATATGAAAATAATTAAATATCTCCTTAAACCGCTCGCTTACAATAGGAGCCACCCAGTTGACGTTTGCACTTTGAGGTTAGTTTTCATGAAATTTTTTCATATTAACAACAATTATAATTTTTAACTTTACTTTCCCCATCACTGAGTAGCATGAACAAAAGTTCAACGTAATAATATCTATAAAATCATTTTMTTTTGGTTACCTTGCGTTTTTTCGAGATATTAAGGCTCATTTTGTATTAAAAACGTCTCGCACGGAACGTGGTCAAACAGAAAGAAAGACGCACCGCTTTACCAACCACATTGCAGTCAAATAGAACTGCATTATCGTCGTGTAAACGTAAATGTTATCGATAAATTTTGTACAACAGGAATGTATAGCACGAAAAAAGATTTTTCTTAAAAAAAAATTTAGAACTAATGAATTTAAGCATATCAAAAATATAAAACGTTTCTATGAAAAATAGTAATTATTTGTTTTTTTTTTATTTATTTTTGTAGTTGTTTTATTTTTTAATAATTTTAAATGCTTAAAAATGCTTTATGCAAAACCTTTTCAGAGATAAATTGAGAAACACATTTTTCATCTGTATAGAAAATATTTTAATATTGACTATAAATTAGAAATTTAAACTTGTTTTGATTATAAAAATTTTTTAGTACACTTCATATGCTAAATGAAGTTTATTTCCGGTGATTAACCCTTGTTGCAAAAAGTGAGCACATTAGAGAAGTTTAGTTATAATATTTTCTTCTGTCTAGTAACGATTATTCAGAACTTCCAATAACGGTTAAAAAATAGTAATAAGTGGAAATATGCAAAGTAGAATTAAAGGGGCCTGATGCACATATTTTTTTCAGATAAATTAATGTTTTTCAAAAACAACCATCAACTTTAAACAAACACTTAATTCTAATTTTGGTTTCGATGCTTTATATATGCGTATATTTTAAACAACAGCAACTCCAAAAACTTTTTGAGCTCTATATTACGAATATTTTAAGCTTACTATATATGATTTTATTATATAACGTCAAGCCCTTCCTTACTCTTTGCTTCGTGAAAACTCCGCCTTTAAGGTGCAAATTSAGCTACACCCACGTAAGCCTTTCTAATTGTACGTAGGCGTAAACTGATTCATTATGATTAGAATTTTATCTCAGAACTTTGCATAATCAGTGTATTTAAATTATTTTAAGTTTTCATTAAACTTAATTATTATATAAGTTAAACTATCTGGAATTTATTTTGTAGTTTGGGTAAAAATCAATAAATGCATGAAACACATCCAAAATAGTAATAAACACATCTGCAATACCAACCTCTACGAATAAACCTAACGAAATTATGGCACTGAACGAAAATGTCGGCCGAGAAAAACGACGCATAGTAGGCGTCGTCATCGTTTTATTGAGCGTATAAATAGAAGTTGCAGGAARTTTTTGACTCATTCGATATCAGTTTGGTAAGCTTCATAACCGGCTACTCCGAACGTCGATAACTTAGATTGTCCAATTTCTTTGTGATTTCTTGTGTGTATTATTAAAAACTAAAAACTCAAAATGGTAAGTTAAATAATGATCTGCAAAGATTTAATAAAAATTGTATAAGTTCGTGGCGAATTGAAGGAAAAGGATGTGGAGTATTGGTGAAAATTAAGGAAAAGTGTAGTGATTACGGCAAGAGAGAAAACGTGATTTGATGACGTTAGTAAAAATCTAAAAAAGTAAATATATTTTTAGAAAAATTTTGGTTTGCAAATTATTAGAAAGTACGAAGGAAAAACTTGAAACGAAAATTAAAACCAGATTTTCTTCATCGGAGAAATCTGGAACATCTACATACATACATATTGAGCCGGTGACCGCACCCAATGCAGTAAGCGTTGACGCTGACTGCAGCGCCGTTGAGCTACGTCATTTCGTAGCCGAACTTTTTTTTCCGGAAGCAAATAAAGACCAATTCGTAGAGATTAGTAATCATTTTTAGGATCTGAGGTTTGTTACTTTATCGTAAAGTAGTAAAAGATTATTTAATTTAAAAAATAATTTCACCTGTACTCAAATGTGCTTTCTCCACTGACTATTGCTAAATTTGGTCCAACTACGATATCTAATAAATATTTCCTCTCTTTATATTTCAACAGCGTGAATGTATTTCCATCCATGTCGGTCAAGCTGGTGTCCAGATTGGTAACGCCTGCTGGGAATTGTACTGCTTGGAGCACGGTATCCAGCCTGATGGCCAGATGCCTTCTGATAAGACTGTCGGCGGTGGTGATGATTCATTCAATACCTTCTTCAGCGAAACTGGAGCCGGCAAACATGTTCCTCGCGCCGTATTCGTTGATTTGGAACCCACTGTAGTTGATGAAGTCCGTACTGGTACCTACCGTCAATTGTTCCACCCTGAACAGTTGATCACTGGTAAGGAAGACGCTGCCAACAACTATGCCCGTGGTCACTACACCATTGGTAAGGAAATCGTCGATTTGGTTTTGGATCGCATCCGCAAATTGGCCGATCAATGTACTGGTCTGCAAGGTTTCCTCATCTTCCATTCCTTCGGTGGTGGTACTGGTTCCGGTTTCACTTCCCTTTTGATGGAACGTCTCTCCGTCGATTATGGAAAGAAATCGAAATTGGAATTCGCTATCTACCCAGCCCCACAAGTGTCGACTGCTGTAGTCGAACCATACAACTCGATTTTGACCACCCACACAACACTGGAGCATTCGGACTGCGCATTCATGGTTGATAACGAAGCTATCTACGATATTTGCCGTCGTAACTTGGATATTGAACGTCCTACTTACACKAACTTGAATCGTTTGATTGGCCAAATTGTGTCATCTATCACCGCTTCGTTGCGTTTCGATGGTGCCCTCAATGTGGATTTGACTGAATTCCAGACTAACTTGGTGCCCTACCCACGTATTCACTTCCCACTGGTTACCTATGCTCCTGTAATCTCTGCTGAAAAGGCCTACCACGAGCAATTGTCTGTTGCTGAGATCACCAACGCTTGCTTCGAACCAGCCAACCAGATGGTGAAATGTGACCCACGTCACGGCAAATACATGGCCTGTTGTATGTTGTATCGTGGTGATGTTGTGCCCAAGGATGTCAATGCCGCCATTGCTACCATCAAGACCAAGCGCACCATCCAGTTCGTGGATTGGTGTCCCACTGGTTTCAAGGTCGGTATTAACTACCAGCCACCTACTGTGGTGCCTGGTGGCGATTTGGCTAAGGTGCAGCGCGCTGTCTGCATGTTGTCCAACACCACAGCCATTGCCGAGGCCTGGGCTCGTTTGGATCACAAATTYGATTTGATGTATGCCAAGCGTGCTTTCGTGCATTGGTATGTCGGTGAGGGTATGGAAGAAGGTGAATTCTCCGAAGCTCGTGAGGATTTGGCTGCCCTCGAGAAGGATTACGAGGAAGTCGGTATGGACTCTGGTGACGGTGAAGGTGAAGGTGCTGAAGAATATTAAACAGCGGAATGAAGAGCGTATTGAAAGAAGCATACCCATTGCTGAAAATTTATTTTGTTTAAGTTGAACAAAACTGATGTTCGAATCAAGGAGTAAAACGAATAATTTTTGACGATTATATAAAAAAATTGAACATTGAAAAAGAAACATGCACACGAATACTAAAAAGAAGAGTAAATTAAATGAAAATTGCATTTGAAGTTCAAAAATATGTATTTCAATTCACATGGTTGGGGAAAATAGATGTTAGTATTATAATTAGTTGCCAATTAGAAGATTTAAAAGGAGAGCTGCACATATTCCAGCTACTTAGTTTTTCGTARCGCGTGAGTTCATTGCACCCGAACTGCTAGCTATTTATAGCGTTGTGCTTTGTAGGTCTCGATGCATTTCACGCTTTCTACGCCGGCACATTTAGCTGCTTTCTAGGTAGTCATTAACGTTTTACTTTGCTTTGCTATTACATTCATGCTCAATGCCCATTGCATTGCAGCAACTTCATAATGTAATTATCAGTGATCTCATTATGGTTCAAAAATAAGTTTCTGTAATTAGTTCCCCTGCTGTGGCTGTTTGCTATAGGCGTTTAGTTAGTAGGGAATTACAGCGCCTTTGTAGGCGATCGAAACGCTTTTGGAGATTGTACATATGTATACATAATAGTAATATGTACTCATATAAGAACTATGTACMTAAGTATGTTGGATTGTTTTTTTTTTTATTTTCGTTAAATTAAAAGCAGCGCTGTCAACGTCGTCATTGGTGACTACATCGCATGTTTATAACAACACCAACGTGAAGTATTTATGCGCACATGACATCATCATCAAAGCGTTGGCTGAGCTGAGAAATGTAGATTTCCAAATAAGTCATTTTGTTGTTGAGCTTAAAAGTTATTATTTTCTTATTTTTTATATTTCTATATACTATGTAAATATGTCCAAAAAAGTAGTGTGGACTTATAAAATTACACAAACATATAATTGATTGAAAATAGTAATTTATCGCCAGCTGCAAAGGTGTGTAGTATATAACTACATACTTACATACATATGTAGGTACTACCTAAATATATATATATGTATATATATATATGTATGTATGTATTTCCACATTTCTTGTCATACGCCGGGCGAGGTTATTAAAGTAGGTAACGATTTGTACAACAAACACACGTGGGCATGTATCTACGAAATACACCCTTATTCGCTTTTTCGAATATATTTGTAAGAATATACATACATACATATATAAGGATTTGTTGATTTCATGTATGTACAGTACATGTATGTATGTACATAAGTTTTCACTATATCCTGTATAGCTGCCGCTAGGTAGCCGGCCGTTATATTTACATACATACATATAGGCATGACTCATTGAGTTCTCTGTTTGCCGCATTATCCTTTCTTCTTCAAACGTTCCAACGCAGTGTTTGCCCTCTAAAAAATCAATAATTTTTCCGCATTCATTGCAAATGTGTTGAGTGAGGTTTTGGGGTATGTACTTACATATAATAGTGTTACACAAATAATTAGTACTGAATATTCAAGTTGCACAATTAAGAAAACCTGAAAAAATCATGTGAAATTAATAAAAATTAATCAAATATTTAGCGACATAATATACTTACGGTTCTAATACTAGGTACCATGTATATCCCTGATTTAAAATTACATCTACGTGCTATGCTTTCTACAAGCCTCTCACATCTCTGTTGCCTCAATACCTTCCCATTAAACCAATTTTCTCGAAATTCAAAATTTCTGAAATTTTTAAAAGGATTTTAACTTTAACATCGTTCTATAAGGTCAGGGCTTTGCCATGGCCAACAATTTTTTTTTTTTTTTCTTAAGCCAATCCTTTGCGACCCATCGCTGTGTGCTTAGGGTCATTATTCTGCATAAAAGTCCAGCGAAGGGACATGTAATTTTAAGCAAATAGTTTCATTTAGTTCCTAGAAATGTCTAAATACTGATACTGCTAACAATTAGGACCACGTCATGCAAGGCACTCCATATCATGATATTTCCGCGTGTGGATGGCTGCAAACCAGAACAAAGAAAGCCGGATGTGATTATTCCGAAAAGCGATTATTCCGCTAGTAAAGGACTGAACATCTGGAACTAATAACAGATTTTTTTATTTGAATATAAATTTTAACAAAGGCTAAACGCTGCAAATATGCATTTGTTGGTATGTCTAAATATGTTTTTATCGAAATATTTGCTGTGTTTTCCACGGTTTTATCAAGTAATAGAGTTGGTACTTTTTTTTTAGAATGAAAGTGTACGCCATTTAATAGAAAGACGTGCATATCTACATACAAATACACATATACATATGTATGTGCTCATACTATCATATTAGTACTAATATAATATTATTATTACTAAATTTACTTGCTTAACTATGTTCTTTCGAAAATTTGTAAGCAGCTATTTTACTTTCTAACGGTATTTCAGCAAAAACATCATTTAATAATTAAGAAATTACGTTAAAAGCGAACATCTGSCATTTTCGTTCATTAACTTATTAAATTTTTGGTTTGTTTCTACTTAAACGAGTAGAAGTCGTGAAAGGTAGATGCATACATACATATACATACGTACGTACACACATGTGCAGTTAGTTGGCTGCATAGCGTGCTCTCAAAGCATTTCCATTTTGGAAGAGTCTAAAATACAACTTACATCTCCATCTTTCAAAATAGATTTATTAAAATGGCGACGTCAGCGAAAATAGTTCAACCTAAATGTTTGTGAAAAACATTTATGTATATACATACATACATACATACATATGTAAATACACATGTATATGCATTTCTATACTTAGGAGCGGCTAAAATGTGGAAAAATATTGGGTGAGAGCTACAAAACCGCATCAACTGGCCARTGATGCAAGAAAAAATTCTCTGCCATTTAAAGTCAAAGACACACAAAACAAAAATAACGTCATACAAATATATTTATTATACATATACATAAAATACTAGTTTCTGAAAAGCTATCCAAGTATGGCCACTGCGGAGGCCGGCTCTGAGACATGCTGTGTGAGCGGATACAGCTACTCATTTCTTCAAATTCAATGTTGATCGTCTTATGGTTATGTTTATATCGTGAATATACTATGTATTGTATGTTTAGGAATATGTGTTACTGTTTTTATGCATGAGTGCTGTTTTGGTGGCAAATTAGTAACATATACCCATTTGAATGACTGCAGAAACTCAATTTGCAAATTATACCTGGTTCTAATCATTAAGCCTAAAGCTAAATTTGGTGATCGTCACATTGATACATATGTATATGCTTAAGACTGCAAAATGGAAGCTACGCGGCGTATCACCGGAAATTTTTGGAAGATTATTTGTGCAAATTTGAAAACAGTTGTCAATAAATCAGCTATTTCCGCTTTTTGCTCAATTTAAATACAGTGATAAACAAAAACACACTAATTGTTAATTAAATTCAAATGTTATTTATTTAATGTGGAGTACAATTCGTACAATTAAATTGTGAATATAATATCATTTAGCTTCCACGACTTATTTTGCAGGAACGAATTCGATGAACCCAATTTTCGYGTAATTTTCCACTAAAACATGTCATAAGTATGTCATGAATCGCACATTCAATATTGACTTCTTCATCTTGAAGAGAGTCTGGTTTATTGCTAAATAAAAAACTCGTAAATACTTGGAAACCATTCAATATCACAATTTCTTAAAATAATCGAATCCTTGCTCTTGTGTATACATATCCAGACATATTTAAATGGTCGAAACGACAATTAGAAATCATATCATCCCTATTGGAGAGATATATGTACATATGTACAGTAAAATTTTGGCTATTAAAAATTGTGAGAATAGAAATATATATAATTAAGACTTTTGGTATTTTTTTCATAGCTGTTATCGAAATAAGTAATTCTCCCAATTCGCTTTAATATAACGAAAATACGAATACTAGGATGAGTTCTCATAAAATCTAGTAGATTTAAATTTGCTTCCTGTTCGGGAACTTGCTATTGCAATAAAACTAAGCATTAAATGAACTGCTTTACCCACAAAAATTGCCACTGGAGTTTTGACATTTCTATTTAATTTTTTCATATATAAGAAATATTTTTATATTATACGTTATTTGGACAAATGTTTTGTGAAATAAGCTAAAATTTTCATCACTCATTTCATAATATGCGTATATCTCAAAAATGAGTATTTTTCGCTAAATCCGTAAATCCACTACTACTATTTGCCTTACCAAAAGACTTATCGATATTTTTGTTTTGTGCACATTTTCGTCGCCTTGTCAATTATTCTYTGTTGTAAACAAATCCGGACTACGGCATAAAACAATTTGCAAGAATCAAAATCAAAGTAAAAGCAAATTATTTTTAATATAGCACAAGCAGCTGTTAATATTTGCAATATTTTCGGAACTCATCAATTTCTTACAGAATTTACCAACTAATATGACATTAACAAAGACTGTGGACCAGGCTACCATTCTCAGTGGTGATCGTTCCAAGTAAGTACAAACGCATATACTAATTCTTGAAATTTCTATTATTCTCTGCTGTTACCGGCATATTTATAAGGAGAATAAATATAAAATTGAGTTAATGCTTTTTATTGTGTTAGATTAAAAGATTTGCTTTGTAATCGTTTGGCTGAGTGTGGTTGGCGTGATGAAGTGCGTCTGATGTGTCGTAATATCATCAAGGAGAAAGGCAACAACATAAAAGTGGAACAATTGATTGCCGACGTTACGCCACGAGCTCGTGCCTCTGTTCCCGATGCAGTGAAAAAAGAGTTACTTATGAAAATCAAGGCAATTTTAGCTGCACAAGAAGGTATCGATTTGTAAATAGAAGTTGCAGATCGGGACACCGAGAATTAACTATTTTAATTATACAAATATATATATATATATACAAAAAATGCTGATAATACTGTTAGAGCATTATTTTTAGTTAAAGGATTATGTTTTATTATCACAATTTGTACTCGTTTTTTGTGAAGCCCTCGTCGTAATTTAAATAAACAAATCTTTGTGTGTACAAAATTTATGAAGCTACATCTTATTTTTTCTTTACATATTTGTTAGTTGTTTAAGAACGTACATTTTTGAGCTGTCTTATACATTATTTGACTGGTGTAAGACACAGGAACACATACGCRTAAAAAGGGTCAGAGAACATTGTACTGACGTCATCAGCTTTATGTGATTGCATTTCTTTATCCAATAACGATAAATTATAAACTATGTTTGTAATGAAATCGTTCCCTACGGCATGTAGGTGTGAAGGTGCCCGCAGAGTGGATGCTTTAAGCCGAGTCGAGCGCATTTTCAAACTATGCAACACGCGGAACTCACACCGCTTCATTTGGTGATCGGTCAAGTAGTCAAGCACTTACTTCTACAAATAACAGCAGGGGGGTGTGGCAAAAGCAAGGTAACCTCGTCCCAGAGGATAGAGGTGATAAGTGGCAATATTCCAGTAGTYCTCCTCCCGAAGCACAGCATTACCAAAACAATTAAATTCACGAAGAAGTTTAAGGTTACCCTCAGCAAYAACAATGAGTGGAACGACTCCACTCTTTAGCTAATGCTAATGCGGCTGGAAAACGTCGGAGGGAATTGGGGCAGGGATCGCGGGTCCACACACCAAGCTCTCCAGGATATTGGACTTTATCAATATGCTGGGGCTAAGTGAGTCCCTGTGAGTTAGGAGAGGGCACAATAGACCTAAGGTCGCGGTGCATACCTCAATTATTTATCTATCTATGCAGCGGTTTGAGTGAAAAAACGAACTGTTTGACGAATGGCGTACTGCAGCCATCCACGTATGAACATGCGATGTCAGTTTTGATGGTCAGAGAAAGGTAAAGATAAAAGATTGCAATCTATTTGCACCAACGACCATACTGATGCATTTAAAAAAGTTGAATTCGTTGACACGAACTTATCTGGTGTCGGAACGTCGCATTATGAGGACCATTTGAACTCGCGAAAAATATTATAATATACACATCCATATTATACAGTTCCGGCACAGCCGTTACGCAATAAAACAGTGTGTGACAACGTTAAAAACGTATAATAATGCTCTTTAATTATTAAATTATTCTATATAAATATATAAAAATGTAAGTATGTACTTTTATTTTAATAAAAAAATAATACTGGAGACACTCATCATCTTCTGCTCTTCTGCTCAGAGCACGGAATTGCAGAGCCCACAGTTGCTCACCGGACACGTCTTCATTTCTTTGTGTACACCCACGCGCAATACCGCGGCCATACCGATCTCCGAATGCGTGGATATGTGACAATGCAGGATCCAATAACCGGGGCTGTCCGTATAAAAACGAAGTATTGTATAACCATAGGCTGGCACTTGCACAGTGTCCTTCAGTGGTGCGCCTCGCTCCCGACGCGGCAATGGAGTGCGACGATCAATCTCTTCGATCTGGAAAGTTAACAAATTCATGTGTTCGTGTATGTGAATGTGGTGGAAATCAAGAACTTATTGCTTTACTAACATTTTGAATGCGATCAGCACCCAATACGCCAATGCCGACCACACGAAATGTATAGCCATGCAAGTGAATGGGATGCGCCGTTTCGGTGGTGCTTGAAATCACGAATTCGACATCATTAAACGCCGGCACCTCGATCACATTCGCACATTTGCACTGACGRCTGCGACAATTCAAGCCCATTGCAGCTTGCTGAGTTTTGTTGCAGAGGAATTGACCAATACCTAGATTGCGTGTCTGAAGGAGAGAGACACGTGACGGCATTGTGAAAGTGATATCGTCCATCTGAAAGAGGAACTGATTTTTGGTGCGCACGGTCATGCTGGTGTAGAAGGTGCGTTGCGGCACGGCCGCCGGTAACGAGCGTTTCTCCAAAGCTTTCAAGTCGACAATTGTGATTAGATTTTCATCATTGTTGGGTGGCTTATCGACGGTATTGAGTTCCTTGCCGCTCGGTTCATATAAATAGAACACCTTCGCTTTTGGTAGCGCACGACGCTTGGCACCCTCGTAGTGTAATACTGCCTCCTGATGTAACCTATTAATTTTGCAGAAGTTGTAGCCCTTAACACGTATCCAATAGTTTTCGACTGCTTGATTTGCATGCAGAACAAAGTCGAAACGTTCGCCGCCATGCAATGTGATCTTGCTCACCTTTACGGGTACAATGTCATTACCATCACTGGCAATGACGATCAGTTCATGATTATCGATGCTTATGCTTACCGGGCAATTGGCCACACCTGCGACGAGTAATAATAAACGAAACGCCTTTGGTATAAAATCATAAAAAATAGTATAATTAATTTTCGTTTACCATTAAAGACTACACGGAAGCGATACCTTCCGCCACGCACAACGGAATAGGTTGAGTAGAGGGTTGGTGTCGTTTTGGTCGGTTTGCTAGCATTAACTGCTGGTACTTTGCGTCCAACACCATCAATTAGTATACTCTGCGGCACTGAGCCTTCCTGATCGTACATCCAATCCTGCACCATGATTGTGTGCTCCGAAAAGTCAAAGTCGTATAGAGATCCATGTACATCTTCCACTTTTGGTTGTCTCACCACCAACGCGCCGGCTATGCCGAAACCTCGTTGATGCCCCACATGACTATGCCACCAATGCGTGCCGATATGATCCACCTCGAAGCGATAACGAAACGCTTGACCGGGTTCAATTGGGTACTGCGTAATATATGGCACACCATCCATATGCGGTGTTTGCCGCTGATGCAAGCCATGCCAGTGTATAGTGGTGATATCATGCATGCTATTGATAACATCAACGACGATCATGTCACCTTGACACACTTCGATTGTTTGGCCGGGTAATTGCCCGTTAACAACCATAACTTCCGTCTTCACGCCATCCGCATACTTGCAATCGTCGAAGCCTTCGAAATCTCGCACAGCGTATGTATCGATATACTCACGCCCACCAACCTTAAAGCGGAATCGTTGTTCGAGATAACGCTCACAACTCGGATTAAAGGTATCGTCGTAGTGCACGACGAAGTAATAGTAGCACGTCATCGACTCATTGGTGCGGCATGTACGTTTACAAGGATGATCGGCGAAATTTTTATATTGACCACTGCGCCAAGCCTTGCTTTCTGCGTATGTTGGCTGTGGAAAGAGCTCCAGCATCTGTTCATATTTGCTAATGTATGCTTGAAGAAAAGATGATTTTTCAAAGTATTAAAGAAGTGTTTCAAGTTCAGTAAGCCTATTATGCGGAGGAAATAATACATACTTATATTAATATGTACCGATAATATATCTACTTATGTAGCTATATGTATATATAGTAGATTTTTAAATGATTCGAAATTGCGATATTATAAAGTTCTCATCTCGACGTCTTATTGAATTTCGTTTTGGAATATTTAGTGTTTTTGAATGATTAAGTCGAGTTCTCAGGCCGGAACCTCGAAGCTGAAATGAGCCATCGAAATTTCCAAGACAAAATTTTATATATTGGAATTGAAATTTGCATCTTCAAAGAATCTTAACAACGTACCAATAACGCGAGCGAAGCGTTTATAAATAAATTGGTTTATATTTCGATTATTATATTGGCCGATCTCTTCTTTCTGACTAATAATATTAAGAAGCCTTCGAACTGCTGACGGATTTTTGTCTGTATATTTTTCATTACGGAGTTTTACTATTGCATGCCCAGATACGAAATTTAATCTCTTAGTTGCCTAAGCAATAGGTCTGAGTCGATTTAAAAAAATTTATTGAACCAATCGTTACAATTCTTTAAAACGCTTCAAAATAGGCACCTGCTGCGACGATATAGCGCTGSCCGGGTGTTTTCCAAGCATTGAAGTCGTYACGGAAGGCATTCTTCGGAACAACCTTGAGAGCTGAGGTGCGTGCTACTTGGATCTCTCTGTCGTTCAAAATGCTTGCCACATCTGGGCTGTAGGACGGCTGCGGAAGCGTTGGGTTGCCGGCCTTGGTTAGGTAGCATGTTCACAAGAAGGCGGTGTGAGCTGTAGCGCTGTCCTGGTGAAAATTCCAATCGGCTGCGATGTTTTGTCGGACACTATTGAGCCTTCGTTTGATACTCTTRAGGACTTCCACGTAAAAGCCGCTTGTTCGTTAGCAAGGAACGCCTTCTACCAAATGCAGTCGGTGAGCGCACGCTCCGAAAGTCCTATTACTTTGCGGACTAACCCTGTTTATTGGTTATGTTTATTTATTGGGTACAGAAACTGTTCCAAAAAAATCAATTGCTCGAAAATTCCTCCACAAACTAGATGTATCACACTGAACTACTCAAAGAAGAGTTTGGAATAGTGTGAGATCATTAAGTCGAGAGAGAGAGGCACTCGTTGAGTCTCTTCAACCATATTTTAGCGTGGATATATTAAGTAAACTAAAGTCAATCAATATATGTAAATAGTTCACTTAAATATTACTTATGAAATGTATGAGCGGTTYGCATTAAAGATCGTCGATCATTTCAGTTTCTTATATTATGGTCCACTAGTAAGCAATTATTACCTTCGTTCAAACAATTTTTTCTTTCCAAAATAATTTTTTTTTTCAAATGAAAATGTATACATCTATATGTATGTATATGCGTTTAACTTCTCAGAGGAAGTGCCTTAAAATAACTTTGTACCTTCACACAGCACCCCAAATATAAATATCGGCAGAGAAACTATTAGCAGTAGGTTCATATTTATTTTAGTCATATATTTTTTAAACTTTTTTGCTAGTCTTTAGCTTTGTGTAAACAACCAGTTCTTCACATAGAAACACTAAATAAATAATATTTTTTAACACTTTTATATATCTAAAATTTTTTCGGCAAAAACCGTCGGCACTTATGCGCCCGCACTGCCGTTACTTGTTGACGTTTTATTTTTAAATAAATATACCGTTACCGTATTTTGAATAACTACTCAACGCGCCCAGAAAGGTGATGCTTTTATAGCTGCTTGTGTATAAATGAGGTTATGAAGTTTTGGTTAAAATGACATAAGTGAGGTTAACAGTTTCTGATTTTCCAACAGTAATCAATGGTTGTGCATAAAATTATAAAACTAAATTTATTTTTTTGTTGCGTTACGCAATRGACTTAATATTTTGCTGTACACTTAGCGATTTATTTTCTATAAAAATTACGCAATTTATTGCTTAAGAAGCAAATCTGTTGCCTTGAGTTACAACTTTTTAAAAAATCTGGACTCAAGTTGTCGATATCAGATCGTCCTAATATAAGCCTATACAAATATGCGCTGAAATTATCACTGGCTACATAAATACATATCCATATGTACATACATATAGGGCGTATACGTGTGTGTACTCATGTTGATATATAAATTTATCTTACCATACTCTTGTTAGTTACTCGTATTACTTATCTTGGCAGAATGATATTCATGCRTATACATATACATGTGTGTCTGAGTATAAAGTTTTCAGAATCGAAATGTGAATATTTCTTACATTTTTTAATTACAACATAAACATAAAGAGAAATGAAACAAAAAAAAAACAAGAAAGTTCCAGAATACTTCTGATCTGCATACTTAGATTCGTACTTATAGTACATAACCTGTAAGAAAAACCCGCAAAACTAATACGGCTTTGTAAACACAAAACACCAACACCAAAAGCTGTGTCAGGATCGGAAAGGACCTCTCCGAGCCGTTTGATACCAAAKGAGGTTTCAAGTRCTACTTCGGACTGAGAAGTCAATGGAAAAGTAAAGTCCTCTCTCAACGAACAAAGACCAAACTCTACAAGGTCTTGTCGTCAGAATGGATGAAAAATTTCTTKCTCTCAGAATATTCGACGCCGTACCCGCAGGGGGAAACAAAACTTGTAGGAAAATGCAAGCGTTCTCGCTCTTGGTGATTGTGTTAAACTATGACAACTTCATATGTGGACTTCAGCGTCTCTGTTTTTTTTTTTTTTGTTTGCAAAGAGTGTGATTTTGGTTAGCGAATTATTAAATAGACTGTTCCTTTTAGTACTACACTCATAGACGATGTAAATGGAGATTGAGCTAAGATTACACACAACACATCATGACAGACTCTTACTTTCTAGTCAACAAAGTCTTTGTCTATAATTATTTCACTTTTTRCTGCGTAGTCTTTTTAAATTCAKGACCTACCTTCTACTTACCCAATAACTTTGATATCATCTAAAGTGGARCCTCAAGGAGACGAGCTATTGCAACAATTTGAGTCATAGGAAGAATTCAGTAAGATGCGAGCAACTCATAAGCTACGAATACAGAGAGCTGATTATGCCGTGTTAGGGTTCATTGTATATATGATATTACGGTATGTACCGTATAAGTACTAGTTCAACCGTTGCAATATCCAAACTGTGTAAATTTGATGTTTTAGAGCAGATTTCATTGCTTATGAAATTTATATTGCCAATTAAGTTTCTTACAATGTACCACATGGGTTCATATAGATTTATGTATGCATGTTTATGCGCTCTGAAAGAAATCTAAATTTGCAAACATGCTTTTCAAATCCGTATTCATTTCGAAAACGTCAATTTTGCTTCCTAAGTATAGTCGCTTTGACTGATGCTTATAGCGGCGCTTCATCATGGTTCTTTGTAATACAATATTTAGCGATTTATCCATATGTACTTATTTATATATGTACATATTATCAAAGTTTGTTGATCAACAATGAAAATCGAGTTTTTTTTTCGAAGTGTTTAGCAGTTGCTTTAATCATTTTATTTCTTTAAATTTTTTAAAGTCGTCACGCTTAATATTATATACTATATATACAATGTGCTTCTTCAAACATAAATTATACAATTACATACGTACGATGTTAGCTGGGTTATATATAAAAACTTTAATTACTATGAGTACTTATAGGTATACGGACAAGCACTAAATATTTCGTTTATTAGCTAAAATTATGTGGTTATMGACTTTAAAACAAAAGAGACTAATTAAAATACAATTTAATAAAAAGGATATGGGGTTTTCTAAAATAGTTTTGGTTAAAATTACAACTTACGCAGCTATTAGGGACAATTGTTCGTTGATTATACATACTTACATGGTAATAACTAGTAGCAAACAATAGCGAGGGAATTTACTCAGATTTTAAAARGAAATCTTTGTTCAGCTAATATAAAATATAAACGCATAGTTATTAYTGAGAATAACAAATTTGATTTCTACATATTAAGGTTACTTTAAAATATACATACATATACATATATGTTTGCTAATTGGCAACTGTGGTATGCGCTTAGAAACAGTTTATTTACTGTTTTTGACTATGGATATGAAGGCTTTTTCTGGTTTTCTCAACCAGCTGACTGTTTATTGTTTACAAGTGGTGATTTTGGTGGGTTTTCTTGTGATTTTCRTATAACTTTTTTATTTTTACTTTTTGAGAACAATATTATATTAATTATATTTGAGTATTTGAAAGAATGGTATATCTTTAGAATGTATTTAATTTATGGAAAAATGTAACCCTTTACGTCTTAGTGTTGCTTTGGTAGTCATATTCGTAAAAAAAAAAAATAATTTCGCATTAAATGAAATGCCGTGATTTATGAAACAAATCTAAAATTTTCATCAGCTGAAATATAGTACAATTCCTCTCATTATAATTTATATGCACAAATATTGATGGCCACAGTTGAATACGAGTACATATAACGGAAATTCAATTTGGCTTCGCAATATCATTATTTCTTATTCAAAAGTGAATTAATGGAGAAATTCGAATTGAATTTCACATTCGGTTCGTCGGCACATGGTGGTTGCTGTCGTTGTTGTTGTGGCGTCAATAACAATTGCTTATCATCATTACGCTGTTGCTGATCATGCAATGCTAACGCCTTATCRTTACCAATTGTTGTCGTTGCTTTTGCCAATGCGCCGCTTACATCCGCTGTCGGCGCTAAATTCACTGATTTCAATTTGTGACGCGGYTTGCGTAAAAACTTTGTTGAAATTGTGAATTTACCTGGCTTGTTGCTTGCTTTTGCAGTGCTTGTTGTGGTACTTGTTGTTGTTGTCAATGCGGTAGTAGCAGTCGTATTTGCTGTTGGCGACAKGAAATCCAATTGCTGCTGTGGCGTCAACAACTCATCGACTGCGTGTTGCTCCACATACGTGTTACGACGATTAGCTTCTGTGGAATTCATTGCCATATAATTATCCATATTATGCCCATCTTGTTGACGCAACATTTCCTGTTGTAATTGTGTGACATAACATATTGTCGAGGACTTTTGCCTGCGTTGCTGCTGTTGTTGTTGTTGTCCATCGAAATAATTGAGAAAATTCTGCACGTGCATCAAATTGTCATTGCCACCAGCCAGTTTGCGCTGCAATTCCACACCCTCACATTCATTGGCATCCTCTTCATCGGCTTCGGCTTCGTAGTCTAACGAACGCAGTGAAGAGGAAATTGCCGAGGATGAGCTGCTGTTCTCACACGGACTACGACTGGGTGTGCGACAGCGGTTTTGTTGTTCAAATGACGCAACATTGCAGTCCAGCGTGTAAATATCACCTKCGTTGTTTGCTTTTGTCGGCGTTTGCTCTTCATCGGAKGAAATTTTAATGGTATCACTGTCGGCAGCTGCTTCTTCGTCTTGTTTCTTCGCATTTTTGCGTAGGTGAATTTCTTTTTGGTGAGCAGTTTGCAATTTCGTTTTTTTTTGCAACTTTGGCTGTTGTCTGGCTGCTTGTTGCGACGCTGCTCTTTCTTCCTTTGTTTTTTGTGGAGTTTTTGCTTTTTTTGACGCTCGTTTTCCGGCTTGTTGTTGGTGTTGCTGCTGCTGGTCTGCCGTGTGCTGTTGTAGCTGACGGCTAGGGCGAAAGGCCAATAAAGCTGCTGTCGATTTTCAGCTGGGCTTTACTAGGTTATCGTCGCGTCTTAGCTGCGACTGTTGTAGCACCGTTAGAATGTTATATTTGTGCGTGTAGAGAAGAAAGTAAAATTAAAATAAAATGTTAATAAACATTTGCATTGAAAGAATTGATGTTATGTTATTATCCAACATTAAACAATGATGTGTGGTTGTTGTTGTTGGTGATTAGTGACTGATGTGGCCTGATGAGAATTTTCATAATTTATGCAAGCAATTTTTTATGTTTTTCATTTCTTCTACAAAATAGTTAACAATAAGTAAGGAAAGGGGGTTAATATTTTTTTTGACAATTTACACGTTTAAGTTTAGCTCAAAATCCCAATTATTTTCATGATTATGATGATGCTGATGATGATGTTGACTGCAAGGTGTTTGTTGTTATAGAAAAAAATTGTTGTTTATCTTATGATAAATCGAGAACAATATTTGACAGTTTGCCAATAGCATGGGCTGACCTAAAAATTATTTAATTTTTTTAGGTTAGGTAACAAAACAAAAATTAAAATGTAGTAAAACTTTAAAATTGTTGTGATTTTTGCAACAGAATTAGCATTTCGCAAACAGTTTAGGGAAATCCTGCTGCAGAAATGGATATAATTTCGGTTTAATTCCGGTTATGTGAATYCGAATATTTGTTTTTGGAAAGACAATTTGGGCAATACCAAAATTTTATATTTAAACGAAGAAACACTTTAACTTCCGCTGCATCGATGCTGTAATAATACCCTTCTCAATTACATTTGTTGCAGCCTAAAMGGGTATAAAGATCTWTAYTTTGATTTTGATTTGTCATTTTGTATGCCAGTTTTGTGCTATAGGCGCCTGATCTGAACAATATGTKCGGAGTTTACAGCATTGCTTAGGTCAATAATATATGCCAAATTGTGTGAAAATTCCTTAAATAAAAAATTTTTCCATACAAGGACTAGATTTTAACCGATCAGTTATATGACAAAGTGTTTTGGCAAATGAGCAGCTTCTTGGAAAAAAGCACGTGCGCAATATTTCTCTCTATATATTGATTACTATATATTCGATATCTCAAAAATGAGAAAATAGTATGAGAACATAGAGACGATTTTGGCTAAATAGACTTACTACGCCACGCTAATCATATATAAATATATTTTCGACGTTTTTTCCTGGCTGTTACAGGACATTTCGTGGCTTACTATACTCTCTTCAGGGTATAAAACTAGCCATCATCAAGTGGTAAAACTGTTTTTAATATTTAAGTAAAAACTAATTTTATAAATAAATTTGTAAATTTTGATAAACAACAAACACTTAAATGTTAATGCTAAAAAGTTGATGAGTTGTTTTGTCTGTTGGAAAGCAATTATTATTCGAATGCTGAATTGGTTTTTGAACATTTCTTTGGAACATTAAACATTTAACAAGCCATCACGCCACACCACTACTACCTGATGATGAGTATAGAGCGAGTGAGGAGTATACGCGGCGGCGGATGTGGGGTGGCTGCTATCCGATGCGAGTAATGTGGTATTACCGGCACCACCGCCGCCACCAACGACACCTCCACTAACGCCACCACCACCACCACCACCACTCACACCACTACCAATAGCATATGTTGTTGTTGTCGTCGCCGTTGTTGACCCACCTCGTGATGCCGCGGTGTTGTTGCTGCTATTCGGATTATTATTATTGCCAATGTGTGGCCCAACCATGCCCACCATACCGCCATTTCCTCCGACGCCACCGAGACGCGTTGATGCAAGTGAATGTGGTTCGACACCTACACCGACACCGATGCCGGCGTTGACGTTGACGTTAACTTGGGCATTGGGATGCGTTTGATGTGCGTGATGTGTATGAGGAGCATGCGTGTGCACGTGCGGTGCATGTGTATGCGTGTGTGCTAGATGTAGCGGATGGGTGGCGTGCAAGTGCGTATGAGCAGCCTGCTGCTGYTGCTGTTGTTGTTGCTGTTGGTGATGATGCATGGCCGCTGCTGCGGCGGCACTTTGTGCTATGTGCTGCTGCTGCTGTTGTTGCTGTGCGGCCGCAAGCGACATTTGATGATGCTGGTGTTGTTGCTGTTGCTGCTGATGCAATGAATGCATGTGCTGTTGATGCTGTTGTTGTTGTTGTTGTTGTTGTGCAAGACGATTTGCCGTCATTGTGGACATACCAACAACAGCGGTTGCTGCGCCACCTGTGGTTGCAGCTGTTGTATRCATGTTGCCAAGKCCTTCGAGATTATTGGGATGCATTGCTGTTGCCAGATTGCCTGCAATGCTGGTTGCTGGTATTCCTGAGGCACTTACATAGCTGGCCGTGGAGTGCCTAAGTGTCAACATAGAACACACAAAAGCAGTTGAAATGTGCACAAAACGCACAAACATAGCGGTACAGCAATTGGATGTGAATGAGCAACAAATATGTGACGGAGTGGAAACAAGCGGTAAGAAGAAGAAATAAAATTTGAGAAAACATAAAACAAATATGTAGTTAAGTTTCAAAATTTTATGTTAACTTTTGATCTTTTGTCTTTAATTGTAATTAATGTAACTCACCTCATGCCCATGGGTGGACCAACGCCTCCACCGCTGCCAACTGTACCACCATGCGCTGACGTTGTCGTTGTTGCTGCGCTTGCTTGCCGAAARTCGATGCCATTTTCCAACACGTGTTGTTGTGGCACACTTGTATTTAGGCGCGAAGCTGGTGCCCCACCCCCTGCACCAGCTGATGCCGTTGTGCTSGTATTGGGCACGCGTGTATTCACAGTCATAGCAGTTAGCGAYGTGGTCACAGCGGTAGCAAGTGACGTTGCTGCAGCAGTTACAACAGTTGTTAAAGCGGTGCCGGCATTGGCAGGGCCAATGGTACTAGTGCCGCCTGTAGCTCCGACGCCAGTGCCCGCATTGTTACCGCCAAGCGCATTAACCGCTGCTGTTGTTGTTGCTATTGCTGCTGCTGCACAGGCAGCTGCTATTGCCGAGGTCGCTGTCGCAACGCCTGCGGCTGGAGCTGTTGTCGAGACGSTGGCAACACTGGTGGATATCGCTGTCGATGATACGGCCGTGGCTGTAACATCGTTAGTTGCAGTTCAAACTTTTTGTACTTTTTTAAGGAAAATCTATATAAGAACAATGTGTTATGCCTCTCAACGGATCGAGGAGAGTGAGGGCTTAGGATCTCAATTTAATTCAGTGTTAACAAAATTAGGTTTTATAAGAAGTATATAACCTAAAAAACGATTATTTTTTCTTAAATCCGGGTCTCACATTATTACTAATGAAAGGAGTAGTTGTGCTTAGACGCTGTTGAGTGTGAAAAAGTCAATTGATCTGTTTTTGTCAAAAAGTTATCTTCATAATATCTGTTCTTATGCGTTCGCATTCTTGTTTCGAACGAATTTCAGCTGAAATTTTATATTTTATTTTGTCCCTAGTCAAAAGCGAATAACAAGTGACTACTCGTAAGCACGGATTTTTGCATACATTTACTATATACCAGCTAACCTCAGTGAACTTATTCGAAATTCGTTGAGTACAATAAACCTAACAAATATTACAAGAGAACCAACTTGTACCAAGGAAAGAATTGATGTGAGATAAGGTAGAATAGTGAATAAAAAATGCCAACCGTTGCCGTGAATATAAATCTAGCAGAGGAAAAACACGGAATAAATTTTGAAATACCAAGGAAAATGCAGGAATACATAAGAGAATTCTCAGTGGAGTATACATATACTATGAGGAGCAAAAAATAGTAAGACTTGGTTCATAAATTTAAAATTCCTAATTTATTCTTCAAAATCGAAGTCGTCCCCCTCAAAGGAATGCCTCTTAGCTCGAATACACTTGTGATCGAAACAGTTTTTAAAGTAAATTTCCGATAGCGATTCACGTTTAATGTCTTCTAAAAGGTTGCCCCGGAGCGGTCGTTTGAGTTTGTTGAATAGCCAGAAATCACACGGAGCTGAATAAAGCGAATACGCTGGTTGCGGCATGATATGGGTTGAAAATTTTGTGAGAAATTAACGAAAAATCAATGCAGTATGCGACAGTGCCCATAAGTYCGGCTTATTTTTATGAATAGCTTCATGCAAATTACACATAACACTCAAACATTATTCCTTGTTAACAGTTTGGCCGRTYGRAAGGAGTTCGGAGTGCACCRCACCTTGTTAAACGAAGAAAACTGTCAACATAACCGTSATCTTGACATCCTGGTAGKCGGAAAGYATGATTTCACGGATGTTAACGTGACGCTGTTTTTAAAAAAAAAAGTGTGATTTTGGCAGCAATCGTGCTTTCACTTTTCTTAGGCCCAAATGATCTTTAAAAATGGTTTTAAATGGTCATTYCGATATTCCAACGATGCCAGTAAGATCTCTGACTGTTAATCGTCGATTCGCAAGCACCAATTCCTTTATTTTAATGACGTGTTGATCMTCAGCAGATGCTGATGGCCGTCTTGGTTGAGGTTCGTCATCAACGCGTTCTCGACCCTCTTTGAATAATTTGTACTAATCAAAAATACTTCCTTGCGACCAATAATTAGTACCGAAGACCTTTTCCAACATTCTGAACGTTTTGGCASCAGAAATTTTATTCCGCTTACAAAATTTTTTGCAACTAAAATTAATAAGTCTTGCTATTTTTTGCCCACAGTAACATATATATTGTATATAGATACATATATATAATTGAAACAAATAGAGTATAGTGGAGTAAATGAAAATTTTCAAAGTAAAAGCTGTAAGAGTTTTTATAAAATAAGTTAATGCATAAATGCAGATTCATGTGTATTCTTTTTTTGAATGATTGAGGAAAATGGGTTACTCTTATGGCCACGCAAAAAAAGGGTTTTCTTATTATTTTTCAATAAAAAGATAATGTAAAGAAAATAAACAAACACCATTTTTTAGTTTTAAATTTTTTAAAAGTTTTTCATTTTATATTCAGCAAATTTCAAAAATTTTAATTACTAATTTAATTAATATTAATTTAAATGTACGTGAATGATTGACTGGTGGGTTGGTTTATAGTAGGTGAATATATATGACAGAGATGTGGGGAAATAAATATTTTATATAAATTTAAACACTAATTATATGTATAAAGTAAATATTTTTGTGTAGTATAACATACATGTGATTATAATAAATATAGGTTTGTTATATTTAAATATATATAATTTGAAACTTAGCATTTTACACAGAAGCGTACGAATGGGTGGGTGTTAAATGTGTGATTGCGCACATGTGTGATTGGTGTACATGAGTTTGGATGCGGTGAGTGATGAAAATGCATGTAAATATGTATGCTGTGAGTAACGACAGTTTGAAAGCGTTATTAGAAGACAATTCAACGTTGTTTATTAACTTTCTTAAGCTTTTCGAAATTTTTAAGTATAATTAACAGAAATTCATTGTAATTACAACGATTCTCAGTGACAAATTTAATTAAAAATGTTTCTTTATACACCACCATCATTAAATACGCTGGTAACATTCCCATATTCACATGCATACATATATACAATTTGAATTGAATGATAACAGTGTTCCTTATGTCCAGCCAATTTAAGAAAAAGTAATAATTTTTATACAAACCAAAAGTTGTAGAAAGAAAATTAATATTAATTAGTTACAAACTATGTATATATGTGCGTGTGTGTTATTTATATAGTATGTATGTTGTTACAAACAAAATTTGTTTTTGTACTCATTTCATTACCGTTTTGGTAAACTATTATTGTATGTGCAGCTATATTAATTTTTGTTTTTATTATTGACGTTTTATGTGTATATACTATATAGGAGTATGCAAATTATATTTAAATAAATCTCTAATACATACAAATATTGTATATTCAAACGTAGATGCGTGTGCAAACACACATCCAAGTAAATAAGTTATGTATATATACATATATATAAATATAAAGAAGGGTGTATTAACTAAATCTTAAGATGTTTAAATGCTAATCAAATATATGTACAATTCAATTTTGTTTGCGTTTGGTTTTAATGACGTTTTGTTTTCAATGTTTCAACTAATAAAAAAAAAAATTATCAGCATGAAACAAATTTAAATTTCCAAAAATGCATTATTTATGTTTTACTGCAGTATTATGTATATATTTATAATCAAAAGCAAAAAGGCCAATTCACATTACACTTAATCAACTATATAAAGAAAGTAATAACCAATAAAACATTAAATTATTTATATATAAATACTGGGCCCCAAAATGAAGAGGAAAAGTACATAGCAAAGCTAGAAACTAATAAAAAAAACAAAAACGATTAATGTTAAGCTTAACACCAAAAACAGTAAAAAAAACTTAAACTTGAATTTCGTTCTAAACTATATATATATATATAGATATATATATGTATGTATGCTTTTCATATTGTATGCATATTTTCGCACAAGTTTTTCGCTTGTTTGTGTCTGAGTTTCTGTTAGATTTGCGAATAATTGAAATTTAGAGCCGTAAGTGAAAAAGCAGCCGCGCACAGTTTTTGTTTTTGTTTTTTTTCTTTTTCTTCTGGGTATGTGGGTATAGCCTGCATTGCAGAAACACATGTGAGAGAATCTTTGCGTACTACTTGCAATTTTCCTAGTTATTTAACTTGGAGCCATGCATATTTGCATACTCTTTTCTCTCACTTGTACAAGCCATTTGACTTTTGTTTACATTTCTCTCCGCACTGCGCTATTTCACTTACCTTGGCTCTGCGTAGTATTCGTTTTCAGTGGAACGGCAAGCCGTGCATTCACAGCTAGCAGGTGATCCCGACGTGCAATCAGACTGGTCACGTGTTCCTCTAAGCGTACATTTTCACGTTGCAATTGATGTAGGCAGGAGAGCAAAGAAGCGACTGTAAAATGCAAGAGAAATTTAATTTATTTCTTTGGATAAAACTAAAAATATTTAACAACTGAATTGAAGTATCAACTTACTGTCAAAGTGCTGCGCCTGCTCCATGAGAAATTGTGAGCCCTGTTCCCACTGACGTTCGAGCAGTTGTTCCAAACTTTGCGGTATGGACATATTACCATTCACACCGCTGCCGAACATCGATGCTAATGATGTGCCACCGGTCATTTCTGTTGCGGGTGTTACAGCGCTGACTGAGTTGATTGTGAGCGTGTTGTTGCTGGTTGAGATCGGCGTCGAAGTAGTGTTACGCTGTGTGTGAAAATGTGAAACTTAAATTAAAAATGAAATTCATAGAGCTTGAAATTAAGTGACTTACCGTCGATTTGCCTGGGAAAGGTACACCCACAAATTGCGGTGTTACAGTATCTGCGGTGTAGATGCTGTGATCCTGTATTTCCATGTGCAGTTGGTCGGAGAGCTTCTGTGCCACATTGCTATTCGGATTTAGTTGATTGCCGAGCATGTGGGCAGCGGTGTGCAACGTCGAACCGCTACTGGGCACACCTGACGGCGCACTGTTCGCCATATTTGCTGCAGCGGCGGTTGTGGGCGTGGCACCTAAGACATGACCACCATTCTGAAAAACTTTGACATCAACTTTCGCCTCATTCGCATTTGCAAGTGGATCTTTTGCTTTACGTCCACGTTTCCGTGGCGCTGTTGCCACTGCACCGATTTCGGAGCCTGGTGAGCTGGGCGGTGAGTCTTTGATGGTTGTGGTAGAGGTGGTTGTGGTAATATTAGTCGTCATTGCGTTTAACGACGCTGTTGCAGTTGTGACGGCGGTGAGTAAATGTGCTGCCGGCGAATCGATTGCCGCGGCTTGAGGTTCGTAACTGAATTTTAGGCCACCGCAACCAACGCTACTACTGCTGCTGCTCGAGGAGGCATTCGATACGGTGCTGCTGTTCGCCACAAAGGACGAGGAGGAGTAGATGCCGCTATCTGGCGTTCTGTGGTGTATACCAGCCGATGTGGTTGTTGAAGTTGTTGCCAAGTTTGCGGGGGTTTGCAATGTTTTTGATTGTGGTGGATGATTAGAGGCATGATGTTGATGATGAGTTAGCGTTGAAGAAGTAGAAGTGTTGGTTGGGGTTAATTGCAAAATTTCTATGATATCATTATTACTGTCGCTAGCAGCAGCAACATTATTTTGTTGCTGCTGTTGCTGTTGAGCGGATTGTTGTTGTTGTTGCTGATGCTGTTGCGTTTGCAGCTGACTTGTGTTAGTGGCGCTATTGCTACTACTATTGCCGTTATTAATATTGCTATTGCTACTGTTATTTAAATTGTGGCTAGTGGTTGAGTTAGTAAAAGCAGTTGATGTTGCAGTGTTACTTGAGGGATTAGCAGTGGAAGGATTGTTATTAGGTTTAGTATTGGTTAGATTAGTTAAAGCTTTAGCAGGCGAAACTGTGGCCGTATTAGAGGAAGGGGAACTGGTTGAGGAGGTGGAGGAAGTGGCGGCAGTTGCGCCTGTGGTGGCATTTGTATTTCTACCGCCACCATTTTTGTGATCAGGTGAACGCTTTTGTTGTTGCTGCTGTTGTTGTTGCTGCGCGGCTAACTGTTGCTGATAGAGCGTTTGTTGTGCACGTAACAATTTCTTATTCAGTGGTTTTCCACCTAGATTTGTGGTTATCAAAGATGCATCGTTTGTGTTCTTACCAGACGCACCCGCGCCGGTGGCGCCCATATTGCCACCTTCTATTGCAGTACTTGAGGYATTACCACCGCCACGTCTGGCATTATTTAAAGCGCCCTGATTAGAGCTAAGATTCACAACTTCGTCGTTGTTGTTACCCGATTTGACAGTGGCACCAGACATGTCACAATCATGACTGGAGAAGGACGAGGCAGCGGTTGTGAGACCTGAACTGGATGTTGCACCTGCCAGCGTAAGATTTGTCGCGACCATATTTGTTGATGTGCCACTGACACCGCCACCATTATTACTTCCCCCATTGGCATTCACGTYGCCAGCGCCGTTCGCTTCGTTGCCACCGTTGCCGTTGGCATGCTTTTGCCTTGTTGGTGATGCTGTATTGGATGYATTGCTGTTACTGCTGCCTTGTAACATTACAACCGGCGATGGTGAAGGTGTATGTGTAGGTGTGGGTGTTGGTGTCGGTGTCGAAGCGCTAGGCGGTGGCAGTGACAGTGGTGAGGGTGCGTTTGGTGGTGGTGTAGGYGTTGCTAATTCGTTGCGAAAATGTTGTTGTATTGGCGACGGTGATGATTTCGTTAGCTTTTCWATTGGCGAATCGCGATTTTTGTTGCCAACCAAAGCGGCGGCGGCTGCGGCTGCTGCTGCGGCAGCTGCGGCCCTTTTCTTACCGGAGCGGGAATTGGTTTTTTGTGTTGCCAACGCTTGTTGTTGCTGCTGCTGCTGCTGTGATTGACCACTCTGTTGCTGCTGCTGCTGCTGTTGATGGTGTTGTTGTAGTTGTTGCGCCTGTAACGCTTGCATACTACTCTCACCCGAACGCGACCTATTACATTTAAGCAGTAGGTTGGTGGTTGTTGTGGTTTTTTACGTTGTTAGATAAATTAGCATTTTTTGTTGGTTGTGGAAAGTGAGTGAATACAGCCATTTGATTGCATTGCGTGAGTGGTGAGTTTTCGTATACATTTATTAAGTAAAAGTTTCATTTCGCATTTAAGATTTTTGTTTTGATTTGAGAGAAAAATTAGAGAAAGCAGAGAAAAAACATTGACAATTCTTCAGTATTCACTTCAAATTCGGCTTAATTGCTGTTTGTCTTTTGTATGGTTATGTGTGTATGTGTGTTTGTGACGGGTAGATGCGTGTGGTGAATTGCAGATATTAATCAATAAGGTATTTAATAGTTTTTTGTTGATTCATTTCGAGCTACACATTTATAAATACTTATATGTTTTATGTGTGTGTTTTGGTTCTAGAAACAAATCCTTTTTCGAATGTTAGGGAGTATTTATTGTAT
Source organism: Bactrocera latifrons (assembly GCF_001853355.1). NCBI lineage: Eukaryota > Metazoa > Arthropoda > Insecta > Diptera > Tephritidae > Bactrocera > Bactrocera latifrons. The sequence continues at coordinate 114,577 of NW_017537170.1, forward strand.
ATATATATTTATCTTGTTAATTATAGATCATATGATCAATTTAAAGTAATTTTTTTCTTCTAGATTTCGGTTTAGCAAGAATTTAGATTTATGTTTGTATGTAATTTGTTCTATTTGAATTGTATATATACAGGTATTTGATATGTGTGTGTTTAAAATCGGATGAAATAAAATTTAATTATCAAAAAACCAAAAGCATCTTAAAATATGTACAAAACGAGGTGTTTGAAAATGCTGCTAGCATTGTATTGATTATGTTCATATAGTAACAGTATTGATCTTTGCAAATAACATTTATTAAAAAAATATTTTTTTTTTTTAATGCCGCTTGACTTGGGAGGCTTTGGCCAAACAATATTCTTTTTTTTACTTTTAATATTTTTACAGATATAGAAAAAAAATACAATGATTTTACGATTTTTGCAACAATATATTTCTTTATGGGTCTCTTATTGTTCAAATCTACATTCGTTTTAATTGTATGCCCACACACAAAACTTTACAAATAAGTGGAAAACAGATTTTTTTTTTTTAAATACCGGCATACCAATCGAATGAGTAACTCTTTGCAAGTACCTGCAACAAAATTTCAATCAAATATTCATAGTGTTCCGTTTTACAGAAATTCCTTGAATGAAATTTCTGTTTTCGTTGCAATCTTGCGATGCGTATACTTCCTATACCGTTTTGGTGGTGTGTTCAGTAACGTAATCACACTTAGTTGGCGGGATACGAAGTTGGGCGTTAACAACAACAGCAGCAAAAGCAATTAACTTGGGTATTCAAGAAAGTAACTGATTTCTTCAAATAAGTAAAATAATAGAGGCAAAAGAATAAACTATATTTGATATTAGTAAAAACAGAAAAAGCAAACTATAGATTCAATAGAAATTAGTAAGAAAAAGGAAAATGATTAGGGAATTAAAAAATGTCTGTGTTAGCACGCGAAGCGCTAGAAAGCAATTGGAAAAGTTTTTGGTTTTTTTGTGTAGTATACTATATAATGGAAAGGCATGCAAAACAACTGGTGGGTGGTAAAGTGCTTTTGTTTATGAGTTTTTTTATGTGTACTCAACTGCTCAAATACAAGCATATACATCAACATGGTAGCAGAACAACAAAATATGGAAAACTTTGTATTTAATTACACTCACCTGCTCCTTCGCACTGGTGCTGTTTCTTGCTCTTGCAGCTGACTGACACGCGTTGTTTGCTTTTCATAACTGATTTTCAGGTTGCCAGTCTCCGTTGTGGTGGCCATCAGATTGGGATTGCTGCTTGCGCTCAACATCATATTGCCCGATGGCGATTTACCGCTCTGATGTATGACACTGCTATGCGCCGCTGTTGGCAGACCACTTGCCGAACTAGCAAAATAACTGCTGTTACTATTACTGTGATGTTCGGAAAGCGCCGGCGGTTGATGATGAATGCGTGGTGATTGTCGCTCCAGCATTCCACCAGCGCCACCACCACCACCACTACTACCAATCGCACCAAGTGCTGTCGTTGTGGCAGTCGCATGCGTGCCCGACGTGTTGCTCCCTGTCATATTAATTGTTGCAGCACCACCCTGATGTTGTTGCTGTTGACTTATAGCTGCTGCAGCTGCGCGCGTCGACTGTGAAGGTGGGGCATGGTGATCTGCATGGAAAAGAGATGGTGATTAGATAAATGTCTACATTTCTGTGTATAATTGTATAATACTTGGCACGTGCTCTTACCTGTTGCGCCACCTGCTGCGCTGCTTGTTGGCAAATTGATTCCAGGTACATTGGCGGTGGAGAGTGGCACAGAGACATATAGGCTGGGCGCGTTGGCTGCCGCATTCGCTGCATTGCTGGCGGCATTCGCAGCGCTGTTCGTTGGCGCTTGTGTGGTGTAACGGTCATCGCGATGATGCTGCTGCTCCTTTGCGCTGGTGTAATTTTGGGCATTTGAATTGCTACCGCTGTTGTTGTTGCTATTTGTACTGCCAGCGGTGTTGGATTTATGCGCATTCGACGCCGACGAGTTGACATTGCTGGTGCTTAAATTTGTTGCTCCGCCACCACCATTTTTGGCATCCGTTGACAGTGTGTATTTGTGCGAGGCGGTGGCGGTGGAGAGTGTTGATGCCGCCGCAGTGGAGGCAATGGAGGCGGATATTGAAGCGGATGTTGCACCTGATGAGGCCGAATTGTGGCTGCTGTTGCCAGAACCGTTGCTACCGCTTTGCGTGCTATTCGCATCGKTGCTGTGTGTTTGATGTGCGGGTGGACTCAGTTCAGTTTTTTGCTGCAAATCGGAAACAAGACGGTTTGTTTTAAATATGGTTATTTTGGAAAATGTAATATGTCGTTTAAGGCTTTTACTTTTTATAAAACAAATGTCATGCTAAACTGTGTGAGTAGTTGTTGTAATGCTAGAAATACTTTTTTCTAATTGAAAATTCCTTATAGATAACTTCTTGGATTTCTGCGAAAGTTCTTTGGGGAAAAAGATAATTTTAACTACAAGAGGAAAATGGCTTTCCACAAGCTTTCAGACTTCAGGCTGTCATAATGCTGCTAATTTAATAAACCATTGCGAAAATTAATGATATATTTGGCTAGAGCAATTATGTGCTATAAACCAACAATGTTGCAGGGCACACATAGCAACCACGCTTAACTTCTTTGATATCCAAGCTACTTGCTGAGTGCCTGGTGGCCCATTAGAGTTCCCAAGTATGTACATACATTCCTATATACACATTTATAAATATATATGAATATGTGTGTGCCAGCAAATACCTAAAAAGGAACTCATAAAAAAATATTGTTGCTGCTCTTGTTTGCTGCTATTTTACCATTTCCGCTGCAAATGCAGCCAACAAAAGCAACAAATCAGTGCTGCAAGCAAGCAAAACTGTTTCTTACTTGTTGTTGTTGCGAATGTATGCACACAATGTTTGATGCAAACATATGTCACCGTCGACTCTGGCCCTCAGCTCTCCACCTGGCTTCTCATTTGGACTCTCTTTCGGTGCTCTTGTGCGCTCACTGCAATTCCAGTCACTTTTAGTAAGTAAATGGAAGTGCGCGAAGAATTGACAGTGAACGCAACAAAATTTCAGATACACAAATAAGGAAGAACATAAAAGATTATATCCATTTTATAAAAATAGGAAATGTGTGGAACAACAATGGGTCGCCTTGGTTTACAAGGAGTGGTGTGATATAAGAAATGTGAACGTAATGAAAATGTCTGAAGAGTGTTAATACACATGAACCAGCGTAGGTAGGTGGTGGGAGCAGAGAGATACAAATGAGAAATACACACTTATGTATATATAAATATAAAATTCCTATGCGTAAAGAAACATTAGGGTTGGTATTGTTTTTTGTTTTTGGACGGATAATAAGTTGTAATAAAATCGTTTAGTTATAAATTGGAATTGATAGAAGTCTAGGTCTACTTTCGGACAATTAGAATTAGTTATTATTTGAAAAAATATATTTTAGTTTAAGATTTTAGGATTTCAAAAAGCCAGATATTCAAATCAAATTCTTTTATAATCTAGTCTTAGTAATGGAAATATCCATATGTTAGCAAGTTCCGTTAGACAGTAACATTCCTCTAGTTTTTAGGTGAAATTTAATAGCAATGGCAATACTGACACTATGTGAGCTAAATGTATGGCGAACAAGAGAGATTTGAGCACGGCGACACTTTTACAGGTGTGAGGTAAGTATGTAAATATGTCTGTATGATTTCTTTGTTCTTTAAACTTTTATATTGACACTCTCTTCTTCGCTTTAAAGATAAAAGTCAACCAATATTTAAGCTCTAGTCTTGGTGTACGCTCCAATGTACATACTTATATATCGATCTGTGTGCGTATAGTATTGGCTGTAGGCGACAGAATGCAAAAAGCTACGTGTAGTCCAACATTTGACTGACGGGCTGACAGAGTATGGAAAAGTGAGTGCATGTTTGACTGACAGACCGATGAAACAAAACAGCTAATAGTACAGAGATACATATGCATAGAATTGCARCAATGTTGCATGTGTTCCACATATATAATATGGGTATATGCATGGATGTATTGGCAAGCGGAAAATGCTGAAATTGACTGAAGACGATCAGTATTAACTACACATTCAGCGTGCATTTGCGTARCGTTAGAACTACAAACATGTGGTGAAGGAACAAAGATTATTGCAGCAGAAACAATGCAGGAAAACTCAAAAAAAAAAATATATATATATATTTATATCAATTTAGAAACTCACATGKATATTAACAACACAAAATGCCCATGCACAGGAAGTTTACATAGGCCATTTGTAAGCCAAATGCAAAGCGCAAACAATGCAGTGGCGATAAAGCACACATAGGCAGCGTGAAAGCAAGAAGAAGATGTGTGAAGAGAGACAAACAAATATAAATGGTTTTGCGGCTAAATGTGGTAAAGGAAATGGCATTTTGTGGCATGAAAAATAAAATCACATTGTCGGAGTGGCAATAATGAAATGGAGCTTGTCAAGTCATTAAATTCAGAGTAACACAAAAGAAACACACAGTGAAAAAAAAAAATAAGTTTTGTATAATATTGTATTTTTTGACACAAGTTTTAATCTTTTTCCTTTTGCATTTCAGATCGCTCTTCACGACTTATGGAAATCAAATSTATAAGCATATAGCGATCTATCYGTTCGCAAGACAGTCGGGTTTACATAACCGGAACGGACTCGGATTTTTTATCCGGTGCAGAATTGTCAACTCGACAAAATTCTGCCGCTGCAACATCAATTGATTTCCAATTGTTCAAAATATGAAGGTTGGCGATTTTTTTTTAGATATTCGCTTATAAAAGTATTCGAGTGCGTTTTTCTATCTGTCTATATATACGCGAATTAGTCTGTAAAATATCGATCTGAAAACTAAACAATTAAAATCGTGTTCCTATGTGGCAAACTTTTTTTATTCCAAAAGATATCGTCAAGAAATTTCTCATGGCTTATTTTTTATAGCAACGATAGAATCTCGGAATAAATTGTTCAGATCGGACCACTTCAGCACATACTCGTGGCCACGCAAACTTTAGCAGTGAATTTTCTTATGGATATACACTTTAGGTGTAATTGTAACGGTTATGTTGGTATTTGAATACATTTTTGTTATTTGACATTGTATGATTTGAATGTGCGGAAACCCGTGGCTAAACCACTTTTAACCATGAAAATCAGGCTTGGTCGTTTGAATTGGGCGAAAACGCACCGTAACTGGTCCTTCGAGTCGTAGAAAATGGTAATATGGTCGGATGAAACCTGATTTAATTTGCACAACAACGCGCGATTTCCGGGGAAACGTTTCGCCGAAAATTGTGTGAACTTTTAAGCATCCTGAAAGCTAAATGGTCTGGACGTGTTTTTCTTTTTATATCCGAGGTCCTTTACTTTTTATTGATGAGATGAGGAACGCTCAGAAGTATCAAGAAGTTATATCCCATTTTATCGTGGCGGTCGTAGAAGAACAATATGAGCATATTTCTGAGGCCATCTTCGGTAAGCTTTATATGCTATTTAATCATCGATGTATCCTAATGTTTATATTTAAGAAAAATGTCATCTGTCTACATTTTCTTTTTTTGCAGATTCAGAAAATGTTTGCAGATGTTGAGATATCGCATATGACATGGCCAGGATGTTCTGCCGATTTGAACCCGATAGAGAATCTTTGGCATGCCATGAAAATGAAAGTAACTCGACACTGGCCAAACTCAAAACGCGAATTGAATAAAATTCTTGATAAGGTGTGGGAGCAGGGAATTTCAACCGAATGCCTTAAAATCAGTGTTTTGTAATTCGTGAAACTGAAAAGCAATTTTTTATTGTTGTGGCGGCATACAATTAAAGATATATCCATAAGGAATGTCAGTTCTTGGGCAGTGACATCTAAATGTAACTCTCTCTCGCTCTCTTCATTTTCGCTGATGATCCATTAACACGTGCCAAAGTAATCATATCAAACATTGTGATACAATGCTTTTAAACATTTTAATTAAATAGTTCAGCCAAATTCTTTTATCTTAATTATTTTTTTACCGCACACTTCCTAAAACAACCTCCTTTTATCTTTGTTGCAAGCACTTTTTCAACATGACATTATTGGGGGATGTGCGAGAATTGTATGCCACATTTGCAAACCATTAACGACACTTGACTTTTCTGTATGCAAATTTATATGTTTGTACGTAGTAAGTGCACATGGCCACGTTTGAGTGMCCGATTGTCTCGTCTTACAATCTCCAAGGACTACGTGTAGCATGTAATCGGATTTTAAATGCCAAAGGGAGTGTATTTTGAAATTGTAAAATTTTCAGSCCAATTAAATATGTATGTGTAAGCAGACGCACATGTGTTACAAAAAGATGAAGAAGAAAAAACCGTAGCATGCAAATGTTTTACTCCCAAAGGTAAATGAGYAACAAATGTTGGCAATGTTGCATGCACAGTTACAATGAGGAAATGAGGATATTGTGCATTGCAAATGATGACGATTTGCTAACCGCATTAAAGAGACGAAAAAAACGCAACAGATGCAAAAGAATTTCAATATGCAGCAAGTGATACCACAACCAAGCAATTGCAGCAAGGAGGCCGGGCTAACGGCAATAAAAGATGGACATCAACCGCAGCGGCAACATGTGAGCTTCACAATTGTTTAAATAAAACCATCAAAGAAAGCAAATTCTACCAAAAAAAAAAAAATAAATAGATGTACGCATTTTTGCCATTTGCGCGCATATTCATTGTAGCTTCGTAGCAAGAATGTGAGTTGAGAAAAAAAAAAAAAGTGAAGAACTCACAGTTGCACAGCAAGCATAATCAAATAAGTGCATAAGTGAATTTGCGAGGCAACAAAAGGTTTAACAGCAACAGCAGGAAGCACTACACATTCTTGCCCTGCCTTCGTTCATATTTCCCAAACAATTCGCAGTCGGTGTACATTAAAGGATAATAACCCACAGCCACAGGCAAGCGAGCGCACTCTTGAAAGTYCGCAGCAACCCCATGGAAATTTTGCAAATGCCTACTGGCGACTAATGTGTGGCACATGCACATATGCGTTGGCGCTCAACGCGCCGCAAAACACACACAGACGCAAGCATGCTTACAACTAAATTGTTATTGTTGCCACACGGCATATGCCGTTCGCTCAAAACCGAAAGAAAACCGCCAACTGTCAGTGGACAGTGGCTAGTGTTTAAGTTGGTCAATGTTCGCTGTTGCTGGTGCTTCGTGTGGAGTCACGAGATGAAACGCACCAGCTTCGCGTAGAAGGGATGGAGGAGCAATGGCAAGCGGCATGTGGCATGCGATAATGCAAGGAAACAAAGGAAACTTCAAACATTTGCACGTTTCGTTTAAGSGACGATGAGCAATGCGGCGAGTTGTCGTTGGACACACGCGTCACCCTTTTTGCACAGAGTTAATAGTTACCTACTTACCACTTACTTCACTCCACGCGACTTGTTAACACGCTTAGCCTTGTAGGTACTGTTTGTTGTTGTTTGCAGTTGACAGACATTTAAATGTACATATGTGCTGAGTTTCCTTTACAAATTGAAGGGTCATAAGCCTTTAAGTCTAATTAAATACTTGTCTAAAAGGTCATGTTAACAACTTCCTTTAATTCCTTATTTTATATTTTAATCACATGCAAAGAAAAGTAAGGTATTGTGCAAGGCTTTAAGAGCATGAGGCAAGGCTTTAATGGCATGCCAACGAAATCTCTGCGCGCACGCGACTCCTTTATGAATATGCAAAAAAATAGTAATTTATATTATTATTAATAATTTCGATTTTCTTCAAATGGGAACAGTATCGGATTAGACTATGCAGAAGCCCATGAAAATTATAAAAAAAAAGAAAGAAATTCATAGCAGATGAGAACCCAGAGATATCAACATACATAGTAAAACCTACTAACCTTATACAAAAAATTCCGAAATTTTTACTTAAGAGCTTTTGATTCATGGAAACAATAAGTTTTCTAAGAAGACACTTCGAAAGTATTCGGTTAAGTTCGGGTTTACGTAAGCGGAACGGTTCCAGCTTTTTATAAAGACAGTCAACTCGCAACATTCCTCACAATAATTATAGGAATTATTTCCGCCGCTCAATAAAGTATTCGGTTTTWATTTGAGATATAGTTTCAATGATTGAAAAAGAGTAAACTTGGAACTAACGGATATTTCAATATGGACGCTACAACAGTAGACTTATAGGGACAGCAAACGACGCCATATTTTTCCCGTTGTTTTGACTTTTCTCTTTAGTAACATAATTATTTCGAGTCAGTGGCCTCAACTTTAAGAGCGCTACGTTAAATTTATGGTCGTCGTCATCGTCCGGTCAGATCMACAATTGAGCGYCAAGTGGAAAAAATGTTAATMCAAAGCCACAGTACAAAATGTTCACGTGCCAGTCAGACAGAGAAGTGTCCGTAGGAGAATGCCCCAAATCATTGTCTCACACATCGTTGGGCATCTCTGTGATCTCGTTGTGGCGATTTTTGCGAAAAGATCTTGGCCTACATTCTTACAAGATCAAATTGACACAAGAAATGAAGCCGCTTGACCACCAGAATCGTCGTATGTTCGTGAATTGGGCTGAGCAACAACTTGAAAATGACGTTACTGTGAATGGGAATCGCTAACGCTCTATGATAATCGAATATTTTTGGCACGAATTGGATGATATGAACTTGTACAATATGTGGTTCCACCGGGATGGCGCCTCAAGCCACACAGCGAATGTCACAATCCATTTATTGAAAATCAAGTTTGGTGAACGTGTTATCTCACAAATTGACCCAGTCAATTGGCCGCMTCGGTCGTGCATTTTGATGCCGTTAGGCTACTTCCTGTGGRGCAACGTCAAGTCTATGGTCTATGCCAACAAGCCAGYATAACGAACGTAAAATTACAGAAGTATCGGCCTATTAATGCTTGAAAACTGACCGTGGTGGAAATCCAAGAGAAATCGAGTTCGATACATAATGACATCGAGTGTACTTTCACAGGAATAAAGATTGTTATCCCAAACTGTTTTATTAAAAAAAAAACTTCTGTAGCGCTCTTATTGAAAAACACGACATTATAAAATGTGTATCGGACGTAAGGTCGTTTTATAGAAATTTCCGAAAAGTATTCGAAATTTCTTTAATTAAGTGTAATATCTTGTAAACGGTTAGGTTTGCGAAAAATCCGTAAGATACCATTTTGTAGAGTATTCAATTGCCTACAAAGTGAAATATGGTTCYAAGTACTTGGAAGCGAATTTTTATGAATTTTTCTAACCGATAATAAGAAAAAAATATAACACCGTTAGCTGGACCGTTACAATTAGGATCTCATACTTGGAGAGCCTTTCTGAGTGGTATCTATGTATAACTAATTTTTCTGAGTACGAAACGAAAAATGTAAAAATCGGTTTTTTGGTTTTTGGCTCACCCTAATATAAATATCATAAATATGCCAACAACCACAAAAAAAAAAAAAAAAAAAACGGAAAATACCAATAATTTTAAAATGCGTGCTGAAAAACAGAAGTTTAAGAAGATTCCATGAAAATGTTTGACTTTTTAATTAAAATTAAGAGCATCTTTCCAACAAGAAAGCTTGTATGACAGTCAATCAACATAGTTGACGAAAAAGCTATTTATGCACTGGTGACATGTAAATGTACGTTGTGTATTGATTATTTTATGTAAATTCCATGATTACAACTTATGCAACACACAACTGTGACGTATACGGCATTTAAACCGCAGCGTGGGATTTCGGAATTTACCGGAAACTAGTCATGCCATAAAGTAGAATGTGGGAAATTTAATAAGCTTTTGCACATGTTATCACAATATACATACATACATATATGCGGCAATATATACATATATGTATATTTGTTTTCAGTAAAGTAATTGTGTCCAAGTGGTTACAAAAAGGCGTACATACTAATATTCATCTAATCTTGGCWTTTGTTTATTGCTGATAATAGTAAAGCGTGTACATATGACACGGACATGTTTTATAAATAGAACTTTTTTTAAGACGACAACGTTTAAGCAACTAAACAAAAAATATTAGGAAGGAAAAAAGGAGCTTATCTAATCATATTTCAAATTTCGTCAATAAAAATTTCATGCTGCGAAATATGCTATCTTTTAGTAAGTAATATAGCCATATTGAATACACTCATGTACTATATGAGTTTAGCAGATATGTTTGGAGTTACTTAGCTGACCACGTTTCAATTCCGTCAATATATCATATATGCTGCAAAATATGTTATCTTTTCGATGTATGCTATAAGTAGGATAATRTTTATTAATACACGAACCAGCCCCAATTAGTTGGATGATATTCATATTGACACATATGTAATATGTACATATGTCATGAATCTTTACRTCGGTATGTAAATATTTAAACTAGACTTAAATTTGTCTAAGTAATGTTGATCTTAGAGTACATATGAATACACACGTAGGTTTTTTGCTCAAGGCTTTAACTCTGACCACTAATCCCTTGACATAAGAAATCTCGACATTATCGACAAAAAATTTGTTGATACAATAAATTATTTCACGACTCTTGAACAGACTTATAGCGGAACAGATATTTTAATGTAGAAAAATCGAGCAAACAGTTGGCATAAAGATAATACGAAAGTAGTTTGTATCATTTTAAGGATAAACTATTACACTATCTATGTAGTATTCCATTCAATAGCAACTTTGTTGTTAATCTTGCAGATAAGTTTTGTGAAAAGATAGCAGATCACAAACATAACAAGCGCATAAGCGGCGATTCGTCGGCGATTAATGAGAGATAAAATAATTTTTTATATTTCAGGATTTTGTCCTCGCAGTATTAAGTTATCAAAAAAACAGATATWTTTTAACAAATAATAATATAATATAGGATCACAATAGAGTTTATTGAGAAATCGATCAGTCCATAAGTTCGTATTATGCTAATTCTATTCATTATGCTAGTTGYTTGTTYGATTCAGCACAACAATTTCGGTCGTATAGAGAAATTACGAAGCATATGAAGTATTTAGTGGTAAGCCAAGCAAATAACTCAAATCAAACAAAGTTCTATGGAAAAGGAATGCAACAGGTGTGCGCACTAAAGTCGAAATGGAAGAATTTTCACCAAAGTATTTTATTTTATCATGATAATGGTATAATAATGAACAAGTGGGCACTGTAGAGCTCAAATTACACATACGAATGGTGAATGTTGATTTTTAACGATTACTCGCTCAATAACTTGCACTTAATACGCAATAGACCGTAAATTTGCAACGAAATGTCATTAAAAGGCTGGAAATGACATTTATCGATTGCAGATAAGCTCGTAATGACAAAGAATTACGCATACGAAACACCCGTTGTGACAGTGTTGACATTGTAGGATATATTCAACAGCTGTTGCATACATTTTCCAGCGTGGAACTGAAATATGACATATGCACAGGAACAAAACGATRACAGAAGCACTGAAAAATAATTCTATCAGAAAAACAATTGAAATTTCGGTTTATACACAAGTACACCAGGGAATATATGCGTGTATTGGCTAGCAGCTGATGTCGTTTGGGCCGATTAAATAAAGTTCCAGTTCGAGTACCGAGTATATTCAATTATAAACAGTGTGATAAATTGCTAATAGGTATGCAACAATGGTAGGGGAGGTGGTTGATTAATGTCAAAAGGGGTGGTTTTTCCTGGAATGGTTTGTAATTTAATAATAAACCATAGCATTATAAGTGTACGTGCGCGTTTAGTGACAAGCAAAACTAAAGAATATGCATAAATACAAAGCAGATAGGCAGACAGACTATGAAAGTTTGCAGCGAAACTTGACCAAAAAAAAAAACTATAAAATAAAATGCAAAGCATTCGTAAAGGGTAAATAATTATGCAAGGGTGTATAAATATATAAATCAAAATGGACGCGTGCAACATGCTGTAAGGCGGGTATGAGTGGATATTTGCAAGGAAAGCAGTAAATTTCATATCGGATTTCCGTGAGTGCGTACAGCCGAGATGGGCTAAAATCGATAAGCGAGTGTAATAAAGTGAAAAAACTGATATAAATATGTAAGGATATGCAATCAAGGTTGRGTTATGTATGATTTAAGTTGCTGCGTTGCATTCGCTTAAAAAGCTCTGTAAATAATGCATACTTTGCAGCACGTTTATATACCTGCTTTGGATGTATGTATTTATAAAAAAATGTTTCAATCTTCCTTAAACTGAAAGAAAAGTACTTAAAAATATCAAAACAAGCTGAGCGACTAATGAAAAATGATCGAGAGCACACATACTAGAACATAGAAGATGAGGTAAGATTTTTTCACAAAATTATTTGARCGTTTGATGAAGGTTAATCCTGACAGAGGAGGATACCTTTAAGATAGCTGTAAACAGCTGTAGACGCGAGTGCAGCTGGCAGTGTACAAAAGCGAAGTGCGACAGCAACAATAAACATGGCAAGGCATAGAAGGAAAATCGAACAATTTAAGAAGCAATGTAAGACACAAATTAAAGTAAAACAAAAAAACATAAACATAGGTGAATGTGSCAAGCAACGGAAGGGAAGCAACTACACATGCACAAGGACAATTTATGAACGCACTTGAGCGCTATAATAAAGACGTGGGGAATACACACACATATATACATACATACATATGTGCAAATGTGTGGCATTAAAAACTAAGGTAACCACTGAAAAAATAAAATCGGAAGAAAGAATCCCTTTGCCAAACAGCTGTCCTTATGCTATACGCAATTCGCCTTCGGTACACGTCGATCAATTGTTGACAGCATGCAGCTGGTGGCTGCGGGCCAAGCCGAAATTAAAAATAAAAAAAAAAAAAATCCAAAAAGGGAGCACACAGCAACCCTTATGCTGTTTTTCTTTAACCCGCATAAAAAAATATTATATTTATCTTCAAGATTATAGACTAGAAAGTGGCGGTAATTGGTGGAGAAAAATACAAGTTCCCCCTTAAYCGAACGAAAAATAGCAGCAGAACCGAAAATAAAAACAGGTGGAGTTAAAYAATGGCATAAATAGCGCACGTAGAGTTCAATGCAACTGTCGGATATGAGCGCTATAGACATGTGGCACTTTGCAGCGCAGGTGTTGCAAGCATTTTATCTAAGGTAATGTGTATTAGGTAAATGGCATGTAGTTGTGGTTAGTATTGACAGTGCAAAAAACTAAAAAATAATAAAAATAAATACATATAAAAATTGTCTAAAGCCAAGAAATAAATAACAAATAATGAAATATTATAAGTAGTTGATCAACGTRGCAAAAACACGCCGCATTAGCAAGCAGCCCTTAGCGCATTCAAGCGCAAATAAATCAGTTGGGATACTTATACCGCTACCGTGCGTATTATACAATAATGGATTTGTTCCACTTTTTTACTCTTGAGGAAGTTTTTTTTTTTTTTTTTGTTATTTCTCCTCAATTCCCAGCGGTAGCGCTGATATAATACGAAAATTTAGTTCAATGTGCCAGTTGGTTTGAGAAATAAGAAAAAAATTCGACTATTAATTCGAAGGCTTAACGCTGATTGGGGCGTATATGGACCATAATTGAAGCAGACTTAGATTGCTAATACTGCACGCACATATGTACATACAAATGATGGCTTTGTAAATGTGCAGCTAGCCAGTTCGGTTAACGCGCTGCTAGCTTATTGCTGCTTGCTTTGCAGCATTTCAAGCGGGAAATACCCGTTTTGCGATATGTATGAAGCTGTATTGTTTACCTATTAGTCATGAGCAATTACTKAAAAACTTAATTTGGAATTGAACGGATTTCGTAACAGTTCAACTGTAAATTAAAATAACAGAAAAACTAAAAAAAATTATAGGAGAATTCAAGAAGACATAATGATTTCATCAATAGAGGCTTTAGTAGTGTAAATATTGAAACTGGGATTTAATATTATTTAATATTAGTTGGAAATGTGTGTAATTGTGGAATAATTATTCCACTCTCGTTAGGTACACATTTTAATCTGTAAACCTCAGCCCTTAATCAAATTGGAAAATCCAAACCGCAGAGCGTGTGTTTATATTTTTTTCTGAATTGTGAAATTTTGCTTATGTTTATTACATATATTATATAAGCAAAATTTCACCAGCGGTTATTTTTTATTAGAATGTGTGGATTATAAAAGTGCTCTAGAAATACCAAATACTCATGCCTAAAAACTTGGGAGCTCGAATTGACAGCAATTGATTTTGTATAATAAAATTGAATACGGACAAATATTTTTCAATTAATTATAGAAACTAAATATCAAGTATGTGAGGCTTTTTTATTTAAAAGCTTGATTTTTATATGTAGATTTAAATATCTCTTCACATATTACRTTAGCTGCGCGACTAAGTTGTCGGGGTTTTTTGTAATGAAAATATAATTTTCTTGTAAGGAAAAGGTTACAAATGAATTATTCGAAGTATAATTATACCATCGCTAAACACAATTTTTTCCGATCTTTCTGGCAAAGTTCGCATACCATTACGATAAAACTGTTCATCTTCTGATGCTATCTAAAAATCAAACCATTTTTCGATGTCGTCTTGTGAGTGGAACTGCTTCTGAACCATACCTTGTGCCAACGAATGGTACAARTAATAATCGGACGGTGCAATATCTGGGTAATATGGCGGCTGGGGTTTTAACGGGCTTGCCAAAGTGAGGCCGAGCGTTATCATGCAGCAGAATCACGTTTGCGTGCTTCTCCTGGTATTGAGGTCATAAGGAACCCAAGTTCCTTGTTTCTCGATCATACCCAGCGCATGTAGTCGCTTTGGAATGGCTTGGCGGGTGATTCCGAATGCTGAAGTAAGCTCTTCTTGCGTTTGACACGTATTCGCATCGAGTAACGTCTTCAATTCTTCGAAGATTTTTTGCATTTCCTTACGAAACCAATCACGACACGTGGTTTCACTTGAGGCAGTGACTCCGTAAACTTTTAGAAGTTTCCGATGCGCTTTATCCGTCGATTTCTTTGATTGAATGAAGAAAAACAAAACTTCTCGCTGATCATGTGGCAAAAAGTCGGACATATTCGCATAAACAAAAGTATTTGGCGCATAAACAATTTATTTTTCATATGTCTAGGTTAAGTTTATCACCTTTTGGTTATATTAAAATCGAACAACACAAACTGCTGGAGTCATRTATTGACCAAGAGCGGAAACTTAGTTGCGCACCTAATATTACAAATGTAATTGGTATTCCAGCTCCTAGATATTATTCTACTGTCTGCCTTTAGAAAATAAAACCGATAATCTAACGAAAGTTAGGCTACAAAGCTTGTAACTTTTTAAATTAGTAAGAGCTCTTACAGAAGAAGCAGAGGAAGAGAAAGACCTCCACTCCCTTGGTAAGCCCAGGCGGAAAAGGACCCGACTTCGCTTGGAATCTCCAATTGGCGCCAGCCAAGCAGTCACTTTTCACATAGCTTTCAACAGCTTTGAAGAATATAACTTAGATATATTCTGAATTGGAATTTACTTTCGCTAAGCTGTGTAGTTCATCACACACCTTAAACATAAATTTTTTTTTTCAAGGATTTAAAAATAGAAACTAAGTGTATTGAATTTCTTTTCATGTCTCTATTTTATAAGTTTAGCACGATACGCTCAGTGTAAAGATTTCTGTTTGCTTCTGCAAGTATCAGGTATCCCAAGGTGAGTGAAAAATGCTTCAAGCAAATTCCTGGCATTCATMAAAAGCCAATAATAAACGTGGGAATATTTTTCGCATCCTTAAACGACATAAATGAACACGTACAAAAAACACCTCAAGCATTGAATTACACAGCAAAAGCAAGGGTGTATATATTGTATGTATGTATGTAATTTAACGTAACATTTTGATTGTTGTGAAAAGGGACATATTCTCGAGACATTTACACAAACAATTAAACATAAATAGAATCCGGCTTTAGCCTATGTTTATTTCAAATATTTGCATAATACTTAAACGGTTTGATTTTCGCGGCAATAAAAAGAAACTTCGTATATACGTTAAGCRCAAAAGCAAAGAACCGCGCGAACACGAGGACGAGGAGCGSGACACAACRGGATATCCTGCCTGGTTTTCGCGCTTGACGCCGCACACAGAACACTCCCAACGAGGTATAAACGAAGTAAAGTTTTGTGTGAGCGAAAAGCGCGAAAAAGCGACAGGATGGAACAGCTGCCGACCGCCGTCAGAAACGGCCGACGGTGTAGACGAAACCACCCCTTTCGTGAAATATTTTACAATTAATATTAAAATATTTTTTAGGCGATTTTTCGAGGCTGAAGAAAATCTCGACAATAAATTTATATATGTAAGTAGGTACATGGGTGTGCATGTGTGTGTTTTTATAAAAATGTAAAACGTGTAGTTGGGAGCATTTGAAGCACGTGGGAAACGTATGCAAATGAAAAATAAATAGATGAAAAAGTGGAATTCAAATAATAAAGGAAATAATATGAAGAGAAAAAAAAAACAATTATGACTTTGCTGTCGTCGATGACGAAGCCAACTAATTGCGTAATGGCGGTGCTGTTGGTGACGTTGCAGCGAGAGAAAAAGCAGCACGACGGCGGTGCTGTTGCCGATTATGGCAACGATTGGCGGTGGTGGTGGGTGTGTGAGGTAAGCAGGCGATTATGGTGCCGTTGACCGGCAATAAGACTACACACAACGCCGACAAAGTAATACAAACAAACACATATTGCATATAGACGGAGAGAGAGGCAAAGCTGGTCATACAAATTTATATGCGRCACGGCATTTGTTGACAGGCGCACAGCAAATATGACGGTCTAAGCGRCAGATATGTATCTGTATAGATATATACATACAAACATATGTATACTGGATGCATAGGTGTATGCAAGTTTGTTGTTTATTTAGCACACGATAGGCGCCGACGACTCTTGCAATCGAAACATTTATTTACAACAATTCTTGCCATATACATATGTGTTAAAGCCAATTACATATGGACATAATCATGTATACAACATGTAGGGGCACAAGTAACTCCATATGTGTTTTGGTTTCTAACTACATTTCACATTATATGGTTATATTTACATATCTATATTATATATATGGTATGTACATATTTAGACAAAAATATAAGTGTGTTTTATTATTACCCCGGAAAGCAGGAAACGTATTTTCAAATTGTGCGGATATGACAACGCCGTTGCCGTAGTTGCCGTCACTACGCTGGCGTTACTGCTCACCGCTGACACTACGCTGCAGCAGGGCGATGAAGAGGCGGGTGACACGGCAATATATTCATTTGATATTGTCGCTGATAAAAACGATGACGCCGATGAGGAGGGCGATGACGATGCTGAGGTAGAGTGATTCAGATGCGCATGCTGGTGATGATGATTGTTGTGATGATGATGTTCGCCATCATCACGTTCGCGATCACGATGACGTCGATGATGATGACGTTCACCATCACGCTCGCGACGATGGTGCTTTTCGCTACGTCGTTCCTTATCACGCTTATCGCGTTTCTTCTTCTTGCTCTTGCGATGCTCCTTGTACTCGTGCACTTCAATGTGATTGTTATTGCTCTCCGCATCCATTGCCTCGGTGTGTGCTTCGTCCATTTTCACAACTGTGAAGGTGGCCGCAATCGCGGGTACATCACCTGCCCGCGGACTGTCGAGTGGACCGGCTTGTTCGCCGCTTGTCGTATCCATCATCATCATTTTGATGTAGTGTTACTTTTTTTTTTTTTTGTTACACTTCGACAACAACAAAAAGTTGTTTTATATAAATAAACAAATATCTGTATATAAATCGGTGGTTTAGAATTTTTCGGAGGTAGCTATGTGCGTGCATATGCGCGTTCGAGTGTGTGTGTTGAAGGCGGCGGAGTTGTTGACTTTGCGCTGAGGAACGCAGTCTTAGTGTGATTTTGGCTACTTTTTTTGAATCACAGCGGTAAATAAATGTCGATTTGAGTATTTACTATGTACGTCTGTATGCGTGTGCGTGTGGTACGCGCGTCGAGTCAACGTTGTTTGCTCCACCGTTGTTGGCTTCCTGTGCGTTTTTAACGTGTTCAACGTTTTTGCTGTTGTTTCGTCTTCACTTCTTGCAGCGTTTTGCTATCAATTATGCTTTGGATACACACGTTTTTAAAGTAATTGTATTTGTTATTTGTTGTAAWTTTTATTATTGTGCGAACGTGTGTGTGCGTTTTAGACCTTTTCTTGGGAATGCTTTGTGTGGTCGTTACCTTCTCGTCGCACTTTTTAGCCAAATAGCTATTCTTCTTATACACTTTTTCAGTTTTTCCTGATTCTACACTGTTTCGAGCAGTGCTCGCGGCTAGTTGGCTGCTTCGTAAGCTAACCGTTGCTYAATTCACTTTTGCCGTCTTCCACTTCTTGAACACAAACACTAGCATAGCTCACCTGTAGAGTTGCGGTGTGCGAGATTTTTGCTTTCTTGAGAACAGGCGAACTTCTTTTATTATTAGCTTCACTTATTTCATTGTCTTGTTGCTACACTTTATCCATAAAGCTTCTTTGTATATTTATATATGTACGGTTTTACGCTTGCAGCTGTGTTAGTTAAACGCTTATTCATTTGCTGTTTTTGTCAATATTTTTTTTATATAATATTTACATAGACACCGGTGTGATCTTTYATTTTGTTATTTCTTTGAGTTGACTTGCTTTGGCTCAGGTAGCTTTCTTTGCTAAAATTAACAGCACTTTTTTATATTTTTGTATATTTCTTCACAAAAAATTATATAATGAAAACATGTTTTTTGTCTACTRCCAACTTGTTTCTATGCGGGATTGGAGGGGGAGTATTCTTATTACTTTCCATGTGTTGCTTTTGTTGTTCACTGTGTTGGTAAATAAATAATATTTACTATTGTATAAAATTGTTATCAGCATGACGCGTACGAAGTATACTTTTCTGCCGAAATTTAAAACACTTGAGCCAGTTTGGGCAATTTGTTAAGCAACAACAATTAAGTGCTTTTTAACACGTTGGCTTTTGCTCAGAAAAACTGGACCAATTTAAGCTGACAGACCGTATTTAACTAAAAGCCAACCAATAACCAATGGTTATGAGTTATTTAAAAAAGGTGTTGCTATTACAACAACAAAGCTTAAAATCGCGTGCCTCGCAGTATGGTTTTTTGACTTTTTCCCCCCATGTGCAGTTAAAAGCTGCAACCAAGCCAAAAACGTAAGAAAAAATAATTACATTCTAAAGGTAAAAATCACAAATAATTGCTCCGATGCGGTCAAAGCAATTTAAGCTCGTTTTTTTGTATATTTCTTTGCCGCCGTCGAATAATCACGCAGATATGCACAAATTAAATACCAAAAACGTTTCGAAACACGAATTATGTAAAAAAAAAAAATCTGCACTCGTCTGTATTCACTGCAATGCGGACAAAGCGGCTCAAATGCAACACGGCAACGATAATTTGCTGCCTATTTTGGCTGCCTGTCTGCCACACCGAACGCGACGGCGACTATTTGCTGCAATACACGGTTGTACCCGACGTGCAGACAGATGTATCCGCGCTGTTACCAGAATCCACAGGAAGGCCAGCGCGCCGACGAAAGACCAAACAAAAGCGAGACGACAAAAACCCGGCCGACGAAGCAAAATTTACAATAACAAAATAAAACAAAAAGTGTTTGAACACACACAAAACACACGTCGAGTCGAACGCTATATTAAACAAAAACACTTTGTATAACAAACATACGCGAATGAATTACACCGACCCAGCGACCGGCTGACACTTTGACTTCAGTCACTGACTAACCAACAAACCGGCTGACTATTCGCCTATATCTGGATGTGGCTTGCGGCTGCCTGGCTGCCTGCTTGCTGCAGTCGAGGTAAAGTTGCATATACACACACACACATATATATACACTGTAATCTCCTAGAAACTATAGTGCACACAATATGTACTCGTATGWGCTGCTACACAGCAAATGCCGCGATAATAAAATTTTGCTTATTTGTTGTTGCTATTGATGCAACAGTGCAAGCACAGGCAGTAGCAGTGGCAGCACAGACGCTAGCTGGCAATAACATTTATTAAACACATTTACTAACCGTACATTGAAACGARTGGCGTGAACGCTAAGACCGAACGGTTAATACTGACTACACGCCAGCGTTGGGATTCGCTCAGAAGGTCGGTCGGTCGGTTGGTTGGTCTATCGGCTGTGTTGTGCTCACATCATCTCAACAAAACATTAGGCTTGCCTGTGCCCGCATTGATCTGCCTATCGTTAAACTAGCCATTGTACCTTTGCGCTCAGCTATACGAACTGTAAATCCACTCAGCAAACTCAGCCGCCCTTCATTCTTCATGTTGCCTGGTTGTGTTCTTTAGATGCGTTCTCTGTGTGACTAGGTCTCTGGCTCTTTTTGCGCTCTCTGTGMTACACACTCACCAGCCCAGCAGCAATCAACCACATATGCACACCGGTTATGTTATGTTGAGTTACCGATTACCGGCTGATGAACGGCCTGTTGTTGTTTAGAGTAAACACGACGTAAAGACACACACACGCAGTCATAAATGTTCGGTGATTCGTGGTGTTTGCAGTTGGTCGTGATATAACAAAGGTGGCACTGTTGGCAGCCAGCTACTCTTTGCCACACTCCTCGGCGTAATYCACCATTGCAGCAGCGTACGGTACGTACCTTGTACCTTATCCTGTTGTTGTGTAGAAGTTCATTCGCACTCGCATGGTTAAATTTATAGGTTTGTTTTATGTTGCGGTTGACTCTTTTATTTTCTCTATGTTGTGTTTGTTGTTGATATCATATATTGATGTTTTAGTGTTGTTARCGCGCACACACACATATATTGAGTTGTAAGTATATTTTATAAATTTGTTAGSAGGCTCCTATGGAGTTTGATGACGGCGACAACGTCGGCGCGCCTGTGTGGGGAAAAGAGTTTCCGATTGAGGTGGGTAGACAGGGAAAGAGTSTAAGGTTAGCGACTCGTTTGGTTTCAGCACAATTTTCGATTGTTCCTTACAATGTTGTGAAGCGCGTTAAGTCATATAGCACACAGCATACATATATATATGTATATACGAACTTTCAGGTATAAATGTAGGTTTGTGTGTGTAAAATAGCTTTTTGGTTCWTTGTTTTGTTTACTGTTTCTATTATAGCTGGCTTGCGTTCAGTTGAAGTGTCTTTTACCGCTTCACCAACTACTCGGAATAATTTACATACACAAATACAGTGCTTGGAATAAACAGAGAATAAAACACCAAGGRCTGCTTCCACAATATCTGATTAACAGCCATTTGTCAGTTAAGTTCTAGTTGAAACAAGGTTCTTAGCAAAAGAASAAGTCTTGGTTAAGTTAACCACGACTTAACTGACAGATGGCTACCAACCAGATATTAAGAGAACGGCCTATAGTTGTATAATACGCTTAAAGTAAAGTTTTACCTAAACCCGAAGAATTGGTGCGAGAGAAGTTGATTTCATTCACACGTGAAATATAGTAGTATACACAATATTTATAGAACTTGCTCAGATTTATTGATTGAAAACACGATAGAAGTTCTCAAGTTCACACTCGATCATTGAAAATTTTGATATAAACTTACAGAATATAGAGTTCTAATAAGTTATAAAGCATACTTTTAGGCGCTTCCACACTGATTTTGTTAAGGCATCACTAGTGATCACATTAATAATCGCGCCATTGTCAATATGSAAAAATCCATAAGTTAAAATCAACACGTTGACTGCCACACTCTATGAATATTGCTGACAGTTGTCTTCTAGCGCTTATCGCGATATGACKAGTAGACGACCGGCTGACTCATGGTCGCTTGTTTATTGCAAGTCTAACGAAAGCAAATACATACGTTCGCCCGSCTCAGTTAGACACAAGAAAGTCGTTAGACCGATCCAAAGAAAAAAACCAATAAAACAACAAACAAAATTTGATAAAAACCACAAAAAAACAGCTGAAGTTTAGAGCGTACAGTTGTGGTGGAAGGCAATAGAAGTAGCAATATTGAAAGAGTAAATTTGTAAGAGACTAAAGAGCGGGCGTACAATAAAAGAGAGCGCACTTAAACGCAGAGATAAATGTTATGAAATAGAAATATAAAAATAAAATAAAGAAAAAAWTGAATGAAATCGAGAATTGCAATGAAATCGTGTGTAGACGCTCTCAGTGCTTTCCATTTGGTTGATGGTGCTGTAAGAAATGATGGCGTAATAATTTAACAACAACATAGCAACAACAGTGCATTGCAACGTGCATTGAATGCAGTGTGTGTTTATACGTTTGTCGGCATAATAATACCAGGAAGAGGCACAGTGTCAGCGGCCTTTTGTGTGCTATCATCACACCGAAACCTTCTCTATGTGCAGCGGTAGCGCGCTAAAGAACTTACAACGACGACTGCGAAGACTACGATGATACGAAATGATAATAATTTCATGTGTACACATAGTTATATACATATGCTGCTTTGCATGTAAATGTGGGCAATTATGAAGTTAGTGATGGGGAAGACGTTGCCCATGACGATATTGAAAAAAACACTAATACCAACGAGATAATGAAGTTCGGGCCAAAGCTGATTTGGCTGTGAGAATGACTAGGAAAATATTGTGCCTAGAAGATGTACAAAAATAAGAAGGGAAGAACAAAAAGCTAACGTATATAAAAAGTAAATAGAAAGCAGAGTAGAAAACATAATAAACGAARAAGATGTTATAACAAACGCTGTCGATTGCGTACACAAAACACCAGTGCTGGCTAAGAAGGCAGCACAACAAAGGCACGGTAAAAAAAAAAGAAGAAGCTGCTGCCGCCAAGGGCCACCAAAATAGATCAGAGATCAGAGACTGTGACGGCCTGACTGCAGCGTTAGATAGACTAGATAGTTGCATACATATGTAGATGCATGGCGATTCAATGGCATGCTATGGAAAGACGTTCGTATACGTTTAGAGCGCTGGAAAATATGAAAAAGCAAATATTCAAAGAAGGCAATGCAAATATAGATGAAAATTTCAACATTTTAGAGTGAAGCTAAATTTTGATTGCAGACAGGCACAGGGACCTTAGATTGACATGCATAGACAGCCGSAAGATTGTGTCTTTCTATTTATGTTTACTGCCGCATAGATTTACATACATATTTTAGAAACTTGAAAAAAGTAAAAGTCAAAAATATTAGAAGGCAATCATACATATATACATATCACAGTGTATAAGTACAGGCATAAAAATAGATTGCCTGCAAATGTTAACATTTTTTCGACACAAATTCACTTAAGCCATTAAAGCTTAYTACAACGTTTGACAATGTGAGGAAAAAATTGGTTGAATTTTTTTTTTTGGAAAAATAACGGTTTTTTATTTGAAGCCACACGATTCGCTGAAGTCGATGGAAACAGATGTGGAAGCAATTACATTTAAAATTTAAAACAGTATATCGTTTACTGCTTGTTGACGGTCGCCGATTATTCAAAGCTACGAATGAGACAAATTTGATTCAGTTTTTTTTATGATCAATTTAAAAAAAGGCTTCGACTTTAAGRTTGACGTAAGAAACAAGAGCGTGTGCGCTGATTACTTTGCTAAACGACWCATGTCGTGTTTTCTTATCTTTTGCAAATCCACTTTACACAGAATTCATTATCTGGTCTGAGAGCCCTTTGCTCAATACACGTGTTTCTTGGTACTCACAACGTATCATAAAGCATCGTAAAATTTATACTAGTTTAAAAAAATTTTTGTTGTATTGCATACTAAACTAAGTTTACGCAAATACAACTCTGAGCGATATGCATTTGCTTTGCTAAAACTGATYAGCTGCTTTCTATTTACATCAGTTTGCTTTTGTGTTATGGTTGAATTTGTGTTTAAATTAGAATTTCTTTCAATTTACTTTTTCGAGGGTTTTTGGATTAATGTTATAGAGGTAATATATAGGCATATGTATACATATATAATATTTTTATAATATATACAATTTTACTAATTAAATGTGCTTTTAGGCAAAAGGAAAGCGGGTGCGTTCCAACCCAACAAGAAAGTGGCTGTTAGTAGAAGAAAAATCATTGGTTGAATTTTTGACACGAAACATGGATTTTGAATACAACTTAAAAGTAATATATTATAATTTTAATTATAGAATTTTTTATAGATGATTTGCAAAAGTGAAAAACATTGCAGTGCACTGGAAGGTGACAAGGAATGTTCGGTATATGCGTATAACATATAACAAAGTAGTTGCATGTTAGGGCTCGACGGCTGCAGGGAGTATGGAAGGCGAAACTATAAAGTGTAAGATTTTTCCAAACGTTCATTTTCATTTGGTCAAAACAGAAACTTCTCTTTTAACCGCTATATTGCTTTAAATACACGCCTATTTATATTTTGAATAGTCACATACACTCACACCAAAAGGATGCGACCTTTCGTATATAAACAATCCATGCCCGGAAGATCTCAAAATAAATAGCACTATTTTTAATTGTAAATCTAAAGGAAGTTGTGCTCCACTAGAATTTGTGTTAAATACACTGTCGTTCTTTATATAATTTAATATGYGGMGAAATTCGCCGAGCYAAGTCGATGAACACGAACCATTTCATTGAAGCGGCTGTCATAAATGTTCCTAAGTACATTAYGTCGCCATTATCTTAAAATTTTCACTTCTCCTTGACATTTTCACTGCAAAATAMTAATTTTTTTCAAATATTGTATATTTTTTTAATCAACTGTTAAMAAAATGTGTTCATAAACATTTGTGTGTTTTTTTTTTAATTTTAGTTTATGGTTTATAACTTTATGAGACTATATGGAACCCCAAAATATTATGAGTAATATGAAGGTCATATTTAAATAACTAAAAGTTTTGGGTTAGCCAGGTACAAGATTTACGTTTTCAGTATGACAATGGCAAAAGGGAAACGCAGTCATTTCAATTTCCAACTCCAACTTACGTGGTGGTCGCTAGTGACCTTCTCCGCTTCCTACTACCAAATTCACTATTTGGAATAGCTGCAGATGAAGGGTGTGATATGAATTTCAATGAATATTTAAAATGTAAATTACAGTTATACAGAGTGTGAAGAGAATGCCCACAAAACAATCACAAAAATTAATTGTACCTATCAAGAATTAATTCACTTTCAAGTAAGTTTAGACAAAGCTCCTTCCAGCTGTACAAATTATTCACACATTGAACGTGTTACGGAGCAGTGCATTAGACGCACTGGAACAATAGATGAATAACCTTAACGACACGGTAATGCACGTGAGCGCATAGAAAATACAATTTTTTTTTTTAAACAGTAAACTAAAACTGCGAAATCGGCACACAAACGTTGTGTATATGTATTTGTGTTAGAATAGAGGGTTGTTTTGCAGACATCACGTCAATGACTTAACTGACGACTGCCTAATGGGCTGTAGCGCGTTATGGGAATCACGTAGACATTCAGTCARCGCAGTCAACAGTCATCCCGCCATAAGGAAGCAGCCAACAGTTGGCAATAATCAAACCGATCTCCAGGCGACTCTATAGAGAGCGCAGTATTTGCATTCTGGATTCAGCGTATGCATCAGCTTTTCCATACACATACATGCATACACGCGTACGCTTATTGAAGTCGTCGTGCGCCTTACAGGCCAATAGGGGTTGACAAAACTTTCCCAAGTAGATTAAAAGCCAAAGGGCGCTAACAAATCGGAAAAGTACGATAGAAACAAGAAAAAAACGATTGCAGCCAAGCCATAATACCCTCCACAGGTRCATTTCTYATATTAACCACATAATTTTGATCTACCAATTAGTATGGCAACAATRTGCTATAGTCGTACGAGCTGAATTATTTGTTTCGAAATTGTAGCAGTGCCTTGGACAATAATACAGGGTTTGTCCGAAAAGTAATAGAAGTGATTTTCTTCCGCCATGATTGTGCTTCTGAGCGTGCGCTCACCAACAGGATTCGGTAGAGGGCGTTCCTAGCTAACGAASGAGCAGCTGGACAGTTGTCTGCAAGCAGAGACATTTTCGCGCGACGTGTTTCTGTAAGTGATGTAARTCGAAAATGCAGCATTCTTAGAGTAAAGGTTCGCAATTAAATTCTGTGTGAAACTCGGTAAATCTTCGACGGAAACGTTTGATATGATCAAGCAGGCTTTTTCAGATGCAGCTTTAGCAAGAAGTGGTGTGTGTTTCGGTACCCCAGACCTTTTGGGAGGGCCGGGAAGGGTCGCTGATGAATGAGCAAATACAAAGACAACGTCATCCATTAATTTATTCCTTCTGGACAAACCGACAACGCCAAATTTTACACGAGTCTCAAACTCAAAAAAACTTAGGCAAAGGGACATGACTAAATCGACCCAGCCCAACAAACGGATATATACTTTATAGAGTCGCCAATGTTTTGTCCTTAATACTACAAACTTCGTGGTTCTGTTCAGGGTATTAAAAGAAAGATTGTGTGCAATGACTTTGTTTGCGCGTATACATAGATATTTACGTACATATATCACATGGTGTAGTAACATTTAGACAGCATAAGAAGAGCGGTCAGAAGCGAAGAAACAGGATGCAGGATGCCGGAAGCAGGGACTCACACAAATGGCGCGATGTCAAGAGAGTAACAAGGCACACAGCAAGAAAGTGAACAGACGAGCTGGCGAGCAACGCGAAATGAGCACCAGCTAATGCTACTAAAGGGACGCTCCCATAAATTGTATTGCAACGGCAATGTTGTGGTGGTGAAATAAAATCAGGCAGTAATAAGGACACCACGCCATACCACACACTGCTAAGGAGTAGCAGCGCCAACACTATTGTTGTTGTTAAGAACAAAATTTGCTTATTCACTGGTTGAGCAGCTGAAGGCTCAGCCGTGAGCAAGCACAGTTGGCAGCAGTATGCAAAATTGTCGCTGTGGGATGCACAGAAGTAAACGGTTGCGTGCATGTGTGTGTGTGTAAATCAGCTTGCCGCCAGTTATTTCATTGATTGCATGAAAGCAAAAGCAATTGGTTTGTTCCTGATTTGGGCTGATACGGTAACCTTTGACCACAGATTGAGCAGTTATGTGTACGCGTACGAGTGCAAACGCAAACATTTGTCGGTAACGAGTGCGTGTGCGCGTGTGTGTGCGTATTTCTAAGGCAATTTAATTATTTGATGGTTATGGGCGTCTGCCGCACAGGAAGGAAGCTGGAAAACGTGTTTTATTTGCCAAATTCTTGTTGAGATATTTAAATCGAGTCATTGTAATGCAAATGCAAACACATATATGTGTGTTGATGTGTTTGTGTTAGAAGGAACAATGTGGCACGCTGAAATCTTGAAGACGGCTGCAGTAATAGAGAAAATAAAAACAGACAATTTGATAAAGGAACAACGCAACTGCCGATAATCGGCAGGAATCGTGCAAGGAAATCTAATTAAATCGCAAAGCAATAGTTGTAATGAACCGTGAAAGGAAATATCGTTGTGATTGTGTTTTRGTGGTTTGAGTTTTGTAAACAAACATACGTGAAATTGTCGATGTTATTATTTGGGAGCTGTTACACCCATGTCAGTTAATTGCTAATGGAATGAGGCTYAGAACAATGAATTAATGTTGGTTGTTGTTGATTTTATTAGTCTTATGATCTAGTAAGCATCATTGGCATCTGGCTACTGCGGTATTAATTAAAATATGTGTCAACCAAAGCAAGTAAGGAGTGCCTTTTTTAAATACCGTTTCTTAAAAAGTCTTTACCGAAGAAATTAAGAGATCTTAATACTTCCAGTTGGTGTAATTACCAAGAAAGAATCTATACGTAAACGAAATTCGTGCAAGCTAGTCGGCCAAAGATCTAGATTAAACTACAAATATAGATTTCGACATGATCGAGACACGAACTATTGATCTAACGAATTTTTAGACCTTTAAAGTGGCAGATGTTTTTTTTTTTTATTAAACTGAGTTTCCCTGTAGTTTATGAAACGATTGTATAGATATAAGAAACGTCTCACTTTCATGCTTTAACATCGGATAATGATTTCTTATACTTGGAAGTTATAACCAATCGGAATTGTTATCTCGATACATGGAAATTTCAGAACATGTAGTGCATTCGAGGACTGAAAAGTGTAGTTCAGAAGAAGTGGAATGTAGAACCTTGAACGRTATTCGCCAAGATTTGCGATTTAAAGGGCTTGCCAAGTCAGTAAACATGTTAGGCTACGTTAGATTAGTCYGGTGCGCTAATGAGCCACGCATAGATTAGCTTTGGTACTTTTCGATGCCAGATAGAATTTATGAGGTCCATGAGTAGTAGTCCACCTTTAGGATGCCTGCGCTTGTCCGAGTAGACTCTGTGGTCTTACCATCGATACCTCTTCTAGTGTCTTATATCGTGAGGCGCCAAATGCTTAAAGCGTAGCCTTGCCAATGCGGTACAAATGCCCAAGAGATGCTCTATTGTTTGCCTGGTGCCATGCTCGTGACATTTTCTGCAGTCTTCTCGATCTGTCAACCACATTCTGTAGAGGTGTGCCGCCAGCAGACTGTAACTAGTGAGTATTCCGATTATGATCCTGCAGTMCAATCGATCGATTGCTGTAGGCACTGCTTATACTTCCGATCTACTGTTTCATAAATGACTTTTGCAGTTTTGCACCCATGTAGCTCGTTCCATCGTGTTTCGATTTTCCTAACCATGCTTCTGTCCGGATAGTCGGATAGACAATCATGAATMAATTTTTTTCATTCACCTCGAGAATTTTAAAGGAACGATTTTCCTAACCTAAAAAGCGTCGTCACAACATTTGCAGATGAGAACTCAAAACTAGTAAGGAAGATCCGAAACCGAATACGCTGGGTTTGGGACCTGCCACGTGAAAAACGCCCCAATGAAAAGGATAACTCGGCTATAATCGCGTAAGCGGTGTCTACGCCAGTAAAGAAGAAAAAKAAGGTAGGTTGTGATATTGTAAGAAAATCTTAGTAAAAATGCGKTCTGAAGTGGGACACTTTGTCACGAATCAATGCATTGATAAAGTAGAAAAGAATAGAGTTGGAGGTAAGATGTTTTTATAAAGATTTCTATGCGCCCTCAAATATTATTATAAAGCATTTGCTTCGGTGGTGTGAAGCAGGTGCACAAAGGCATGCACTCAGAGTGCATGTTTACACACGTACCGGCGCAAACACACACACTATCTCAGTAGTGGTGGGCGTTTCATGTGTAATCGCTTAAAATTACAATACCAACAGTGACGTTGATGAGACAACATACTACATAAATTTATGCATATACGAGTTCGCATGTGTACATATACATACATGTGTTTGTGGGTGTGTAGGCAGGTGTGCGTCTCCAGGTAAAGAATATTATTCAAGTTTGACTACGTGATTGGCGTAAGTACCGTTGCTGGTTAAATAAATATGGGGAACGTGCTGCACAGCGAAGTAAACAAAAGCGAAGAAAAACGAAGAAGCAATAAAGGAAATGGAAAAATTCAAATAAGGAGAAGAATCACTTAAGCATACACACACAAACTTGCTTCAAGTGTCAAGTGTGGCAAACGCTAACAACCATTTTACGCGGTGAGTCAATCAGATTTGGCCGAAAGAACTTGTGTAAGCAAATTGTGAATTGTAAATGCATTTTGGTATTCGGCTTCCAACAAACGGTTAGACAAAAGTTAGGTCAGGTTACYAAGTAATAAGTGAGACAACAACGTACAAGATTATAAAAATGGCATAATGATTATGTAAACATAAACAAAATCCAATTTTTGAGCAAAGAATAACGTTTTGTYAAAGTGAAGATTATTATTTGGCAAACAAACAGGAAGTCGACTTTAACCTCAAAAAATTATTGGATTAAATTGTTAGAAAAAAAAGATGAACTTAATGGGTTCAAAACTAATAACTCGCTTGTTCTTTCGACTGAAGGAGCTCAACGATTCTACCAAGGACTTTAACAGCAGAATATTTGAACTTATTTGGTATATTTTTTTGTAAGTCGARGGCAGGACGAAATATCTCCTGTCATCAAACATGTCACTGGCTTCCACGTCATTATTGACAKTCATAATAAGTCTTGCAACAGGTGCTACTTCGGACTGAGTAGGCAATTGAGAAGTAAAGTCTTCTCWCGACGAACAAAGACCAAACTCTATAAGTCACTCATTATTCCAGCCCTGCTATATAGTGCAGAGGCTTGGACGATGACAACGTCTGATGAGTCGAGTTTTCGAGAGAAAGGTTCCGCGGGAGATTTATAGTCCTTTGCACATTTGCAACAGCGAATACCGCATTCGATGGAACGATGAGCTGTCAGAGTTCAACGAATTAAGATACGACCGACTAAGCTGGCTAGGTCATGTCTTCCGAATAGATGAAAACGTTCCCGTTCCGAAAGTATTCGATGCAGTGCCCGCCGTGGGAAGCAGAGAAATATTAAGACCTAAACTTCGTTGGAGAGATTAGGTGGAGAAGGACCTGGCTGCACTTGGTATGTCCAATTGGCGCCAAATTGCGAATGGAAGAAACGACTGGCGAATAGAAGAAGAAGTCGAGCAAGTCAAGTTTTTTTTTGGCTCTTTATGGTGACTTATCATCTAAGACATCATTTGGTGATACAAAGTTGATGGTGGGCTTAATTCACTCAATATGAAAGCGCGTTTTAAGAGAGATCAAATGGGCGCAGCTTCGTTCTGGATACTGTAGTAGGTTAAACTCCTGTCTATCCACAATRGACCCTGACATATCCAGTATATGTCCTGCATGAAATGAGTCTCCGCACGACACTAGCCAACTCTTTGCATACCCTACCAATCCCACTCATCTAACATCCCTCTCCATTTGGTCCGATTACATCGAAACTGCACGTTACTTGGGCCTTTCGTTACTTGAGCTAATCCGTGCTTGA
This sequence comes from Bactrocera latifrons, assembly GCF_001853355.1. Classification (NCBI taxonomy): domain Eukaryota; kingdom Metazoa; phylum Arthropoda; class Insecta; order Diptera; family Tephritidae; genus Bactrocera; species Bactrocera latifrons. Next base: position 145,629 of record NW_017537170.1, read on the forward strand.
AAGTCGCTTTCTTTGGTTTTTTTTCCAATAAAAAAGTTAATAGTTTGGTAACAGATGCAATTTATAAATCAGGCCGRTATTTAGTTTCACTACTGCTACCTCACTTCAACACAATTGTATCCACGAACCCAGAAGACTTCCATATTTTTATGCCATAAAGAATCGTTGTTTCAGGGAAAGTTCTAAGAGCCTTTTGGWATTTATTTAAAGCTTTTATAAAAATAATAAGCAAATTAATCAGCGCATTATCAGTAAAAAGTGTAACAAATCACATAATCCCAGAGAATAATTATAAAAACGAAAAACAATAAAGCGCCGCATAAAACAAGGGTGCAACAGATCAATTGYACAAAACTCCAAACTAACCCAATTACGTACATATATGAATAGAGCTTATCATTTCCTATCGGCTTCTAAGATTATTAAACAAGCTAATAAGTCAAGGCATGTCTATTAAATAACAAATGACTACCTTAAATGGGCTACACCCTAACCTCACAAACCCTCAAGTACTAAAGGGGAAGCAAGTCACTTGAAGAGACGAAGCGAAACGTTGAGATTACCAATATAAGCATAATAAGTATAACCAGATTCGTCACACTTAGCTATTTGGGCGAGTCACTTAGAATGATTTTCGAAGCGCATTGATACGTTATATTTGCAATTAGCTTTGCCCTTAACAGCTATGTTAAATCGGCGATTCGTTACAAACAAAGTGCCAAAACTGCAAGCGTGCGGTCGTCATGCTCATCGTGCCACTGTCAGTTGACTWCGCCGTAGTTAGCCGTAAAAAAATTAAAAAAAAAAATATTTCGAAAGTAATAAAGTACAGATTAGGTATGCGAAAAGTGGCTAAAATAAAGGAAGTGAGATAAAACGTTGTTCGGACTAACACGTGACAACAACCAAGGCATTTGTAACGGCTGATGAAAGCAACRTAGCAACAACACATAGCAATTTCCGCACTGTAGTCAGCGGGTGCTGTCAACAAACACTTCCAACGATTCTTTAGTTCGGTCTTTATTGCCACTAAAGTGAATTTGCGCCTTTCGATGGGCTTCTGACGACTCCCTTCCAGCAATTGGCTACACGTCACTTAAACTTAGTCATTCTAATAATAATAGCAACAACACAATTTTAGGAACTCCGGGGTAATGCGGCTGTACCAGCGGCTTGTGAAAATCGCATTTTTCAACGGATCATTCAGAGAAAAGCAATTAAGACGCGACCGAGAGCAGAAGAGCGGACAATTRCAAGTGACCTTCACAGGAGATGTGAAAAACATTGTCAAAAGYAGGTAGGCAGTAGAACAAGAGCAARCAGCGTATGTGGCACAAAAGTGGATTTCTTTCCCACACACTTTTACTATACAATTTCGAATTACCATTAGCCTCTRAAGGTAAGTCAGTGAGCGAGGTTGGCATTATTTTTAGCAGTCAAACGATTTTAGACGTTGAGAAGCCAAATAATTCCGCGAAAATTTAAAGTAGAAGCGTTAAAATGGTAGAAATAAATAAAAAGCAACATTTTACATTATAGACCCAATAGACATTTCCACCTTTAGTGCTGCGAAACATTTTTTATTGTTGGCATATGTGTATATGGGTTGGCAATTAAAGGACATGCTTAGTTTTCAAAATAAATAAGTTGTAAAAACATATGGTTTCGCTATTTGATTTCATTAATTGTCACATGATGCAATAAATTTGTCTGAATTATCCAATTTAGTTAAGGGGTTAACATGGGTTTAGAGGTTTTAAAAATKGATTTTTAATTATTTSTTATTAAATTCCACAACACCTCTAGAATATTGTGSTAAATTTTCAAGTTGRTCCGAGTAATATTGGGTAGTCGAAAAAGTATTTTCGTATTTTGTCAATAGATGGCGTTGCAGTCGTAYATCTCTAGTGCTACCAATACATAKTGTCATACCATACAATGTTGGAAAGGTGATATTTTAAGCGTCATTTCACCAAAAAAATGAAATTCGGGGAAGTTGAAAAAAAGTTACAGCCCTTCAATAAAGAAGAAATTCGCTATATTTTGAAATTTTTTGTATAAAAAAGGGAAGAATGCCACGCACGCCACCAATGAAATTGGTGAAGTTTACGGAGACGATGTTCGTGTTGCACAACAATGGTTCGCTCGCTTCCATTCTGGAAATTCCGATGTGAAAGATGCGCCCCGCTCTGGTCGAMCTATCATCGAAAAAGTAAATGAAGTTATTGAAAAGCTGGACAACGAGCGTCCCATAAGCAGCCATGACATCGCTAAGGAATTTAGCATTCATCAGCAAACGGTTTTGAACCTTTTAAAAAAGGCTGACTACAAAAAGAACCTCGGATGTTTGGGTACTACATGAATTGTCTGTAAAAAATTTAATGGCCCGAATTGAGATCTGTAAATCTTTTGGTAAAAGTAGACGAAAAGAGGATCAAATACGACAATAATGCGCAAAAAAGATTGATCCAGGCGTGGTGAAGCTCAGCAAATGGTCGCAAAGCCAATATTGACGCCTCGAAAGGTTATGCTGAGTGTTTGGTGGGATTGAAAACAAAACATCTACTATGAGCTGCTCCAGCCTGGTCGAACGATAGATTCTATATTTTACTGTCAACTGATGAGATTGAAGCATACAATCGAGAAAAAAAAACGGTCAGAACTAATCAACAGAAAGGGCTCCGAATTCCATTAGGACAACGCTGTGAAAATTACTTGTCACAGTTTTACGCCGAGAAACCAGAAAATTTGTAYACTGACGAAATAATGTCTCTAGCAGAAAAATTTCAACTAAAATAGTGCACATTTGGTTCATTATAAATATAAATAAGTTGATGTTTGATTAGAAATACGAAAAGACTTTTACGGCTCAACCGAATCGTATGCAAAACGACACATTMATTGGGATGGCGTTACAATTGAAAAAAAAATAATATGGTTCGACATCGCATGGTCTGATGAATGCAAAATTAATATGATAGAAATGGTGGGTTGMACGTGGGTCCGCCACCAAAAAAAATATAGAAATGTGCGTGACTTCAAACTCCATGACGGTTATATTTGAGGCTGTTTCTCATGATGTAGTGTCACACCTAYTTTTTGTATAAAGGAAAAAATGGCTCGTTACGTATACGTTAAAACTTCAGATGAAGTCATATTCCCATATGTTGMATAGAATTTGCTTTTAACCTGGCAATTCGAAGAAGACAGTTACCCGAAACATACTTCGGGTCTTACAAAAAAGTGGTTTTCAGAACATGATGTTGATATTATGGCTTCGCCAGCACAACTAACAGATCTGAATACAATCGAAAACTTATGGAAAAACCTTAAGTAAAGGGTTGAATCTATTAAACCGAAAAATAAGGCGAAATTCTGAAGAAAGTTCCAAAGTTGGGGTATTCTGTTCCATAGAGCACTTGCCGTAGCCCAATTCAGTGTATGCCTAGAAGATGTGCATCTGTATTAAACAATACAGGATCCGTATACTAGCCAGTGAAGTACTTTCTTAGTCTTTGAGATATTATTCTAAAATTTTGCACATGTYCCTTTTTTGCGAAGTAGCAGCACATTTGTCGGAACCAAGTGCTTGTATGGAAAACATTTTCATTTAACGAGATACCTTCATGAAATTAGACATGGATGATTGTTCAATGCAATGGTGTAATATCCGAAGAATTGTTCAGATCGAATCACTACATCAAATATTATAGTATTCAAATGAAGTTCTGGTAGATAGATAGATAGATTAATGAGGTAATGCACCGCGACCTAGTGCCCTCTCCTATATCACATGTCCTAACAGAGTTCCAGCAGCCTGAATAGTTCCAGGAGTTTGCCGGGCACTACTGAGGTGATGTGATCCCTGCTGATGTAAATGGAATCCAGGGCCKTAAGCCTTTTTCTACAGATTGTTGTACAATCCAGGATTAGGTGTRCTGSTATTTCCTGTTCCAGGTCGCAGAACCGGCAGTTAGCACAGGAGACTGTGCCCATGTTGGACAGGTGTTTCCTGCATTTGCAGTGCCCTGTGTAGATCTCGACGAGAAGACGGAATTTGTCACGTGGGAGGTGAATTAGTTCTTTGAACCTGCAGAAGTTCTGGTAAGAAATATTTTGTGTTTGTGTAGGGTATTTTAGTTGCGACCGAAGTTAACATTTTTGCTTGTTAAATATTTGTATTGTATTTATATTTATGAGTCTAAATTTGACTTCATAATATTGGCTTACTTAATTAATTAAAATCAACATTAGCATAACGTTAGCTTTTGATTCCATGCATTAATAGTTCAAATATTATAGAATTATTGACTAATTGACGGAGTGTGAGTAGTAAGCCTGTGCAAACATTAAACCCAAGTAGCAGTTCGAGAGTCATTAACTTGAAAAGGCCGTGGTGTTATTGACGCCTGTGCTGCTAGAACAAAGRAGGCACAGCTCACTACACCATTGTTCAACGCAAAAAAAAAAAGAAAACACACACTTGAATAATTTCCAAACACCCCGAAATATGGTATCAAAAGCGTTTGTTTTCAAAAACGCACCCCTTTTCATAGGCGCATGATGGCAATTCTTCCGATTGATTTCATTTTTCAATTCATAATACGGCACGGCCACACGGTCGTGATGAGAATAAACGCATGAAAAGAAATGWTCACAAATTAAGTCTGCAAGTTGAAGCGAAAACGCAACGCTCAAGTTGCTTGCTATGTGCTATGCGTAAAAATAAAGCGAAACAAAGCAGAAAAGCAAAAATAGAAAAAAAATGAAATTACGTCAAAGGGGGTGGGCGCTAATGCAACCTGCACGCGACTGTTGCTCAGCCATAAAACAATAAATATACATTTGCGCGAGTTGTTGTATGTGTGTAACGCGTATCTACCGCCCGCCACTGACTGTGAACTTATTTGGGTTTACTTCAACCCGGAAGTATTGCAAAAAAAAWATATATAAGAAAATATTGCACGTCGTAATGGAAAATCGATAGGTGGTAATTTATTACGTGCCCCATTCCTACATAGCGTAGTACATACCACACATACAAACATGTGGTGAATAAAAGCGTAAAAGTGTGTCGCTTAAAAGGGCACATGTTTTACAATTTGTGGCTCCTGACAGTTGTGCTTCATTTATTTTATTATAGCAATTTCGTTTATGGTTTGTTCAACATTAGAGGAACAATAATTTAAAAGAGGAGTACATTTATTAAAAAAAAAAACATATAAAGGATATGCAGTGCAGCAGGCACAGGAAATTTAATAGCCTGTTTGTGGTTGTATAGACAGGAGCATCATGGGAATTGTTGAACCCTTTTCGGAGCAGGTTTATTTGGGAGATTGSAGCGTATAAACAACTCCTTAGCCGTGGGAGTTAAAATGGTAAGCACTTTTTATAAATGTTTCAAATAATTTCTTAAACGCACACTTGTAATTTATTACTTTCATTTGATTTTATTGCCGGACAAATTGAAGTGAATTTGRCAAATTTCGAGTAAAAATTGATACAATATGCAATATTACGAGATCGTCTCAATTCTCTCAAATTTTGAAATCGAAATTGAAATTATTACGGTCGAAAACGTAAAAAGGGAAACTTTCACATTTGACAATGTACATATCTTCACAAAAGTTGGCACTGCTTATTTTCTAAG